>NW_027490406.1:0-365049 GCF_050948175.1 Xylocopa sonorina | reverse complement strand
GTTGCTACGATAGATAGACATTCGCAAACGCTATTTCCTTGCAAGGAAGTGTCGCATTTACATTCATTTGAAGTGTAGACGAGGTATACATGACACTTCGCAATTCATATTGTATCTTACCATGAAACATAGAAATGAGATGCGATATCGCGTTTTAAGAAGCATTAGAAATCTATTGCTACGATACGTAGACATCTGCAAACGCTATTTCCTGGCGAGGAAGTTTCGCATTCACATTCATTTGCAGTGTAGACGGGGAATCCATAACACTTCGCAAATCATATTATATCTTACCATGCAACATAGAAATGAGATGCGATATCGCGTTTTAAGAATCATAAGAACTCTATTGCTACGATACGTAGACATCTGCAAACGCTATTTCCTTGCAAGTAAGTGTCGCATTTACATTCATTTGAAGTGTAGACGAGGAATACATAACACTTCGCAAATCATATTATATCTTACCATGAAACATAGAAATGAGATGCGATATCGCGTTTTAAGAAGCATTGGAAATCTATTGCTACGATACGTAGACATTCGCAAACGCTATTTCCTGGCGAGGAAGTTTCGCATTCACATTCATTTGCAGTGTAGACGGGGAATCCATAACACTTCGCAAATCATATTATATCTTACCATGCAACATAGAAATGAGATGCGATATCGCGTTTTAAGAATCATAAGAACTCTATTGCTACGATATGTAGACATCTGCAAACGCTATTTCCTTGCAAGTAAGTGTCGCATTTACATTCATTTGAAGTGTAGACGAGGAATACATAACACTTCGCAAATCATATTATATCTTACCATGAAACATAGAAATGAGATGCGATATCGCGTTTTAAGAAGCATTGGAAATCTATTGCTACGATACGTAGACATTCGCAAACGCTATTTCCTTGCAAGGAAGTGTCGCATTCACATTCATTTGAAGTGTAGACGAGGAATACATAACACTTCGCAAATCATATTATATCTTACCATGAAACATAGAAATGAGATTCGATATCGCGTTTTAAGAAGCATTAGAACTCTATTGCTACGATACGTAGACATCTGCAAACGCTATTTCCTTGCAAGTAAGTGTCGCATTTACATTCATTTGAAGTGTAGACGAGGAATACATAACACTTCGCAAATCATATTATATCTTACCATGAAACATAGAAATGAGATGCGATATCGCGTTTTAAGAAGCATTGGAAATCTATTGCTACGATACGTAGACATTCGCAAACGCTATTTCCTTGCAAGGAAGTGTCGCATTCACATTCATTTGAAGTGTAGACGAGGAATACATAACACTTCGCAAATCATATTATATCTTACCATGAAACATAGAAATGAGATTCTATATCGCGTTTTAAGAAGCATTAGAACACTATTGCTACGATAGATAGACATTCGCAAACGCTATTTCCTTGCAAGGAAGTGTCGCATTTACATTCATTTGAAGTGTAGACGAGGTATACATGACACTTCGCAATTCATATTATATCTTACCATGAAACATAGAAATGAGATGCGATATCGCGTTTTAAGAAGCATTAGAACTCTATTGCTACGATACGTAGACATCTGCAGACGCTATTTCCTAGCAAGGAAGTGTCGCATTTGCATTCATTTGAAGTGTAGACGAGGAATACATGACACTTCGCAAATCATATTATATCTTACCATGAAACATAGAAATGAGATGCGATATCGCGTTTTAAGAAGCATTAGAACTCTATTGCTACGATACCTGGACATCTGCAGACGCTATTTCCTATCAGGGAAGTATGGCATTTTCATTCATTTGAAGTGTAGGCGAGGAATACATGACACATCGCAAATCATATTATATCTTACCATGAAACATAGAAATGAGATGCGATATCGCGTTTTAAGAAGCATTGGCAATCTATTCCTACGATACGTAGACATCTGCAAACGCTATTTCCTGCGAGGAAGTGTCGCATTCACATTCATTTGAAGTGTAGACGAGGAATACATGATACTTCGCGAATCATATTATATCTTACCATGAAACATAGAAATGAGATGCGATATCGCGTTTTAAGAATCATAAGAACTCTGTTGCTACGATAGATAGACATTCGCAAACGCTATTTCCTTGCAAGGAAGTGTCGCATTTACATTCATTTGAAGTGTAGACGAGGTATACATGACACTTCGCAATTCATATTGTATCTTACCATGAAATATAGAAATGAGATGCGATATCGCGTTTTAAGAAGCATTAGAAATCTATTGCTACGATACGTAGACATCTGCAAACGCTATTTCCTGGCGAGGAAGTTTCGCATTCACATTCATTTGCAGTGTAGACGGGGAATCCATAACACTTCGCAAATCATATTATATCTTACCATGCAACATAGAAATGAGATGCCATATCGCGTTTTAAGAATCATAAGGACTCTATTGCTACGATACGTAGACATCTGCAAACGCTATTTCCTTGCAAGGAAGTGTCGCATTTACATTCATTTGAAGTCTAGACGAGGTATACATGACACTTCGCAATTCATATTGTATCTTACCATGAAACATAGAAATGAGATGCGATATCGCGTTTTAAGAAGCATTAGAAATCTATTGCTACGATACGTAGACATCTGCAAACGCTATTTCCTGGCGAGGAAGTTTCGCATTCACATTCATTTGCAGTGTAGACGGGGAATCCATAACACTTCGCAAATCATATTATATCTTACCATGCAACATAGAAATGAGATGCGATATCGCGTTTTAAGAATCATAAGAACTCTATTGCTACGATACGTAGACATCTGCAGACGCTATTTCCTATCAGGGAAGTATGGCATTTTCATTCATTTGAAGTGTAGGCGAGGAATACATGACACATCGCAAATCATATTATATGTTACCATGAAACATAGAAATGAGATGCGATATCGCGTTTTAAGAAGCATTGGCAATCTATTGCTACGATACGTAGACATCTGCAAACGCAATTTCCTGCGAGGAAGTGTCGCATTCACATTCATTTGTAGTGTAGACGAGGAATACATGATACTTCGCAAATCATATTATATCTTACCATGAAACATAGAAATGAGATGCGATATCGCGTTTTAAGAATCATAAGAACTCTGTTGCTACGATAGATAGACATTCGCAAACGCTATTTCCTTGCAAGGAAGTGTCGCATTTACATTCATTTGAAGTGTAGACGAGGTATACATGACACTTCGTAATTTCATATTGTATCTTACCATGAAACATAGAAATGAGATGCGATATCGCGTTTTAAGAAGCATTAGAAATCTATTGCTACGATACGTAGACATCTGCAAACGCTATTTCCTGGCGAGGAAGTTTCGCATTCACATTCATTTGCAGTGTAGACGGGGAATCCATAACACTTCGCAAATCATATTATATCTTACCATGCAACATAGAAATGAGATGCGATATCGCGTTTTAAGAATCATAAGAACTCTATTGCTACGATACGTAGACATCTGCAAACGCTATTTCCTTGCAAGTAAGTGTCGCATTTACATTCATTTGAAGTGTAGACGAGGAATACATAACACTTCGCAAATCATATTATATCTTACCATGAAACATAGAAATGAGATGCGATATCGCGTTTTAAGAAGCATTGGAAATCTATTGCTACGATACGTAGACATTCGCAAACGCTATTTCCTGGCGAGGAAGTTTCGCATTCACATTCATTTGCAGTGTAGACGGGGAATCCATAACACTTCGCAAATCATATTATATCTTACCATGCAACATAGAAATGAGATGCGATATCGCGTTTTAAGAATCATAAGAACTCTATTGCTACGATATGTAGACATCTGCAAACGCTATTTCCTTGCAAGTAAGTGTCGCATTTACATTCATTTGAAGTGTAGACGAGGAATACATAACACTTCGCAAATCATATTATATCTTACCATGAAACATAGAAATGAGATGCGATATCGCGTTTTAAGAAGCATTGGAAATCTATTGCTACGATACGTAGACATTCGCAAACGCTATTTCCTTGCAAGGAAGTGTCGCATTCACATTCATTTGAAGTGTAGACGAGGAATACATAACACTTCGCAAATCATATTATATCTTACCATGAAACATAGAAATGAGATTCGATATCGCGTTTTAAGAAGCATTAGAACTCTATTGCTACGATACGTAGACATCTGCAAACGCTATTTCCTTGCAAGTAAGTGTCGCATTTACATTCATTTGAAGTGTAGACGAGGAATACATAACACTTCGCAAATCATATTATATCTTACCATGCAACATAGAAATGAGATGCGATATCGCGTTTTAAGAATCATAAGAACTCTATTGCTACGATACGTAGACATCTGCAAACGCTATTTCCTTGCAAGTAAGTGTCGCATTTACATTCATTTGAAGTGTAGACGAGGAATACATAACACTTCGCAAATCATATTATATCTTACCATGAAACATAGAAATGAGATGCGATATCGCGTTTTAAGAAGCATTGGAAATCTATTGCTACGATACGTAGACATTCGCAAACGCTATTTCCTTGCAAGGAAGTGTCGCATTCACATTCATTTGAAGTGTAGACGAGGAATACATAACACTTCGCAAATCATATTATATCTTACCATGAAACATAGAAATGAGATGCGATATCGCGTTTTAAGAAGCATTAGAACTCTATTGCCACGATACGTAGACATCTGCAAACTCTATGTCCTAGCGAGGAAGTGTCGCATTTACATTCATTTGAAGAGAAGACGAGGAATACATGATACTTCGCAAATCATATTATATCTTACCATGAAACATAGAAACGAGATGCGATATCGCGTTTTAAGAAGCATTAGAACTCTATTGCTACGATACCTGGACATCTGCAGACGCTATTTCCTATCAGGGAAGTATGGCATTTTCATTCATTTGAAGTGTAGGCGAGGAATACATGACACTTCGCAAATCATATTATATCTTACCATGAAACATAGAAATGAGATGCGATATCGCGTTTTAAGTAGCATTGGCAATCTGTTGCTACGATACGTAGACATCTGCAAACGCTATTTCCTTGCAAGTAAGTGTCGCATTTACATTCATTTGAAGTGTAGACGAGGAATACATAACACTTCGCAAATCATATTATATCTTACCATGAAACATAGAAATGAGATGCGATATCGCGTTTTAAGAAGCATTGGAAATCTATTGCTACGATACGTAGACATTCGCAAACGCTATTTCCTTGCAAGGAAGTGTCGCATTCACATTCATTTGAAGTGTAGACGAGGAATACATAACACTTCGCAAATCATATTATATCTTACCATGAAACATAGAAATGAGATTCGATATCGCGTTTTAAGAAGCATTAGAACACTATTGCTACGATAGATAGACATTCGCAAACGCTATTTCCTTGCAAGGAAGTGTCGCATTTACATTCATTTGAAGTGTAGACGAGGTATACATGACACTTCGCAATTCATATTATATCTTACCATGAAACATAGAAATGAGATGCGATATCGCGTTTTAAGAAGCATTAGAACTCTATTGCTACGATACCTGGACATCTGCAGACGCTATTTCCTATCAGGGAAGTATGGCATTTTCATTCATTTGAAGTGTAGGCGAGGAATACATGACACATCGCAAATCATATTATATGTTACCATGAAACATAGAAATGAGATGCGATATCGCGTTTTAAGAAGCATTGGCAATCTATTGCTACGATACGTAGACATCTGCAAACGCTATTTCCTGCGAGGAAGTGTCGCATTCACATTCATTTGAAGTGTAGACGAGGAATACATGATACTTCGCAAATCATATTATATCTTACCATGAAACATAGAAATGAGATGCGATATCGCGTTTTAAGAATCATAAGAACTCTGTTGCTACGATAGATAGACATTCGCAAACGCTATTTCCTTGCAAGGAAGTGTCGCATTTACATTCATTTGAAGTGTAGACGAGGTATACATGACACTTCGCAATTCATATTGTATCTTACCATGAAACATAGAAATGAGATGCGATATCGCGTTCTAAGAAGCATTAAAAATCTATTGCTACGATACGTAGACATCTGCAAACGCTATTTCCTGGCGAGGAAGTTTCGCATTCACATTCATTTGCAGTGTAGACGGGGAATCCATAACACTTCGCAAATCATATTATATCTTACCATGCAACATAGAAATGAGATGCGATATCGCGTTTTAAGAATCATAAGAACTCTATTGCTACGATACGTAGACATCTGCAAACGCTATTTCCTTGCAAGTAAGTGTCGCATTTACATTCATTTGAAGTGTAGACGAGGAATACATAACACTTCGCAAATCATATTATATCTTACTATGAAACATAGAAATGAGATGCGATATCGCGTTTTAAGAAGCATTAGAACTCTATTGCTACGATACCTAGACATCTACAGACGCTATTTCCTAGCAAGGAAGTGTCGCATTTACATTCATTTGAATCGTAGACGAGGAATGCATAACGCTTCGCAATGAATATTATATCTTACCATGAAACATAGAAATGGGATGCGATATCGCGTTTTAAGAAGCATTAGAAATCTATTGCCACGATACGTAGACATCTGCAAACTCTATGTCCTAGCGAGGAAGTGTCGCATTTACATTCATTTGAAGAGAAGACGAGGAATACATGATACTTCGCAAATCATATTATATCTTACCATGAAACATAGAAACGAGATGCGATATCGCGTTTTAAGAAGCATTAGAACTCTATTGCTACGATACCTGGACATCTGCAGACGCTATTTCCTATCAGGGAAGTATGGCATTTTCATTCATTTGAAGTGTAGGCGAGGAATACATGACACTTCGCAATTCATATTGTATCTTACCATGAAACATAGAAATGAGATGCGATATCGCGTTCTAAGAAGCATTAGAAATCTATTGCTACGATACGTAGACATCTGCAAACGCTATTTCCTGGCGAGGAAGTTTCGCATTCACATTCATTTGCAGTGTAGACGGGGAATCCATAACACTTTGCAAATCATATTATATCTTACCATGCAACATAGAAATGAGATGCGATATCGCGTTTTAAGAATCATAAGAACTCTATTGCTACGATACGTAGACATCTGCAAACGCTATTTCCTTGCAAGGAAGTGTCGCATTTACATTCATTTGAATCGTAGACGAGGAATGCATAACACTTCGCAATGAATATTATATCTTACCATGAAACATAGAAATGAGATGCGATATCGCGTTTTAAGAAGCATTAGAAATCTATTGCTACGATACGTAGACATCTGCAAACGCTATTTCCCAGCGAGGAAGTGTCGCATTCACATTCATTTGAAGTGTAGACGAGGCATACATAACACTTCGCAAATCATATTATATCTTACCATGAAAAATTGAAATGCGATGCGATATAGCGTTTTAAGAAGCATTAGAACTCTATTGCTACGATACCTGGACATCTGCAGACGCTATTTCCTATCAGAGAAGTATGGCATTTTCGTTCATTTGAAGTGTAGACGAGGAATACATGACACTTCGCAAATCATATTATATCTTACCATGAAACATAGAAATTTGATGCGATATCTCGTTTTAAGAAGCATTGGAAATCTATTGCTACGATACGTAGACATCAGCAAACGCTATTTCCTAGCGAGGAAGTGTCGCATTTACATTCATTTGAAGTGTAGACGAGGAATACATAACACTTCGCAAATCATATTATATCTTACCATGAAACATTGAAATGAGATGCGATATAGCGTTTTAAGAAGCATTAGAACTCTATTGCTACGATACCTAGACATCTGCAAACGCTATTTCCTTGCAAGGAAGTGTCGCATTTACATTCATTTGAATCGTAGACGAGGAATACATAACACTTCGCAAATCATATTATATCTTACCATGAAACATAGAAATGAGATGCGATATCGCGTTTTAAGAAGCATTAGAACTCTATTGCTGCGATACCTAGACATCTGCAGACGCTATTTCCTAGCAAGGTAGTGTCGCATTTACATTCATTTGAAGTGTAGACGAGGAAAACATAACACTTCGCAAATCATATTATATCTTACCATGAAACATAGAACTGAGATGCGGTATCGCGTTTTAAGAAGCATTAGAATACTATTGCTACGATAGGTAGGCATTTGCAAACGCTATATCCTTGCAAGGAAGTGTCGCATTTACATTCATTTGTAGTGTAGACGAGGAATACATAACACTTCGCAAATCATATTATATCTTACCATGAAACATAGAAATGAGATGCGATATCGCGTTTTAAGAATCATAAGAACTCTATTGCTACGATACGTAGACATCTGCAAACGCTATTTCCTTGCAAGGAAGTGTCGCATTTACATTCATTTGAAGTGTAGACGAGGAATACATAACACTTCGCAAATCATAATGTATCTTACCATGAAACATAGAAATGAGATGCAATATCTCGTTTTAAGAAGCATTTGAACTCTGTTGCTACGGAACGTAGACATCTGCAAACGCTATTTCCTTGCAAGGAAGTGTCGCATTTACATTCATTTGAAGTGTAGACGAGGAATACATAACACTTCGCAATTCATATTATATCTTACCATGAAACATAGAAATGAGATGCGATATCGCGTTTTAAGAACCATTAGAAATTTATTGCTACGATACGTAGGCATCTGCAAACGCTATTTCCTAGCGAGGAAGTGTCGCATTCACATTCATTTGAAGAGAAGACGAGGAATACATGATACTTCGCAAATCATATTATATCTTACCATGCAACATAGAAACGAGATGCGATATCGCGTTTTAAGAAGCATTAGAACTCTATTGCTACGATACCTGGACATCTGCAGACGCTATTTCCTATCAGAGAAGTATGGCATTTTCATTCATTTGAAGTGTAGACGAGGAATACATGACACTTCGCAAATCATATTATATCTTACCATGAAACATAGAAATTTGATGCGATATCTCGTTTTAAGAAGCATTGGAAATCTATTGCTACGATACGTAGACATCTGCAAACGCTATTTCCTAGCGAGGAAGTGTGGCATTTACATTCATTTGAAGTGTAGACGAGGAATACATAACACTTCGCAAATCATATTATATCTTACCATGAAACATTGAAATGAGATGCGATATAGCGTTTTAAGAAGCATTAGAACTCTATTGCTACGATACGTAGACATCTGCAAACGCTACTTCCTTGCAAGGAAGTGTCGCATTTACATTCATTTGAATCGTAGACGAGGAATACATAACACTTCGCAAATCATATTATATCTTACCATGAAACATAGAAATGAGATGCGATATCGCGCTTTAAGAAGCATTGGAACTCTATTGCTGCGATACCTAGACATCTGCAGACGCTATTTCCTAGCAAGGTAGTGTCGCATTTACATTCATTTGAAGTGTAGACGAGGAAAACATAACACTTCGCAAATCATATTATATCTTACCATGAAACATAGAACTGAGATGCGGTATCGCGTTTTAAGAAGCATTAGAATACTATTGCTACGATAGGTAGGCATTTGCAAACGCTATATCCTTGCAAGGAAGTGTCGCATTTACATTCATTTGAAGTGTAGACGAGGAATACATAACACTTCGCAAATCATATTATATCTTACCATGAAACATAGAAATGAGATGCGATATCGCGTTTTAAGAATCATAAGAACTCTATTGCTACGATACGTAGACATCTGCAAACGCTATTTCGTTGCAAGTAAGTGTCGCATTTACATTCATTTGAAGTGTAGACGAGGAATACATAACACTTCGCAAATCATAATATATCTTACCATGAAACATAGGAATGAGATGCGGTATCGCGTTTTAAGAAGCATTAGAACACTATTGCTACGATAGGTAGATATTTGCAAACGCTATATCCTTGCAAGGAAGTGTCGCATTTACATTCATTTGAAGTGTAGACGAGGAATACATAACACTTCGCAATTCATATTATATCTTACCATGAAACATAGAAATGAGATGCGATATCGCGTTTTAAGAACCATTAGAAACCTATTGCTACGATACGTAGGCATCTGCAAACGCTATTTCCTAGCGAGGAAGTGTCGCATTCACATTCATTTGAAGTGTAGACGAGGAATACATGATACTTCGCAAATCATATTATATCTTACTATGAAACATAGAAATGAGATGCGATATCGCGTTTTAAGAAGCATTAGAACTCTATTGCTACGATACCTAGACATCTGCAGACGCTATTTCCTAGCAAGGAAGTGTCGCATTTGCATTCATTTGAAGTGTAGACGAGGAATACATGATACTTCGCAAATCATATTATATCTTACCATGAAACATAGAAATGAGATGCGATATCGCGTTTTAAGAAACATTAGAACTCTATTGCTACGATACCTGGACATCTGCAGACGCTATTTCCTATCAGGGAAGTATGGCATTTTCATTCATTTGAAGTGTAGGCGAGGAATACATGACACTTCGCAAATCATATTATATCTTACCATGAAACATAGAAATGAGATGCGATATCGCGTTTTAAGTAGCATTGGCAATCTGTTGCTACGATACGTAGATATCTGCAAACGCTATTTCCTGCGAGGAAGTGTCGCATTCACATTCATTTGAAGTGTAGACGAGGAATACATGATACTTCGCAAATCATATTATATCTTACCATGAAACATAGAAATGAGATGCGATATCGCGTTTTAAGAAGCATTAGAAATCTATTGCTACGATACGTAGGCATCTGCAAACGCTATTTCCTAGCGAGGAAGTGTCGCATTCACATTCATTTGAAGTGTAGACGAGGAATACTTGATACTTCGCAAATCATATTATATCTTACTATGAAACATAGAAATGAGATGCGATATCGCGTTTTAAGAAGCATTAGAACTCTATTGCTACGATACCTAGACATCTGCAGACGCTATTTCCTAGCAAGGAAGTGTCGCATTTACATTCATTTGAAGTGTAGACGAGGAATACGTGACACTTCGCAAATCATATTATATCTTACCATGAAACATAGAAATGAGATGCGATATCGCGTTTTAAGAAGCATTGGAAGCCTTTTGCTACGATACGTAGAAATCTGCAAACGCTATTTCCTAGCGAGGAAGTGTCGCATTCACATTCATTTGAAGTGTAGACGAGGCAAACATAACACTTCGCAAATCATATTATATCTTACCATGAAACATTGAAATGAAATGCGATATAGCGTTTTAAGAAGCATTAGAAATCTATTGCTACGATACGTAGACATCTGCAAACGCTATTTCCTTGCAAGGAAGTGTCGCATTTACATTCATTTGAATCGTAGACGAGGAATGCATAACACTTCGCAATGAATATTATATCTTACCATGAAACATAGAAATGGGATGCGATATCGCGTTTTAAGAAGCATTAGAAATCTATTGCCACGATACGTAGACATCTGCAAACTCTATGTCCTAGCGAGGAAGTGTCGCATTTACATTCATTTGAAGAGAAGACGAGGAATACATGATACTTCGCAAATTATATTATATCTTACCATGAAACATAGAAACGAGATGCGATATCGCGTTTTAAGAAGCATTAGAACTCTATTGCTACGATACCTGGACATCTGCAGACGCTATTTCCTATCAGAGAAGTATGGCATTTTCATTCATTTGAAGTGTAGACGAGGAATACATGACACTTCGCAAATCATATTATATCTTACCATGAAACATAGAAATTTGATGCGATATCTCGTTTTAAGAAGCATTGGAAATCTATTGCTACGATACGTAGACATCTGCAAACGCAATTTCCTGCGAGGAAGTGTCGCATTCACATTCATTTGAAGTGTAGACGAGGAATACATGATACTTCGCAAATCATATTATATCTTACCATGAAACATAGAAATGAGATGCGATATCGCGTTTTAAGAATCATAAGAACTCTGCTGCTACGGTACGTAGACATCTGCAAACGCTATTTCCTTGCAAGGAAGTGTCGCATTTACATTCATTTGAAGTGTAGACGAGGAATACATAACACTTCGCAAATCATAATGTATCTTACCATGAAACATAGAAATGAGATGCAATATCTCGTTTTAAGAAGCATTTGAACTCTGTTGCTACGGAACGTAGACATCTGCAAACGCTATTTCCTTGCAAGGAAGTGTCGCATTTACATTCATTTGAATCGTAGACGAGGAATGCATAACACTTCGCAATGAATATTATATCTTACCATGAAACATAGAAATGAGATGCGATATCGCGTTTTAAGAAGCATTACAAATCTATTGCTACGATACGTAGACATCTGCAAACGCTATTTCCCAGCGAGGAAGTGTCGCATTCACATTCATTTGAAGTGTAGACGAGGCATACATAACACTTCGCAAATCATATTATATCTTACCATGAAACATTGAAATGAGATGCGATATAGCGTTTTAAGAAGCATTAGAAATCTATTGCTACGATACGTAGACATCTGCAAACGCTATTTCCTTGCAAGGAAGTGTCGCATTTACATTCATTTGAATCGTAGACGAGGAATGCATAACACTTCGCAATGAATATTATATCTTACCATGAAACATAGAAATGGGATGCGATGTCGCGTTTTAAGAAGCATTAGAAATCTATTGCCACGATACGTAGACATCTGCAAACTCTATTTCCTAGCGAGGAAATGTCGCATTTACATTCATTTGAAGAGAAGACGAGGAATACATGATACTTCGCAAATCATATTATATCTTACCATGAAACATAGAAACGAGATGCGATATCGCGTTTTAAGAAGCATTAGAACTCTATTGCTACGATACCTGGACATCTGCAGACGCTATTTCCTATCAGAGAAGTATGGCATTTTCATTCATTTGAAGTGTAGACGAGGAATACATGACACTTCGCAAATCATATTATATCTTACCATGAAACATAGAAATTTGATGCGATATCTCGTTTTAAGAAGCATTGGAAATCTATTGCTACGATACGTAGACATCTGCAAACGCTATTTCCTAGCGAGGAAGTGTGGCATTTACATTCATTTGAAGTGTAGACGAGGAATACATAACACTTCGCAAATCATATTATATCTTACCATGAAACATTGAAATGAGATGCGATATAGCGTTTTAAGAAGCATTAGAACTCTATTGCTACGATACGTAGACATCTGCAAACGCTATTTCCTTGCAAGGAAGTGTCGCATTTACATTCATTTGAATCGTAGACGAGGAATACATAACACTTCGCAAATCATATTATATCTTACCATGAAACATAGAAATGAGATGCGATATCGCGTTTTAAGAAGCATTAGAACTCTATTGCTGCGATACCTAGACATCTGCAGACGCTATTTCCTAGCAAGGTAGTGTCGCATTTACATTCATTTGAAGTGTAGACGAGGAAAACATAACACTTCGCAAATCATATTATATCTTACCATGAAACATAGAACTGAGATGCGGTATCGCGTTTTAAGAAGCATTAGAATACTATTGCTACGATAGGTAGGCATTTACAAACGCTATATCCTTGCAAGGAAGAGTCGCATTTACATTCATTTGAAGTGTAGACGAGGAATACATAACACTTCGCAAATCATATTATATCTTACCATGAAACATAGAAATGAGATGCGATATCGCGTTTTAAGAATCATAAGAACTCTACTGCTACGATACGTAGACATCTGCAAACGCTATTTCGTTGCAAGTAAGTGTCGCATTTACATTCATTTGAAGTGTAGACGAGGAATACATAACACTTCGCAAATCATAATATATCTTACCATGAAACATAGGAATGAGATGAGGTATCGCGTTTTAAGAAGCATTAGAACATTATTGCTACGATAGGTAGACATTTGCAAACGCTATATCCTTGCAAGGAAGTGTCGCATTTACATTCATTTGAAGTGTAGACGAGGAATACATAACACTTCGCAATTCATATTATATCTTACCATGAAACATAGAAATGAGATGCGATATCGCGTTTTAAGAACCATTAGAAATCTATTGCTACGATACGTAGGCATCTGCAAACGCTATTTCCTAGCGAGGAAGTGTCGCATTCACATTCATTTGAAGTGTAGACGAGGAATACATGATACTTCGCAAATCATATTATATCTTACTATGAAACATAGAAATGAGATGCGATATCGCGTTTTAAGAAGCATTAGAACTCTATTGCTACGATACCTAGACATCTGCAGACGCTATTTCCTAGCAAGGAAGTGTCGCATTTACATTCATTTAAAGTGTAGACGAGGAATACATGACACTTCGCAAATCATATTATATCTTACCATGAAACATAGAAATGAGATGCGATATCGCGTTTTAAGAACCATTAGAAACCTATTGCTACGATACGTAGGCATCTGCAAACGCTATTTCCTAGCGAGGAAGTGTCGCATTCACATTCATTTGAAGTGTAGACGAGGAATACATGATACTTCGCAAATCATATTATATCTTACCATGACACATTGAAATGAGATGCGATATAGCGTTTTAAGAAGCATTAGAACTCTATTGCTACGATACCTAGACATCTGCAGACGCTATTTCCTAGCAAGGAAGTGTCGCATTTGCATTCATTTGAAGTGTAGACGAGGAATACATGATACTTCGCAAAACATATTATATCTTACCATGAAACATAGAAATGAGATGCGATATCGCGTTTTAAGAAACATTAGAACTCTATTGCTACGATACCTGGACATCTGCAGACGCTATTTCCTATCAGAGAAGTATGGCATTTTCATTCATTTGAAGTGTAGGCGAGGAATACATGACACTTCGCAAATCATATTATATCTTACCATGAAACATAGAAATGAGATGCGATATCGCGTTTTAAGTAGCATTGGCAATCTGTTGCTACGATACGTAGACATCTGCAAACGCTATTTCCTGCGAGGAAGTGTCGCATTCACATTCATTTGAAGTGTAGACGAGGAATACATGATACTTCGCAAATCATATTATATCTTACCATGAAACATAGAAATGAGATGCGATATCGCGTTTTAAGAATCATAAGAACTCTGCTGCTACGGTACGTAGACATCTGCAAACGCTATTTCCTTGCAAGGAAGTGTCGCATTTACATTCACTTGAAGTGTAGACGAGGAATACTTGATACTTCGCAAATCATATTATATCTTACCATGAAACATAGAAATGAGATGCGATATCGCGTTTTAAGAATCATAAGAACTCTGCTGCTACGGTACGTAGACATCTGCAAACGCTATTTCCTTGCAAGGAAGTGTCGCATTTACATTCATTTGAAGTGTAGACGAGGAATACATAACACTTCGCAAATCATAATGTATCTTACCATGAAACATAGAAATGAGATGCAATATCTCGTTTTAAGAAGCATTTGAACTCTGTTGCTACGGTACGTAGACATCTGCAAACGCTATTTCCTTGCAAGGAAGTGTCGCATTTACATTCATTTGAATCGTAGACGAGGAATGCATAACACTTCGCAATGAATATTATATCTTACCATGAAACATAGAAATGAGATGCGATATCGCGTTTTAAGAAGCATTACAAATCTATTGCTACGATACGTAGACATCTGCAAACGCTATTTCCCAGCGAGGAAGTGTCGCATTCACATTCATTTGAAGTGTAGACGAGGCATACATAACACTTCGCAAATCATATTATATCTTACCATGAAACATTGAAATGAGATGCGATATAGCGTTTTAAGAAGCATTAGAAATCTATTGCTACGATACGTAGACATCTGCAAACGCCATTTCCTTGCAAGGAAGTGTCGCATTTACATTCACTTGAATCGTAGACGAGGAATGCATAACACTTCGCAATGAATATTATATCTTACCATGAAACATAGAAATGGGATGCGATGTCGCGTTTTAAGAAGCATTAGAAATCTATTGCCACGATACGTAGACATCTGCAAACTCTATTTCCTAGCGAGGAAATGTCGCATTTACATTCATTTGAAGAGAAGACGAGGAATACATGATACTTCGCAAATCATATTATATCTTACCATGAAACATAGAAACGAGATGCGATATCGCGTTTTAAGAAGCATTAGAACTCTATTGCTACGATACCTGGACATCTGCAGACGCTATTTCCTATCAGAGAAGTATGGCATTTTCATTCATTTGAAGTGTAGACGAGGAATACATGACACTTCGCAAATCATATTATATCTTACCATGAAACATAGAAATTTGATGCGATATCTCGTTTTAAGAAGCATTGGAAATCTATTGCTACGATACGTAGACATCTGCAAACGCTATTTCCTAGCGAGGAAGTGTGGCATTTACATTCATTTGAAGTGTAGACGAGGAATACATAACACTTCGCAAATCATATTATATCTTACCATGAAACATTGAAATGAGATGCGATATAGCGTTTTAAGAAGCATTAGAACTCTATTGCTACGATACGTAGACATCTGCAAACGCTATTTCCTTGCAAGGAAGTGTCGCATTTACATTCATTTGAATCGTAGACGAGAAATACATAACAGTTCGCAAATCATATTATATCTTACCATGAAACATAGAAATGAGATGCGATATCGCGTTTTAAGAAGCATTAGAACTCTATTGCTGCGATACCTAGACATCTGCAGACGCTATTTCCTAGCAAGGTAGTGTCGCATTTACATTCATTTGAAGTGTAGATGAGGAAAACATAACACTTCGCAAATCATATTATATCTTACCATGAAACATAGAACTGAGATGCGGTATCGCGTTTTAAGAAGCATTAGAATACTATTGCTACGATAGGTAGGCATTTGCAAACGCTATATCCTTGCAAGGAAGAGTCGCATTTACATTCATTTGAAGTGTAGACGAGGAATACATAACACTTCGCAAATCATATTATATCTTACCATGAAACATAGAAATGAGATGCGATATCGCGTTTTAAGAATCATAAGAACTCTATTGCTACGATACGTAGACATCTGCAAACGCTATTTCGTTGCAAGTAAGTGTCGCATTTACATTCATTTGAAGTGTAGACGAGGAATACATAACACTTCGCAAATCATAATATATCTTACCATGAAACATAGGAATGAGATGAGGTATCGCGTTTTAAGAAGCATTAGAACACTATTGCTACGATAGGTAGACATTTGCAAACGCTATATCCTTGCAAGGAAGTGTCGCATTTACATTCATTTGAAGTGTAGACGAGGAATACATAACACTTCGCAATTCATATCATATCTTACCATGAAACATAGAAATGAGATGCGATATCGCGTTTTAAGAACCATTAGAAATCTATTGCTACGATACGTAGGCATCTGCAAACGCTATTTCCTAGCGAGGAAGTGTCGCATTCACATTCATTTGAAGTGTAGACGAGGAATACATGATACTTCGCAAATCATATTATATCTTACTATGAAACATAGAAATGAGATGCGATATCGCGTTTTAAGAAGCATTAGAACTCTATTGCTACGATACCTAGACATCTGCAGACGCTATTTCCTAGCAAGGAAGTGTCGCATTTACATTCATTTAAAGTGTAGACGAGGAATACATGACACTTCGCAAATCATATTATATCTTACCATGAAACATAGAAATGAGATGCGATATCGCGTTTTAAGAAGCATTGGAAACCTTTTGCTACGATACGTAGACATCTGCAAACGCTATTTCATAGCGAGCAAGTGTCGCATTCACATTCATTTGAAGTGTAGACGAGGCATACATAACACTTCGCAAATCATATTATATCTTACCATGAAACATTGAAATGAGATGCGATATAGCGTTTTAAGAAGCATTAGAACTCTATTGCTACGATACGTAGACATCTGCAAACGCTATTTCCTTGCAAGGAAGTGTCGCATTTACATTCATTTGAATCGTAGACGAGGAATACATAACACTTCGCAAATCATATTATATCTTACCATGAAACATAGAAATGAGATGCGATATCGCGTTTTAAGAAGCATTAGAACTCTATTGCTGCGATACCTAGACATCTGCAGACGCTATTTCCTAGCAAGGTAGTGTCGCATTTACATTCATTTCAAGTGTAGACGAGGAAAACATAACACTTCGCAAATCATATTATATCTTACCATGAAACATAGAACTGAGATGCGGTATCGCGTTTTAAGAAGCATTAGAATACTATTGCTACGATAGGTAGGCATTTGCAAACGCTATATCCTTGCAAGGAAGTGTCGCATTTACATTCATTTGAAGTATAGACGAGGAATACATAACACTTCGCCAATCATATTATATCTTACCATGAAACATAGAAATGAGATGCGATATCGCGTTTTAAGAATCATAAGAACTCTATTGCTACGATACGTAGACATCTGCAAACGCTATTTCGTTGCAAGTAAGTGTCGCATTTACATTCATTTGAAGTGTAGACGAGGAATACATAACACTTCGCAAATCATAATATATCTTACCATGAAACATAGGAATGAGATGCGGTATCGCGTTTTAAGAATTAAAAGAACTCTATTGCTACGATACGTAGACATCTGTAAACGCTATTTCCTAGCGAGGAAGTGTCGCATTTACATTCATTTGAATCGTAGACGAGGAATGCATAACACTTCGCAATGAATATTATATCTTATCATGAAACATAGGTATGAGATGCAATATCTCGTTTTAAGAAGCATTTGAACTCTATTGCTTCGATACGTAGACATCTGCAAACTCTATTTCCTTGCAAGGAAGTGTCGCATTTACATTCATTTGAGGTGTAGACGAGGAAAACATAACACTTCGCAAATCATATTATATCTTACCATGAAACATAGAAATCAGATGCGATATCGCGTTTTAAGAAGCATTAGAAATCTATTGCTACGATACGTAGACATCTGCAAACGCTATTTCCTAGCGAGGAAGTTTCGCATTCACATTCATTTGAAGTGTAGACGAGGAATACATAACACTTCGCAATTCATATTATATCTTACCATGAAACATAGAAATGAGATGCGATATCGCGTTTTAAGAATCATAAGAACTCTATTGCTACGATACGTAGACATCTGCAAACGCTATTTCGTTGCAAGTAAGTGTCGCATTTACATTCATTTGAAGTGTAGACGAGGAATACATAACACTTCGCAAATCATAATATATCTTACCATGAAACATAGGAATGAGATGCGGTATCGCGTTTTAAGAATTAAAAGAACTCTATTGCTACGATACGTAGACATCTGTAAACGCTATTTCCTAGCGAGGAAGTGTCGCATTTACATTCATTTGAATCGTAGACGAGGAATGCATAACACTTCGCAATGAATATTATATCTTATCATGAAACATAGGTATGAGATGCAATATCTCGTTTTAAGAAGCATTTGAACTCTATTGCTTCGATACGTAGACATCTGCAAACGCTATTTCCTTGCAAGGAAGTGTCGCATTTACATTCATTTGAGGTGTAGACGAGGAAAACATAACACTTCGCAAATCATATTATATCTTACCATGAAACATAGAAATCAGATGCGATATCGCGTTTTAAGAAGCATTAGAAATCTATTGCTACGATACGTAGACATCTGCAAACGCTATTTCCTAGCGAGGAAGTTTCGCATTCACATTCATTTGAAGTGTAGACGAGGAATACATAACACTTCGCAATTCATATTATATCTTACCATGAAACATAGGAATGAGATGCGATATCGCGTTTTAAGAATCATAAGAACTCTATTGCTACGATACGTAGACATCTGCAAACGCTATTTCCTAGCGAGGAAGTGTCGCATTTACATTCATTTGAATCGTAGACGAGGAATGCATAACACTTCGCAATGAATATTATATCTTATCATGAAACATAGATATGAGATGCAATATCTCGTTTTAAGAAGCATATGAACTCTATTGCTTCGATACGTAGACATCTGCAAACGCTATTTCCTTGCAAGGAAGTGTCGCATTTACATTCATTTGAGGTGTAGACGAGGAAAACATAACACTTCGCAAATCATATTATATCTTACCATGAAACATAGGAATCAGATGCGATATCGCGTTTTAAGAAGCATTAGAAATCTATTGCTACGATACGTAGACATCTGCAAACGCTATTTCCTAGCGAGGAAGTTTCGCATTCACATTCATTTGAAGTGTAGACGAGGAATACATAACACTTCGCAATTCATATTATATCTTACCATGAAACATAGAAATGAGATGCGATATCGCGTTTTAAGAAGCATTAGAACACTATTGCTATGATAGGTAGACATTCGCAAACGCTATTTCCTTGCAAGGAAGTGTCGCATTTACATTCATTTGAAGTGTAGACGAGGAATACATAACACTTCGCAAATCATATTATATCTTACCATGAAACATAGAAATGAGATGCGATATCGCGTTTTAAGAAGCATTTGAACTCTATTGCTACGATACGTAGACATCTGCAAACGCTATTTCCTAGCGAGGAAGTGTCGCATTTACATTCATTTGAAGTGTAGACGAGGAATACATAACACTTCGCAAATCATATTATATCTTACCATGAAACATTGAAATGAGATGCGATATAGCGTTTTAAGAAGCATTAGAACTCTATTGCTACGATACGTAGACATCTGCAAACGCTATTTCCTTGCAAGGAAGTGTCGCATTTACATTCATTTGAATCGTAGACGAGGAATACATAACACTTCGCAAATCATATTATATCTTACCATGAAACATAGAAATGAGATGCGATATCGCGTTTTAAGAAGCATTAGAACTCTATTGCTGCGATACCTAGACATCTGCAGACGCTATTTCCTAGCAAGGTAGTGTCGCATTTACATTCATTTGAAGTGTAGACGAGGAAAACATAACACTTCGCAAATCATATTATATCTTACCATGAAACATAGAACTGAGATGCGGTATCGCGTTTTAAGAAGCATTAGAATACTATTGCTACGATAGGTAGGCATTTGCAAACGCTATATCCTTGCAAGGAAGTGTCGCATTTACATTCATTTGAAGTGTAGACGAGGAATACATAACACTTCGCAAATCATATTATATCTTACCATGAAACATAGAAATCAGATGCGATATCGCGTTTTAAGAATCATAAGAACTCTATTGCTACGATACGTAGACATCTGCAAACGCTATTTCGTTGCAAGTAAGTGTCGCATTTACATTCATTTGAAGTGTAGACGAGGAATACATAACACTTCGCAAATCATATTATATCTTACCATGAAACATAGAAATCAGATGCGATATCGCGTTTTAAGAATCATAAGAACTCTATTGCTACGATACGTAGACATCTGCAAACGCTATTTCGTTGCAAGTAAGTGTCGCATTTACATTCATTTGAAGTGTAGACGAGGAATACATAACACTTCGCAAATCATAATATATCTTACCATGAAACATAGGAATGAGATGCGATATCGCGTTTTAAGAAGCATTAGAACACTATTGCTACGATAGGCAGACATTCGCAAACGCTATTTCCTTGCAAGGAAGTGTCGCATTCACAATCATTTGACGTGTAGACGAGGAATACATAACACTTCGCAATGAATATTATATCTTATCATGAAATATAGATATGAGATGCAATATCTCGTCTTAAGAAGCACTTGAACTCTATTGCTTCGATACGTAGACATCTGCAAACGCTATTTCCTTACAAGGAAGTGTCGCATTTACATTCATTTGAAGTGTAGACGAGGAATACATGACACTTCGCAAATCATATTATATCTTACCATGAAACATAGAAATGAGATGCGATATCGCGTTTTAAGAAGCATTAGAACACTATTGCTATGATAGGTAGACATTCGCAAACGCTATTTCCTTGCAAGGAAGTGTCGCATTTACATTCGTTTGAAGTGTAGACGAGGAATACATAACACTTCGCAAATCATATTATATCTTACCATGAAACATAGAAATGAGATGCGATATCGCGTTTTAAGAAGCATTTGAACTCTATTGCTACGATACGTAGACATCTGCAAACGCTATTTCCTAGCGAGGAAGTGTCGCATTTACATTCATTTGAAGTGTAGACGAGGAATACATAACACTTCGCAAATCATATTATATCTTACCATGAAACATTGAAATGAGATGCGATATAGCGTTTTAAGAAGCATTAGAACTCTATTGCTACGATACGTAGACATCTGCAAACGCTATTTCCTTGCAAGGAAGTGTCGCATTTACATTCATTTGAATCGTAGACGAGGAATACATAACACTTCGCAAATCATATTACATCTTACCATGAAACATAGAAATGAGATGCGATATCGCGTTTTAAGAAGCATTAGAACTCTATTGCTGCGATACCTAGACATCTGCAGACGCTATTTCCTAGCAAGGTAGTGTCGCATTTACATTCATTTGAAGTGTAGACGAGGAAAACATAACACTTCGCAAATCATATTATATCTTACCATGAAACATAGAACTGAGATGCGGTATCGCGTTTTAAGAAGCATTAGAATACTATTGCTACGATAGGTAGGCATTTGCAAACGCTATATCCTTGCAAGGAAGTGTCGCATTTACATTCATTTGAAGTGTAGACGAGGAATACGTAACACTTCGCAAATCATATTATATCTTACCATGAAACATAGAAATCAGATGCGATATCGCGTTTTAAGAATCATAAGAACTCTATTGCTACGATACGTAGACATCTGCAAACGCTATTTCGTTGCAAGTAAGTGTCGCATTTACATTCATTTGAAGTGTAGACGAGGAATACATAACACTTCGCAAATCATAATATATCTTACCATGAAACATAGGAATGAGATGCGATATCGCGTTTTAAGAAGCATTAGAACACTATTGCTACGATAGGCAGACATTCGCAAACGCTATTTCCTTGCAAGGAAGTGTCGCATTCACAATCATTTGACGTGTAGACGAGGAATACATAACACTTCGCAATGAATATTATATCTTATCATGAAATATAGATATGAGATGCAATATCTCGTCTTAAGAAGCACTTGAACTCTATTGCTTCGATACGTAGACATCTGCAAACGCTATTTCCTTACAAGGAAGTGTCGCATTTACATTCATTTGAAGTGTAGACGAGGAATACATGACACTTCGCAAATCATATTATATCTTACCATGAAACATAGAAATGAGATGCGATATCGCGTTTTAAGAAGCATTAGAACTCTATTGCTACAATAGGTAGACATCTGCAAACGCTATTTCCTTGCAAGGAAGTGTCGCATTTACATTTATTTGAATCGTAGACGAGGAGTGCATAACACTTCGCAGAGAATATTATATCTTACCATGAAACATAGAAATGAGAAGCGATATCGCGTTTTAAGAATCATAAGAACTCTATTGCTACGATACGTAGACATCTGCAAACGCTATTTCCTTGCAAGTAAGTGTCGCATTTACATCCATTTGAAGTGTAGACGAGGAATACATAACACTTCGCAAATCATATTACATCTTACCATGAAACATAGAGATGAGATGCGATATCGCGTTTTAAGAAGCATTAGAACACTATTGCTATGATAGGTAGACATTCGCAAACGCTATTTCCTTGCAAGGAAGTGTCGCATTTACATTCATTTGAAGTGTAGACGAGGAATACATAACACTTCGCAAATCATATTATATCTTACCATGAAACATAGAAATGAGATGCGATATCGCGTTTTAAGAAGCATTTGAACTCTATTGCTACGATACGTAGACATCTGCAAACGCTATTTCCTAGCGAGGAAGTGTCGCATTTACATTCATTTGAAGTGTAGACGAGGAATACATAACACTTCGCAAATCATATTATATCTTACCATGAAACATTGAAATGAGATGCGATATAGCGTTTTAAGAAGCATTAGAACTCTATTGCTACGATACGTAGACATCTGCAAACGCTATTTCCTTGCAAGGAAGTGTCGCATTTACATTCATTTGAATCGTAGACGAGGAATACATAACACTTCGCAAATCATATTATATCTTACCATGAAACATGGAAATGAGATGCGATATCGCGTTTTAAGAATCATAAGAACTCTATTGCTACGATACGTAGACATCTGCAAACGCTATTTCGTTGCAAGTAAGTGTCGCATTTACATTCATTTGAAGTGTAGACGAGGAATACATAACACTTCGCAAATCATAATATATCTTACCATGAAACATAGGAATGAGATGCGATATCGCGTTTTAAGAAGCATTAGAACACTATTGCTACGATAGGCAGACATTCGCAAACGCTATTTCCTTGCAAGGAAGTGTCGCATTCACAATCATTTGACGTGTAGACGAGGAATACATAACACTTCGCAATGAATATTATATCTTATCATGAAATATAGATATGAGATGCAATATCTCGTCTTAAGAAGCACTTGAACTCTATTGCTTCGATACGTAGACATCTGCAAACGCTATTTCCTTACAAGGAAGTGTCGCATTTACATTCATTTGAAGTGTAGACGAGGAATACATGACACTTCGCAAATCATATTATATCTTACCATGAAACATAGAAATGAGATGCGATATCGCGTTTTAAGAAGCATTAGAACACTATTGCTATGATAGGTAGACATTCGCAAACGCTATTTCCTTGCAAGGAAGTGTCGCATTTACATTCGTTTGAAGTGTAGACGAGGAATACATAACACTTCGCAAATCATATTATATCTTACCATGAAACATAGAAATGAGATGCGATATCGCGTTTTAAGAAGCATTTGAACTCTATTGCTACGATACGTAGACATCTGCAAACGCTATTTCCTAGCGAGGAAGTGTCGCATTTACATTCATTTGAAGTGTAGACGAGGAATACATAACACTTCGCAAATCATATTATATCTTACCATGAAACATTGAAATGAGATGCGATATAGCGTTTTAAGAAGCATTAGAACTCTATTGCTACGATACGTAGACATCTGCAAACGCTATTTCCTTGCAAGGAAGTGTCGCATTTACATTCATTTGAATCGTAGACGAGGAATACATAACACTTCGCAAATCATATTATATCTTACCATGAAACATAGAAATGAGATGCGATATCGCGTTTTAAGAAGCATTAGAACTCTATTGCTGCGATACCTAGACATCTGCAGACGCTATTTCCTAGCAAGGTAGTGTCGCATTTACATTCATTTGAAGTGTAGACGAGGAAAACATAACACTTCGCAAATCATATTATATCTTACCATGAAACATAGAACTGAGATGCGGTATCGCGTTTTAAGAAGCATTAGAATACTATTGCTACGATAGGTAGGCATTTGCAAACGCTATATCCTTGCAAGGAAGTGTCGCATTTACATTCATTTGAAGTGTAGACGAGGAATACATAACACTTCGCAAATCATATTATATCTTACCATGAAACATAGAAATCAGATGCGATATCGCGTTTTAAGAATCATAAGAACTCTATTGCTACGATACGTAGACATCTGCAAACGCTATTTCGTTGCAAGTAAGTGTCGCATTTACATTCATTTGAAGTGTAGACGAGGAATACATAACACTTCGCAAATCATAATATATCTTACCATGAAACATAGGAATGAGATGCGATATCGCGTTTTAAGAAGCATTAGAACACTATTGCTACGATTGGCAGACATTCGCAAACGCTATTTCCTTGCAAGGAAGTGTCGCATTCACAATCATTTGACGTGTAGACGAGGAATACATAACACTTCGCAATGAATATTATATCTTATCATGAAATATAGATATGAGATGCAATATCTCGTCTTAAGAAGCACTTGAACTCTATTGCTTCGATACGTAGACATCTGCAAACGCTATTTCCTTACAAGGAAGTGTCGCATTTACATTCATTTGAAGTGTAGACGAGGAATACATGACACTTCGCAAATCATATTATATCTTACCATGAAACATAGAAATGAGATGCGATATCGCGTTTTAAGAAGCATTAGAACTCTATTGCTACAATAGGTAGACATCTGCAAACGCTATTTCCTTACAAGGAAGTGTCGCATTTACATTCATTTGAAGTGTAGACGAGGAAAACATAACACTTCGCAAATCATATTATATCTTACCATGAAACATAGAACTGAGATGCGGTATCGTGCTTTAAGAAGCATTAGAACACTATTGCTACGATAGGTAGACATTTGCAAACGCTGTTTCCTTGCAAGTAAGTGCCGCATTTACATTCATTTGAAGTGTAGACGAGGAATACATAACACTTCGCAAATCATATTATATCTTACCATGAAACATAGAAATGAGATGCGATATCGCGTTTTAACAATCTAAAGAACTCTATTGCTACGATACGTAGACATCTGTAAACGCTATTTCCTAGCGAGGAAGTGTCGCATTTACATTCATTTGAATCGTAGACGAGGAATGCATAACACTTCGCAATGAATATTATATCTTATTATGAAACATAGATATGAGATGCAATATCTCGTTTTAAGAAGCATTTGAACTCTATTGCTTCGATACGTAGACATCTGCAAACGCTATTTCCTTGCAAGTAAGTGTCGCATTTACATTCATTTGAAGTGTAGACGAGGAATACATAACACTTCGCAAATCATATTATATCTTACCATGAAACATAGAGATGAGATGCGATATCGCGTTTTAAGAAGCACTAGAACACAATTGCTATGATAGTTAGACATTCGCAAACGCTATTTCCTTGCAAGGAAGTGTCGCATTTACATTCATTTGAAGTGTAGACGAGGAATACATAACACTTCGCAAATCATATTATATCTTACCATGAAACATTGAAATGAGATGCGATATCGCGTTTTAAGAAGCATTTGAACTCTATTGCTACGATACGTAGACATCTGCAAACGCTATTTCCTTGCAAGGAAGTGTCGCATTTACATTAATTTCAATCGTATACGAGGAATGCATAACACTTCGCAATGAATAGTATATCTTACCATGAAACATAGAAATGTGATGCGATATCGCGTTTTATGAAGGATTAGAACTCTATTGCTACGATACCTAGACATCTGCAGACGCTATTTCCTAGCAAGGAAGTGTCGCATTTACATTCATTTGAAGTGTAGACGAGGAATACATGACACTTCGCAAATCATATTATATCTTACCATGAAACATAGAAATGAGATGCGATATCGCGTTTTAACAATCTAAAGAACTCTATTGCTACGATACGTAGACATCTGTAAACGCTATTTCCTAGCGAGGAAGTGTCGCATTTACATTCATTTGAATCGTAGACGAGGAATGCATAACACTTCGCAATGAATATTATATCTTATTATGAAACATAGATATGAGATGCAATATCTCGTTTTAAGAAGCATTTGAACTCTATTGCTTCGATACGTAGACATCTGCAAACGCTATTTCCTTGCAAGTAAGTGTCGCATTTACATTCATTTGAAGTGTAGACGAGGAATACATAACACTTCGCAAATCATATTATATCTTACCATGAAACATAGAGATGAGATGCGATATCGCGTTTTAAGAAGCACTAGAACACAATTGCTATGATAGTTAGACATTCGCAATCGCTATTTCCTTGCAAGGAAGTGTCGCATTTACATTCATTTGAAGTGTAGACGAGGAATACATAACACTTCGCAAATCATATTATATCTTACCATGAAACATTGAAATGAGATGCGATATCGCGTTTTAAGAAGCATTTGAACTCTATTGCTACGATACGTAGACATCTGCAAACGCTATTTCCTTGCAAGGAAGTGTCGCATTTACATTAATTTCAATCGTATACGAGGAATGCATAACACTTCGCAATGAATAGTATATCTTACCATGAAACATAGAAATGTGATGCGATATCGCGTTTTATGAAGGATTAGAACTCTATTGCTACGATACCTAGACATCTGCAGACGCTATTTCCTAGCAAGGAAGTGTCGCATTTACATTCATTTGAAGTGTCGACGAGGAATACATGACACTTCGCAAATCATATTATATCTTACCATGAAACATAGAAATGAGATGCGATATCGCGTTTTAAGAAGCATTAGAACTCTATTGCTACGATAGGTAGACATCTGCAAACGCTATTTCCTTGCAACGAAGTGTCGCATTTACATTCATTTGAAGTGTAGACGAGGAATACATAACACTTCGCAAATCATATTATATCTTACCATGAAACATAGAAATGAGATGCGATATCGCGTTTTAATAATCAAAAGAACTCTATTGCTACGATACGTAGACATCTGCAAACGCTATTTCCTAGCGAGGAAGTGTCGCATTTACATTCATTTGAATCGTAGACGAGGAATGCATAACACTTCGCAATGAATATTATATCTTATCATGAAACATAGATATGAGATGCAATATCTCGTTTTAAGAAGCATTTGAACTCTATTGCTTCGATACGTAGACATCTGCAAACGCTATTTCCTAGCGAGGAAGTTTCGCATTCACATTCATTTGAAGTGTAGACGAGGAATACATAACACTTCGCAATTCATATTATATCTTACCATGAAACATAGAAATGAGATGCGATATCGCGGTTTAAGAATCATAAGAACTCTATTGCTACGATACGTAGACATCTGCAAACGCTATTTCCTTGCAAGGAAGTGTCGCATTTACATTCATTTGAATCGTAGACGAGGAATGCATAACACTTCGCAAAGAATATTATATCTTACCATGAAACATAGAAATGAGAAGCGATATCGCGTTTTAAGAATCATAAGAACTCAATTGCTACGATACGTAGACATCTGCAAACGCTATTTCATTGCAAGTAAGTGTCGCATTTACATTCATTTGAAGTGTAGACGAGGAATACATAACACTTCGCAAATCATATTATATCTTACCATGAAACATAGAGATGAGATGCGATATCGCGTTTTAAGAAGCACTAGAACACAATTGCTATGATAGTTAGACATTCGCAAACGCTATTTCCTTGCAAGGAAGTGTCGCATTTACATTCATTTGAAGTGTAGACGAGGAATACATAACACTTCGCAAATCATATTATATCTTACCATGAAACATTGAAATGAGATGCGATATCGCGTTTTAAGAAGCATTTGAACTCTATTGCTACGATACGTAGACATCTGCAAACGCTATTTCCTTGCAAGGAAGTGTCGCATTTACATTAATTTCAATCGTATACGAGGAATGCATAACACTTCGCAATGAATAGTATATCTTACCATGAAACATAGAAATGTGATGCGATATCGCGTTTTATGAAGGATTAGAACTCTATTGCTACGATACCTAGACATCTGCAGACGCTATTTCCTAGCAAGGAAGTGTCGCATTTACATTCATTTGAAGTGTAGACGAGGAATACATGACACTTCGCAAATCATATTATATCTTACCATGAAACATAGAAATGAGATGCGATATCGCGTTTTAAGAAGCATTAGAACTCTATTGCTACGATAGGTAGACATCTGCAAACGCTATTTCCTTGCAACGAAGTGTCGCATTTACATTCATTTGAAGTGTAGACGAGGAATACATAACACTTCGCAAATCATATTATATCTTACCATGAAACATAGAAATGAGATGCGATATCGCGTTTTAATAATCAAAAGAACTCTATTGCTACGATACGTAGACATCTGCAAACGCTATTTCCTAGCGAGGAAGTGTCGCATTTACATTCATTTGAATCGTAGACGAGGAATGCATAACACTTCGCAATGAATATTATATCTTATCATGAAACATAGATATGAGATGCAATATCTCATTTTAAGAAGCATTTGAACTCTATTGCTTCGATACGTAGACATCTGCAAACGCTATTTCCTAGCGAGGAAGTTTCGCATTCACATTCATTTGAAGTGTAGACGAGGAATACATAACACTTCGCAATTCATATTATATCTTACCATGAAACATAGAAATGAGATGCGATATCGCGGTTTAAGAATCATAAGAACTCTATTGCTACGATACGTAGACATCTGCAAACGCTATTTCCTTGAAAGGAAGTGTCGCATTTACATTCATTTGAATCGTAGACGAGGAATGCATAACACTTCGCAAAGAATATTATATCTTACCATGAAACATAGAAATGAGAAGCGATATCGCGTTTTAAGAATCATAAGAACTCTATTGCTACGATACGTAGACATCTGCAAACGCTATTTCATTGCAAGTAAGTGTCGCATTTACATTCATTTGAAGTGTAGACGAGGAATACATAACACTTCGCAAATCATATTATATCTTACCATGAAACATAGAGATGAGATGCGATATCGCGTTTTAAGAAGCACTAGAACACAATTGCTATGATAGTTAGACATTCGCAAACGCTATTTCCTTGCAAGGAAGTGTCGCATTTACATTCATTTGAAGTGTAGACGAGGAATACATAACACTTCGCAAATCATATTATATCTTACCATGAAACATTGAAATGAGATGCGATATCGCGTTTTAAGAAGCATTTGAACTCTATTGCTACGATACGTAGACATCTGCAAACGCTATTTCCTTGCAAGGAAGTGTCGCATTTACATTAATTTCAATCGTATACGAGGAATGCATAACACTTCGCAATGAATAGTATATCTTACCATGAAACATAGAAATGTGATGCGATATCGCGTTTTATGAAGGATTAGAACTCTATTGCTACGATACCTAGACATCTGCAGACGCTATTTCCTAGCAAGGAAGTGTCGCATTTACATTCATTTGAAGTGTAGACGAGGAATACATGACACTTCGCAAATCATATTATATCTTACCATGAAACATAGAAATGAGATGCGATATCGCGTTTTAAGAAGCATTAGAACTCTATTGCTACGATAGGTAGACATCTGCAAACGCTATTTCCTTGCAACGAAGTGTCGCATTTACATTCATTTGAAGTGTAGACGAGGAATACATAACACTTCGCAAATCATATTATATCTTACCATGAAACATAGAAATGAGATGCGATATCGCGTTTTAATAATCAAAAGAACTCTATTGCTACGATACGTAGACATCTGCAAACGCTATTTCCTAGCGAGGAAGTGTCGCATTTACATTCATTTGAATCGTAGACGAGGAATGCATAACACTTCGCAATGAATATTATATCTTATCATGAAACATAGATATGAGATGCAATATCTCGTTTTAAGAAGCATTTGAACTCTATTGCTTCGATACGTAGACATCTGCAAACGCTATTTCCTAGCGAGGAAGTTTCGCATTCACATTCATTTGAAGTGTAGACGAGGAATACATAACACTTCGCAATTCATATTATATCTTACCATGAAACATAGAAATGAGATGCGATATCGCGGTTTAAGAATCATAAGAACTCCATTGCTACGATACGTAGACATCTGCAAACGCTATTTCCTTGCAAGGAAGTGTCGCATTTACATTCATTTGAATCGTAGACGAGGAATGCATAACACTTCGCAAAGAATATTATATCTTACCATGAAACATAGAAATGAGAAGCGATATCGCGTTTTAAGAATCATAAGAACTCTATTGCTACGATACGTAGACATCTGCAAACGCTATTTCATTGCAAGTAAGTGTCGCATTTACATTCATTTGAAGTGTAGACGAGGAATACATAACACTTCGCAAATCATATTATATCTTACCATGAAACATAGAGATGAGATGCGATATCGCGTTTTAAGAAGCACTAGAACACAATTGCTATGATAGTTAGACATTCGCAAACGCTATTTCCTTGCAAGGAAGTGTCGCATTTACATTCATTTGAAGTGTAGACGAGGAATACATAACACTTCGCAAATCATATTATATCTTACCATGAAACATTGAAATGAGATGCGATATCGCGTTTTAAGAAGCATTTGAACTCTATTGCTACGATACGTAGACATCTGCAAACGCTATTTCCTTGCAAGGAAGTGTCGCATTTACATTAATTTCAATCGTATACGAGGAATGCATAACACTTCGCAATGAATAGTATATCTTACCATGAAACATAGAAATGTGATGCGATATCGCGTTTTATGAAGGATTAGAACTCTATTGCTACGATACCTAGACATCTGCAGACGCTATTTCCTAGCAAGGAAGTGTCGCATTTACATTCATTTGAAGTGTAGACGAGGAATACATGACACTTCGCAAATCATATTATATCTTACCATGAAACATAGAAATGAGATGCGATATCGCGTTTTAAGAAGCATTAGAACTCTATTGCTACGATAGGTAGACATCTGCAAACGCTATTTCCTAGCGAGGAAGTTTCGCATTCACATTCATTTGAAGTGTAGACGAGGAATACATAACTCTTCGCAATTCATATTATATCTTACCATGAAACATAGAAATGAGATGCGATATCGCGGTTTAAGAATCATAAGAACTCCATTGCTACGATACGTAGACATCTGCAAACGCTATTTCCTTGCAAGGAAGTGTCGCATTTACATTCATTTGAATCGTAGACGAGGAATGCATAACACTTCGCAAAGAATATTATATCTTACCATGAAACATAGAGATGAGATGCGATATCGCGTTTTAAGAAGCACTAGAACACAATTGCTATGACAGTTAGACATTCGCAAACGCTATTTCCTTGCAAGGAAGTGTCGCATTTACATTCATTTGAAGTGTAGACGAGGAATACATAACACTTCGCAAATCATATTATATCTTACCATGAAACATAGAGATGAGATGCGATATCGCGTTTTAAGAAGCACTAGAACACAATTGCTATGATAGTTAGACATTCGCAAACGCTATTTCCTTGCAAGGAAGTGTCGCATTTACATTCATTTGAAGTGTAGACGAGGAATACATAACACTTCGCAAATCATATTATATCTTACCATGAAACATTGAAATGAGATGCGATATCGCGTTTTAAGAAGCATTTGAACTCTATTGCTACGATACGTAGACATCTGCAAATGCTATTTCCTTGCAAGGAAGTGTCGCATTTACATTAATTTCAATCGTATACGAGGAATGCATAACACTTCGCAATGAATAGTATATCTTACCATGAAACATAGAAATGTGATGCGATATCGCGTTTTATGAAGGATTAGAACTCTATTGCTACGATACCTAGACATCTGCAGACGTTATATCCTAGCAAGGAGGTGTCGCATTTACATTCATTTGAAGTGTAGACGAGGAATACATGACACTTCGCAAATCATATTATATCTTACCATGAAACATAGAAATGAGATGCGATATCGCGTTTTAAGAAGCATTAGAACTCTATTGCTACGATAGGTAGACATCTGCAAACGCTATTTCCTTGCAACGAAGTGTCGCATTTACATTCATTTGAAGTGTAGACGAGGAATACATAACACTTCGCAAATCATATTATATCTTACCATGAAACATAGAAATGAGATGCGATATCGCGTTTTAATAATCAAAAGAACTCTATTGCTACGATACGTAGACATCTGCAAACGCTATTTCCTAGCGAGGAAGTGTCGCATTTACATTCATTTGAATCGTAGACGAGGAATGCATAACACTTCGCAATGAATATTATATCTTATCATGAAACATAGATATGAGATGCAATATCTCGTTTTAAGAAGCATTTGAACTCTATTGCTTCGATACGTAGACATCTGCAAACGCTATTTCCTAGCGAGGAAGTTTCGCATTCACATTCATTTGAAGTGTAGACGAGGAATACATAACACTTCGCAATTCATATTATATCTTACCATGAAACATAGAAATGAGATGCGATATCGCGGTTTAAGAATCATAAGAACTCCATTGCTACGATACGTAGACATCTGCAAACGCTATTTCCTTGCAAGGAAGTGTCGCATTTACATTCATTTGAATCGTAGACGAGGAATGCATAACACTTCGCAAAGAATATTATATCTTACCATGAAACATAGAAATGAGAAGCGATATCGCGTTTTAAGAATCATAAGAACTCTATTGCTACGATACGTAGACATCTGCAAACGCTATTTCATTGCAAGTAAGTGTCGCATTTACATTCATTTGAAGTGTAGACGAGGAATACATAACACTTCGCAAATCATATTATATCTTACCATGAAACATAGAGATGAGATGCGATATCGCGTTTTAAGAAGCACTAGAACACAATTGCTATGATAGTTAGACATTCGCAAACGCTATTTCCTTGCAAGGAAGTGTCGCATTTACATTCATTTGTAGTGTAGACGAGGAATACATAACACTTCGCAAATCATATTATATCTTACCATGAAACATTGAAATGAGATGCGATATCGCGTTTTAAGAAGCATTTGAACTCTATTGCTACGATACGTAGACATCTGCAAACGCTATTTCCTTGCAAGGAAGTGTCGCATTTACATTAATTTCAATCGTATACGAGGAATGCATAACACTTCGCAATGAATAGTATATCTTACCATGAAACATAGAAATGTGATGCGATATCGCGTTTTATGAAGGATTAGAACTCTATTGCTACGATACCTAGACATCTGCAGACGCTATTTCCTAGCAAGGAAGTGTCGCATTTACATTCATTTGAAGTGTAGACGAGGAATACATGACACTTCGCAAATCATATTATATCTTACCATGAAACATAGAAATGAGATGCGATATCGCGTTTTAAGAAGCATTAGAACCCTATTGCTACGATAGGTAGACATCTGCAAACGCTATTTCCTAGCGAGGAAGTGTCGCATTTACATTCATTTGAAGTGTAGACGAGGAATACATAACACTTAGCAAATCATATTATATCTTACCATGAAACATTGAAATGAGATGCGATATAGCGTTTTAAGAAGCATTAGAACTCTATTGCTACGATACGTAGACATCTGCAAACGCTATTTCCTTGCAAGGAAGTGTCGCATTTACATTCATTTGAATCGTAGACGAGGAATACATAACACTTCGCAAATCATATTATATCTTACCATGAAACATAGAAATGAGATACGATATCGCGTTTTAAGAAGCATTAGAACACTATAGCTACGATAGATGGATATTCGCAAACGCTATTTCCTTGCAACGAAGTGTCGCATTCACATTCATTTGAAGTGTAGACGAGGAATACATAACACTTCGCTAATCATATTATATCTTACCATGAAACATAGAAATGAGATGTGATATCGTGCTTTGAGGATCATAAGAATTCTATTGCTACGATACGTAGACATCTGCAAACGCTATTTCCTTGCAAGGAGGTGTCGCATTTACATTCGTTTCAATCGTATACGAGGAATGCATAACGCTTCGCAATGAATATTATATCTTACCATGAAACATAGAAATGTGATGCGAAATCGCGTTTTATGAAGCATTAGAACTCTATTGCTACGATACCTAGACATCTGCAGACGCTATTTCCTAGCAAGGAAGTGTCGCATTTACATTCATTTGAAGTGTAGACGAGGAATACATGACACTTCGCAAATCATATTATATCTTACCATGAAACATAGAAATGAGAAGCGATATCGCGTTTTAAGAATCATAAGAACTCTATTGCTACGATACGTAGACATCTGCAAACGCTATTTCATTGCAAGTAAGTGTCGCATTTACATTCATTTGAAGTGTAGACGAGGAATACATAACACTTCGCAAATCATATTATATCTTACCATGAAACATAGAGATGAGATGCGATATCGCGTTTTAAGAAGCACTAGAACACAATTGCTATGATAGTTAGACATTCGCAAACGCTATTTCCTTGCAAGGAAGTGTCGCATTTACATTCATTTGAAGTGTAGACGAGGAATACATAACACTTCGCAAATCATATTATATCTTACCATGAAACATTGAAATGAGATGCGATATCGCGTTTTAAGAAGCATTTGAACTCTATTGCTACGATACGTAGACATCTGCAAACGCTATTTCCTTGCAAGGAAGTGTCGCATTTACATTAATTTCAATCGTATACGAGGAATGCATAACACTTCGCAATGAATAGTATATCTTACCATGAGACATAGAAATGTGATGCGATATCGCGTTTTATGAAGGATTAGAACTCTATTGCTACGATACCTAGACATCTGCAGACGCTATTTCCTAGCAAGGAAGTGTCGCATTTACATTCATTTGAAGTGTAGACGAGGAATACATGACACTTCGCAAATCATATTATATCTTACCATGAAACATAGAAATGAGATGCGATATCGCGTTTTAAGAAGCATTAGAACTCTATTGCTACGATAGGTAGACATCTGCAAACGCTATTTCATTGCAAGTAAGTGTCGCATTTACATCCATTTGAAGTGTAGACGAGGAATACATAACACTTCGCAAATCATATTACATCTTACCATGAAACATAGAGATGAGATGCGATATCGCGTTTTAAGAAGCATTAGAACACTATTGCTATGATAGGTAGACATTCGCAAACGCTATTTCCTTGCAAGGAAGTGTCGCATTTACATTCATTTGAAGTGTAGACGAGGAATACATAACACTTAGCAAATCATATTATATCTTACCATGAAACATAGAAATGAGATGCGATATCGCGTTTTAAGAAGCATTTGAACTCTATTGCTACGATACGTAGACATCTGCAAACGCTATTTCCTAGCGAGGAAGTGTCGCATTTACATTCATTTGAAGTGTAGACGAGGAATACATAACACTTAGCAAATCATATTATATCTTACCATGAAACATTGAAATGAGATGCGATATAGCGTTTTAAGAAGCATTAGAACTCTATTGCTACGATACGTAGACATCTGCAAACGCTATTTCCTTGCAAGGAAGTGTCGCATTTACATTCATTTGAATCGTAGACGAGGAATACATAACACTTCGCAAATCATATTATATCTTACCATGAAACATAGAAATGAGATACGATATCGCGTTTTAAGAAGCATTAGAACACTATAGCTACGATAGATGGATATTCGTAAACGCTATTTCCTTGCAACGAAGTGTCGCATTCACATTCATTTGAAGTGTAGACGAGGAATACATAACACTTCGCTAATCATATTATATCTTACCATGAAACATAGAAATGAGATGTGATATCGCGCTTTGAGGATCATAAGAATTCTATTGCTACGATACGTAGACATCTGCAAACGCTATTTCCTTGCAAGGAAGTGTCGCATTTACATTCGTTTCAATCGTATACGAGGAATGCATAACGCTTCGCAATGAATATTATATCTTACCATGAAACATAGAAATGTGATGCGAAATCGCGTTTTATGAAGCATTAGAACTCTATTGCTACGATACCTAGACATCTGCAGACGCTATTTCCTAGCAAGGAAGTGTCGCATTTACATTCATTTGAAGTGTAGACGAGGAATACATGACACTTCGCAAATCATATTATATCTTACCATGAAACATAGAAATGAGATGCGATATCGCGTTTTAAGAAGCATTTGAACTCTATTGCTACGATACGTAGACATCTGCAAACGCTATTTCCTAGCGAGGAAGTGTCGCATTTACATTCATTTGAAGTGTAGACGAGGAATACATAACACTTAGCAAATCATATTATATCTTACCATGAAACATTGAAATGAGATGCGATATAGCGTTTTAAGAAGCATTAGAACTCTATTGCTACGATACGTAGACATCTGCAAACGCTATTTCCTTGCAAGGAAGTGTCGCATTTACATTCATTTGAATCGTAGACGAGGAATACATAACACTTCGCAAATCATATTATATCTTACCATGAAACATAGAAATGAGATACGATATCGCGTTTTAAGAAGCATTAGAACACTATAGCTACGATAGATGGATATTCGCAAACGCAAGGAAGTGTCGCATTTACATTCGTTTCAATCGTATACGAGGAATGCATAACGCTTCGCAATGAATATTATATCTTACCATGAAACATAGAAATGTGATGCGAAATCGCGTTTTATGAAGCATTAGAACTCTATTGCTACGATACCTAGACATCTGCAGACGCTATTTCCTAGCAAGGAAGTGTCGCATTTACATTCATTTGAAGTGTAGACGAGGAATACATGACACTTCGCAAATCATATTATATCTTACCATGAAACATAGAAATGAGATGCGATATCGCGTTTTAAGAAGCATTAGAACTCTATTGCTACGATAGGTAGACATCTGCAAACGCTATTTCCTTGCAAGTAAGTGTCGCATTTACATTCATTTGAAGTGTAGACGAGGAATACATAACACTTCGCAAATCATAATATATCTTACCATGAAACATAGAAATGAGATGCGATATCGCGTTTTAAGAAGCATTAGAGCACTATTGCTACGATAGGTAGACATTCGCAAACGCTATTTCCTTGCAAGGAAGTGTCGCATTCACATACATTTGAAGTGTAGACGAGGAATACATAACACTTCGCTAATCATATTATATCTTACCATGAAACATAGGAATGAGATGCGATATCGCGTTTTAAGAAGCATTAGAACACTATTGCTACGATAGGCAGACATTCGCAAACGCTATTTCCTTGCAAGGAAGTGTCGCATTCACAATCATTTGAAGTGTAGGCGAGGAATACATAACACTTCGCAAATCATATTATATCTTACCATGAAACATTGAAATGAGATGCGATATCGCGTTTTAAGAAGCATTTGAACTCTATTGCTACGATACGTAGACATCTGCAAACGCTATTTCCTTGCAAGGAAGTGTCGCATTTACATTAATTTCAATCGTATACGAGGAATGCATAACACTTCGCAATGAATAGTATATCTTACCATGAAACATAGAAATGTGATGCGATATCGCGTTTTATGAAGGATTAGAACTCTATTGCTACGATACCTAGACATCTGCAGACGCTATTTCCTAGCAAGGAAGTGTCGCATTTACATTCATTTGAAGTGTAGACGAGGAATACATGACACTTCGCAAATCATATTATATCTTACCATGAAACATAGAAATGAGATGCGATATCGCGTTTTAAGAAGCATTAGAACTCTATTGCTACGATAGGTAGACATCTGCAAACGCTATTTCCTTGCAACGAAGTGTCGCATTTACATTCATTTGAAGTGTAGACGAGGAATACATAACACTTCGCAAATCATATTATATCTTACCATGAAACATAGAAATGAGATGCGATATCGCGTTTTAATAATCAAAAGAACTCTATTGCTACGATACGTAGACATCTGCAAACGCTATTTCCTAGCGAGGAAGTGTCGCATTTACATTCATTTGAATCGTAGACGAGGAATGCATAACACTTCGCAATGAATATTATATCTTATCATGAAACATAGATATGAGATGCAATATCTCGTTTTAAGAAGCATTTGAACTCTATTGCTTCGATACGTAGACATCTGCAAACGCTATTTCCTAGCGAGGAAGTTTCGCATTCACATTCATTTGAAGTGTAGACGAGGAATACATAACACTTCGCAATTCATATTATATCTTACCATGAAACATAGAAATGAGATGTGATATCGCGCTTTGAGGATCATAAGAATTCTATTGCTACGATACGTAGACATCTGCAAACGCTATTTCCTTGCAAGGAGGTGTCTCATTTACATTCGTTTCAATCGTATACGAGGAATGCATAACGCTTCGCAATGAATATTATATCTTACCATGAAACATAGAAATGTGATGCGAAATCGCGTTTTATGAAGCATTAGAACTCTATTGCTACGATACCTAGACATCTGCAGACGCTATTTCCTAGCAAGGAAGTGTCGCATTTACATTCATTTGAAGTGTAGACGAGGAATACATGACACTTCGCAAATCATATTATATCTTACCATGAAACATAGAAATGAGATGCGATATCGCGTTTTAAGAAGCATTTGAACTCTATTGCTACGATACGTAGACATCTGCAAACGCTATTTCCTAGCGAGGAAGTGTCGCATTTACATTCATTTGAAGTGTAGACGAGGAATACATAACACTTCGCAAATCATATTATATCTTACCATGAAACATAGAAATGAGATGCGATATCGCGTTTTAAGAAGCATTTGAACTCTATTGCTTCGATACGTAGACATCTGCAAACGCTATTTCCTTGCAAGGAAGTGTCGCATTTACATTCATTTGAAGTGTAGACGAGGAATACATAACACTTCGCAAATCATATTATATCTTACCATGAAATATAGAAATGAGATGCGATATCGCGTTTTACGAAGCATTAGAACTCTATTGCTACGGTAGGTAGAAGTTTGCAAACGCTATTTCCTTGCAAGGAAGTGTCGCATTTACATTCATTTGAAGTGTAGACGAGGAATACATAACACTTCGCAAATCATATTATATCTTACCATGAAACATAGAAATGAGATGCGATATCGCGTTTTAAGAAGCATTTGAACACTATTGCTACGATACGTAGACATCTGCAAACGCTATTTCCTTGCAAGGAAGTGTCGCATTTACATTCATTTCAATCGTAGACGAGGAATGCATAACACTTCGCAATGAATATTATATCTTACCATGAAACATAGAACTGAGATGCGATATCGCGTTTTAAGAAGCATTAGAACTCTATTGCTACGATACCTAAACATCTGCAGACGCTATTTCCTAGCAAGGAAGTGTCGCATTTACATTCATTTGAAGTGTAGACGAGGAATACATGACACTTCGCAAACCATATTATATCTTACCATGAAACATAGAAATGAGATGCGATATCGCGTTTTAAGAAGCATTAGAACTCTATTGCTACGATAGGTAGACATCTGCAAACGCTATTTCCTTGCAAGGAAGTGTCGCATTTACATTCATTTGAAGTGTAGACGAGGAATACATAACACTTCGCAAATCGTATTATATCTTACCATGAAACATAGAAATGAGATGGGATATCGCGTTTTAAGAATCATAAGAACTCTATTGCTACGATACGTAGACATCTGCAAACGATATTTCCTTGCAAGGAAGTGTCTCATTTACATTCATTTGAAGTGTAGACGAGGAATACATAACACTTCGCAAATCATTTTATATCATACCATGAAATATAGAAATGAGATGCGATATCGCGTTTTAAGAAGCATTAGAACTCTATTGCTACGGTAGGTAGACGTTTGCAAACGCTATTTCCCTGCAAGGAAGTGTCGCATTTACATTCATTTGAAGTGTAGACGAGGAATACATGACACTTCGCAAATCATATTATATCTTACCATGAAACATAGAAATGAGATGCGATATCGCGTTTTAAGAAGCATAAGAACACTATTGCTACGATAGATGGATATTCGCAAACGCTATTTCCTTGCAACGAAGTGTCGCATTTACATTCATTTGAAGTGTGGACGAGGAATACATGACACTTCGCAAACCATATTATATCTTACCATGAAACATAGAAATGAGATGCGATATCGCGTTTTAAGGAGCATTAGAACTCTATTGCTGCGATACCTAGACATCTACAGACGCTATTTCCTAGCAAGGTAGTGTCGCATTTACATTCATTTGAAGTGTAGACGAGGAATACATAACACTTCGCAAATCATATTATATCTTACCATGAAACATAGAAATGAGATGCGATATCGCGTTTTAAGAAGCATTTGAACTCTATTGCTTCGATACGTAGACATCTGCAAACGCTATTTCCTTGCAAGGAAGTGTTGCATTTACATTCATTTGAAGTGTAGACGAGGAATACATAACACTTCGCAAATCATATTATATCTTACCATGAAACATAGAGATGAGATGCGATATCGCGTTTTAAGAAGCAATAGAACACTATTGCTACGATAGATGGATATTCGCAAACGATATTTCCTTGCAAGGAAGTGTCTCATTTACATTCATTTGAAGTGTAGACGAGGAATACATAACACTTCGCAAATCATATTATATCTTACCATGAAATATAGAAATGAGATGCGATATCGCGTTTTACGAAGCATTAGAACTCTATTGCTACGGTAGGTAGACGTTTGCAAACGCTATTTCCTTGCAAGGAAGTGTCGCATTTACATTCATTTGAAGTGTAGACGAGGAATACATAACACTTCGCAAATCATATTATATCTTACCATGAAACATAGAGATGAGATGCGATATCGCGTTTTAAGAAGCATTAGAACAGTATTGCTACGATAGATGGATATTCGCAAACGATATTTCCTTGCAAGGAAGTGTCTCATTTACATTCATTTGAAGTGTAGACGAGGAATACATAACACTTCGCAAATCATATTATATCTTACCATGAAATATAGAAATGAGATGCGATATCGCGTTTCACGAAGCATTAGAACTCTATTGCTGCGGTAGGTAGAAGTTTGCAAACGCTATTTCCTTGCAAGGATGTGTCGCATTTACATTCATTTGAAGTGTAGACGAGGAATACATAACACTTCGCAAATCATATTATATCTTACCATGAAACATAGAAATGAGATGCGATATCGCGTTTTAAGAAGCATTTGAACACTATTGCTACGATACGTAGACATCTGCAAACGCTATTTCCTTGCAAGGAAGTGTCGCATTTACATTCATTTCAATCGTAGACGAGGAATGCATAACACTTCGCAATGAATATTATATCTTACCATGAAACATAGAACTGAGATGCGATATCGCGTTTTAAGAAGCATTAGAACTCTATTGCTACGATACCTAAACATCTGCAGACGCTATTTCCTAGCAAGGAAGTGTCGCATTTACATTCATTTGAAGTGTAGACGAGGAATACATAACACTTCTCAAATCATATTATATCTTACCATGAAATATAGAAATGAGATGCGATATCGCGTTTTACGTAGCATTAGAACTCTATTGCTACGGTAGGTAGACGTTTGCAAACGCTATTACCTTGCAAGGAAGTGTCGCATTTACATTCATTTGAAGTGTAGACGAGGAATACATAACACTTCGCAATTCATATTATATCTTACCATGAAACATAGAAATGAGATGCGATATCGCGTTTTAAGGAGCATTTGAACTCTATTGCTACGATACGTAGACAACTGCAAACGCTATTTCCTTGCAAGGAAGTGTCGCATTTACATTCATTTCAATCGTAGACGAGGAATGCATAACACTTCGCAATGAATATTATATCTTACCATGAAACATAGAACTGAGATGCGATATCGCGTTTTAAGAAGCATTAGAACTCTATTGCTACGATACCTAAACATCTGCAGACGCTATTTCCTAGCAAGGAAGTGTCGCATTTACATTCATTTGAAGTGTAGACGAGGAATACATGACACTTCGCAAACCATATTATATCTTACCATGAAACATAGAAATGAGATGCGATATCGCGTTTTAAGAAGCATTAGAACTCTATTGCTACGATAGGTAGACATCTGCAAACGCTATTTCCTTGCAAGGATGTATCGCATTTACATTCATTTGAAGTGTAGACGAGGAATACATAACACTTCGCAAATCATATTATACCATACCATGAAACATAGAAATGAGATGCGATATCGCGTTTTAAGAATCATAAGAACTCTATTGCTACGATACGTAGACATCTGCAAACGATATTTCCTTGCAAGGAAGTGTCTCATTTACATTCATTTGAAGTGTAGACGAGGAATACATAACACTTCTCAAATCATATTATATCTTACCATGAAATATAGAAATGAGATGCGATATCGCGTTTTACGAAGCATTAGAACTCTATTGCTACGGTAGGTAGACGTTTGCAAACGCTATTTCCTTGCAAGGAAGTGTCGCATTTACATTCACTTGAAGTGTAGACGAGGAATACATAACACTTCGCAAATCATATTATATCTTACCATGAAACATAGAAATGAGATGCGATATCGCGTTTTAAGAAGCATTAGAACACTATTGCTACGATAGATGGATATTCGCAAACGCTATTTCCTTGCAATGAAGTGTCGCATTTACATTCATTTGAAGTGTGGACGAGGAATACATGACACTTCGCAAATCATATTATATCTTACCATGAAACATAGAAATGAGATGCGATATCGCGTTTTAAGAAGCATTAGAACACTATTGCTATGATAGGTAGACATTCGCAACCGCTATTTCCTTGCAAGGAAGTGTCGCATTTACATTCATTTGAAGTGTAGACGAGGAATACATAACACTTCGCAATTCATATTATATCTTACCATGAAACATAGAAATGAGATGCGATATCGCGTTTTAAGGAGCATTTGAACTCTATTGCTACGATACGTAGACAACTGCAAACGCTATTTCCTTGCAAGGAAGTGTCGCATTTACATTCATTTCAATCGTAGACGAGGAATGCATAACACTTCGCAAATCATATTATATCTTACCATGAAACATAGAACTGAGATGCGATATCGCGTTTTAAGAAGCATTAGAACTCTATTGCTACGATACCTAAACATCTGCAGACGCTATTTCCTAGCAAGGAAGTGTCGCATTTACATTCATTTGAAGTGTAGACGAGGAATACATGACACTTCGCAAACCATATTATATCTTACCATGAAACATAGAAATGAGATGCGATTTCGCGTTTTAAGAAGCATTAGAACTCTATTGCTACGATAGGTAGATATCTGCAAACGCTATTTCCTTGCAAGGATGTATCGCATTTACATTCATTTGAAGTGTAGACGAGGAATACATAACACTTCGCAAATCATATTATACCATACCATGAAACATAGAAATGAGATGCGATATCGCGTTTTAAGAATCATAAGAACTCTATTGCTACGATACGTAGACATCTGCAAACGATATTTCCTTGCAAGGAAGTGTCTCATTTACATTCATTTGAAGTGTAGACGAGGAATACATAACACTTCTCAAATCATATTATATCTTACCATGAAATATAGAAATGAGATGCGATATCGCGTTTTACGAAGCATTAGAACTCTATTGCTACGGTAGGTAGACGTTTGCAAACGCTATTTCCTTGCAAGGAAGTGTCGCATTTACATTCACTTGAAGTGTAGACGAGGAATACATAACACTTCGCAAATCATATTATATCTTACCATGAAACATAGAAATGAGATGCGATATCGCGTTTTAAGAAGCATTAGAACACTATTGCTACGATAGATGGATATTCGCAAACGCTATTTCCTTGCAATGAAGTGTCGCATTTACATTCATTTGAAGTGTGGACGAGGAATACATGACACTTCGCAAATCATATTATATCTTACCATGAAACATAGAAATGAGATGCGATATCGCGTTTTAAGAAGCATTAGAACACTATTGCTATGATAGGTAGACATTCGCAACCGCTATTTCCTTGCAAGGAAGTGTCGCATTTACATTCATTTGAAGTGTAGACGAGGAATACATAACACTTCGCAAATCATATTATATCTTACCATGAAACATAGAAATGAGATGCGATATCGCGTTTTAAGAAGCATTTGAACTCTATTGCTACGATACGTAGACATCTGCAAACGCTATTTCCTTGCAAGGAAGTGTCGCATTTACATTCATTTCAATCGTATACGAGGAATGCATAACACTTCGCAAATCATATTATATCTTACCATGAAACATAGAAATGAGATGCGATATCGCGTTTTAAGATTCATAAGAACTCTATTGCTACGATACGTAGATATCTGCAAACGCTATTTCCTTGCAAGTAAGTGTCGCATTTACATTCATTTGAAGTGTAGACGAGGAATACATAACACTTCGCAAATCATAATATATCTTACCATGAAACATAGAAATGAGATGCGATATCGCGTTTTAAGAAGCATTTGAACCCTATTGCTTCGATACGTAGACATCTGCAAACGCTATTTCCTTGCAAGCAAGTGTCGCATTTACATTCATTTGAAGTGTAGACGAGGAATACATGACACTTCGCAAATCATATTTTATCTTACCATGGAAAATAGAAATGAGATGCGATATCGCGTTTTAAGAATCATAAGAACTCCATTGCTACGATACGTAGACATCTGCAAACGCTATTTCCTTGCATGGAAGTTTCGCATTTACATGCATTTAAAGTGTAGACGAGGAATACATGACACTTCGCAAATCATATTATATCTTACCATGGAACATAGAAATGAGATGCGATATCGCGTTTTAAGAAGCATTAGAACTCTATTGCTACGATAGGTAGACATAAGCAAACGCTATTTCCTTACAAGGAAGTGTCGCATTTACATTCATTTGAAGTGTAGACGAGGAAAACATAACACTTCGCAAATCATATTATATCTTACCATGAAACATAGAACTGAGATGCGATATCGCGTTTTAAGAAGCATTAGAACACTATTGCTACGATAGGTAGACATTTGCAAACGCTATTTCCTTGCAAAGAAGTGTTGCATTTACATTCATTTGAAGTGTAGACGAGGAATACATAACACTTCGCAAATCATATTATATCTTACCATGAAACATAGAAATGAGATGCGATATCGCGTTTTAAGAAGCATTAGAACACTATTGCTATGATAGGTAGACATTCGCAACCGCTATTTCCTTGCAAGGAAGTGTCGCATTTACATTCATTTGAAGTGTAGACGAGGAATACATAACACTTCGCAAATCATATTATATCTTACCATGAAACATAGAAATGAGATGCGATATCGCGTTTTAAGAAGCATTTGAACTCTATTGCTTCGATACGTAGACATCTGCAAACGCTATTTCCTTGCAAGGAAGTGTCGCATTTACATTCATTTGAAGTGTAGACGAGGAATACATAACACTTCGCAAATCATATTATATCTTACCATGAAACATAGAGATGAGATGCGATATCGCGTTTTAAGAAGCATTAGAACACTATTGCTACGATAGATGGATATTCGCAAACGATATTTCCTTGCAAGGAAGTGTCTCATTTACATTCATTTGAAGTGTAGACGCGGAATACATGACACTTCGCAAATCATATTATATCCTACCATGAAACATAGAGATGAGTTGCGATATCGCGTTTTAAGAAGCATTTGAACTCTATTGCTTCGATACGTAGACATCTGCAAACGCTATTTCCTTGCAAGGAAGTGTCGCATTTACATTCATTTGAAGTGTAGACGAGGAATACATAACACTTCGCAAATCATATTATATCTTACCATGAAGCATAGAGATGAGATGCGATATCGCGTTTTAAGAAGCATTAGAACACTATTGCTATGATAGGTAGACATTCGCAACCGCTATTTCCTTGCAAGGAAGTGTCGCATTTACATTCATTTGAAGTGTAGACGAGGAATACATAACACTTCGCAAATCATATTATATCTTACCATGAAACATAGAAATGAGATGCGATATCGCGTTTTAAGAAGCATTTTAACTCTATTGCTTCGATACGTAGATATCTGCAAACGCTATTTCCTTGCAAGGAAGTGTCGCATTTACATTCATTTGAAGTGTAGACGAGGAATACATAACACTTCGCAAATCATATTATATCTTACCATGAAATATAGAAATGAGATGCGATATCGCGTTTTACGAAGCATTAGAACTCTATTGCTACGGTAGGTAGAAGTTTGCAAACGCTATTTCATTGCAAGGAAGTGTCGCATTTACATTCATTTGAAGTGTAGACGAGGAATACATAACACTTCGCAAATCATATTATATCTTACCATGAAACATAGAAATGAGATGCGATATCGCGTTTTAAGAAGCATTTGAACACTATTGCTACGATACGTAGACATCTGCAAACGCTATTTCCTTGCAAGGAAGTGTCGCATTTACATTCATTTCAATCGTAGACGAGGAATGCATAACACTTCGCAATGAATATTATATCTTACCATGAAACATAGAACTGAGATGCGATATCGCGTTTTAAGAAGCATTAGAACTCTATTGCTACGATACCTAAACATCTGCAGACGCTATTTCCTAGCAAGGAAGTGTCGCATTTACGTTCATTTGAAGTGTAGACGAGGAATACATAACACTTCTCAAATCATATTATATCTTACCATGAAATATAGAAATGAGATGCGATATCGCGTTTTAAGAAGCATTAGAACACTATTGCTACGATAGATGGATATTCGCAAACGATATTTCCTTGCAAGGAAGTGTCTCATTTACATTCATTTGAAGTGTAGACGAGGAATACATAACACTTCGCAAATCATATTATATCTTACCATGAAACATAGAAATGAGATGCGATATCGCGTTTTAAGGAGCATTTGAACTCTATTGCTACGATACGTAGACATCTGCAAACGCTATTTCCTTGCAAGGAAGTGTCGCATTTACATTCATTTCAATCGTAGACGAGGAATGCATAACACTTCGCAATGAATATTATATCTTACCATGAAACATAGAACTGAGATGCGATATCGCGTTTTAAGAAGCATTAGAACTCTATTGCTACGATACCTAAACATCTGCAGACGCTATTTCCTAGCAAGGAAGTGTCGCATTTACATTCATTTGAAGTGTAGACGAGGAATACATGACACTTCGCAAACCATATTATATCTTACCATGAAACATAGAAATGAGATGCGATATCGCGTTTTAAGAAGCATTAGAACTCTATTGCTACGATAGGTAGACATCTGCAAACGCTATTTCCTTGCAAGGAAGTGTCGCATTTACATTCATTTGAAGTGTAGACGAGGAATACATAACACTTCGCAAATCGTATTATATCTTACCATGAAACATAGAAATGAGATGGGATATCGCGTTTTAAGAATCATAAGAACTCTATTGCTACGATACGTAGACATCTGCAAACGATATTTCCTTGCAAGGAAGTGTCTCATTTACATTCATTTGAAGTGTAGACGAGGAATACATAACACTTCGCAAATCATTTTATATCATACCATGAAATATAGAAATGAGATGCGATATCGCGTTTTAAGAAGCATTAGAACTCTATTGCTACGGTAGGTAGACGTTTGCAAACGCTATTTCCCTGCAAGGAAGTGTCGCATTTACATTCATTTGAAGTGTAGACCAGGAATACATGACACTTCGCAAATCATATTATATCTTACCATGAAACATAGAAATGAGATGCGATATCGCGTTTTAAGAAGCATAAGAACACTATTGCTACGATAGATGGATATTCGCAAACGCTATTTCCTTGCAACGAAGTGTCGCATTTACATTCATTTGAAGTGTGGACGAGGAATACATGACACTTCGCAAACCATATTATATCTTACCATGAAACATAGAAATGAGATGCGATATCGCGTTTTAAGGAGCATTAGAACTCTATTGCTGCGATACCTAGACATCTACAGACGCTATTTCCTAGCAAGGTAGTGTCGCATTTACATTCATTTGAAGTGTAGACGAGGAATACATAACACTTCGCAATTCATATTATATCTTACCATGAAACATAGAAATGAGATGCGATATCGCGTTTTAAGGAGCATTTGAACTCTATTGCTACGATACGTAGACAACTGCAAACGCTATTTCCTTGCAAGGAAGTGTCGCATTTACATTCATTTCAATCGTAGACGAGGAATGCATAACACTTCGCAAATCATATTATATCTTACCATGAAACATAGAACTGAGATGCGATATCGCGTTTTAAGAAGCATTAGAACTCTATTGCTACGATACCTAAACATCTGCAGACGCTATTTCCTAGCAAGGAAGTGTCGCATTTACATTCATTTGAAGTGTAGACGAGGAATACATGACACTTCGCAAACCATATTATATCTTACCATGAAACATAGAAATGAGATGCGATTTCGCGTTTTAAGAAGCATTAGAACTCTATTGCTACGATAGGTAGATATCTGCAAACGCTATTTCCTTGCAAGGATGTATCGCATTTACATTCATTTGAAGTGTAGACGAGGAATACATAACACTTCGCAAATCATATTATACCATACCATGAAACATAGAAATGAGATGCGATATCGCGTTTTAAGAATCATAAGAACTCTATTGCTACGATACGTAGACATCTGCAAACGATATTTCCTTGCAAGGAAGTGTCTCATTTACATTCATTTGAAGTGTAGACGAGGAATACATAACACTTCTCAAATCATATTATATCTTACCATGAAATATAGAAATGAGATGCGATATCGCGTTTTACGAAGCATTAGAACTCTATTGCTACGGTAGGTAGACGTTTGCAAACGCTATTTCCTTGCAAGGAAGTGTCGCATTTACATTCACTTGAAGTGTAGACGAGGAATACATAACACTTCGCAAATCATATTATATCTTACCATGAAACATAGAAATGAGATGCGATATCGCGTTTTAAGAAGCATTAGAACACTATTGCTACGATAGATGGATATTCGCAAACGCTATTTCCTTGCAATGAAGTGTCGCATTTACATTCATTTGAAGTGTGGACGAGGAATACATGACACTTCGCAAATCATATTATATCTTACCATGAAACATAGAAATGAGATGCGATATCGCGTTTTAAGAAGCATTAGAACACTATTGCTATGATAGGTAGACATTCGCAACCGCTATTTCCTTGCAAGGAAGTGTCGCATTTACATTCATTTGAAGTGTAGACGAGGAATACATAACACTTCGCAAATCATATTATATCTTACCATGAAACATAGAAATGAGATGCGATATCGCGTTTTAAGAAGCATTTGAACTCTATTGCTACGATACCTAAACATCTGCAGACGCTATTTCCTAGCAAGGAAGTGTCGCATTTACGTTCATTTGAAGTGTAGACGAGGAATACATAACACTTCTCAAATCATATTATATCTTACCATGAAATATAGAAATGAGATGCGATATCGCGTTTTACGTAGCATTAGAACTCTATTGCTACGGTAGGTAGACGTTTGCAAACGCTATTACCTTGCAAGGAAGTGTCGCATTTACATTCATTTGAAGTGTAGACGAGGAATACATAACACTTCGCAAATCATATTATATCTTACCATGAAACATAGAAATGAGATGCGATATCGCGTTTTAAGGAGCATTTGAACTCTATTGCTACGATACGTAGACATCTGCAAACGCTATTTCCTTGCAAGGAAGTGTCGCATTTACATTCATTTCAATCGTAGACGAGGAATGCATAACACTTCGCAATGAATATTATATCTTACCATGAAACATAGAACTGAGATGCGATATCGCGTTTTAAGAAGCATTAGAACTCTATTGCTACGATACCTAAACATCTGCAGACGCTATTTCTTAGCAAGGAAGTGTCGCATTTACATTCATTTGAAGTGTAGACGAGGAATACATGACACTTCGCAAATCATATTATATCTTACCATGGAACATAGAAATGAGATGCGATATCGCGTTTTAAGAAGCATTAGAACTCTATTGCTACGATAGGTAGACATAAGCAAACGCTATTTCCTTACAAGGAAGTGTCGCATTTACATTCATTTGAAGTGTAGACGAGGAAAACATAACACTTCGCAAATCATATTATATCTTACCATGAAACATAGAACTGAGATGCGATATCGCGTTTTAAGAAGCATTAGAACACTATTGCTACGATAGGTAGACATTTGCAAACGCTATTTCCTTGCAAAGAAGTGTTGCATTTACATTCATTTGAAGTGTAGACGAGGAATACATAACACTTCGCAAATCATATTATATCTTACCATGAAACATAGAAATGAGATGCGATATCGCGTTTTAAGAAGCATTAGAACACTATTGCTATGATAGGTAGACATTCGCAACCGCTATTTCCTTGCAAGGAAGTGTCGCATTTACATTCATTTGAAGTGTAGACGAGGAATACATAACACTTCGCAAATCATATTATATCTTACCATGAAACATAGAAATGAGATGCGATATCGCGTTTTAAGAAGCATTTGAACTCTATTGCTTCGATACGTAGACATCTGCAAACGCTATTTCCTTGCAAGGAAGTGTCGCATTTACATTCATTTGAAGTGTAGACGAGGAATACATAACACTTCGCAAATCATATTATATCTTACCATGAAACATAGAGATGAGATGCGATATCGCGTTTTAAGAAGCATTAGAACACTATTGCTACGATAGATGGATATTCGCAAACGATATTTCCTTGCAAGGAAGTGTCTCATTTACATTCATTTGAAGTGTAGACGCGGAATACATGACACTTCGCAAATCATATTATATCCTACCATGAAACATAGAGATGAGATGCGATATCGCGTTTTAAGAAGCATTTGAACTCTATTGCTTCGATACGTAGACATCTGCAAACGCTATTTCCTTGCAAGGAAGTGTCGCATTTACATTCATTTGAAGTGTAGACGAGGAATACATAACACTTCGCAAATCATATTATATCTTACCATGAAGCATAGAGATGAGATGCGATATCGCGTTTTAAGAAGCATTAGAACACTATTGCTATGGTAGGTAGACATTCGCAACCGCTATTTCCTTGCAAGGAAGTGTCGCATTTACATTCATTTGAAGTGTAGACGAGGAATACATAACACTTCGCAAATCATATTATATCTTACCATGAAACATAGAAATGAGATGCGATATCGCGTTTTAAGAAGCATTTTAACTCTATTGCTTCGATACGTAGATATCTGCAAACGCTATTTCCTTGCAAGGAAGTGTCGCATTTACATTCATTTGAAGTGTAGACGAGGAATACATAACACTTCGCAAATCATATTATATCTTACCATGAAATATAGAAATGAGATGCGATATCGCGTTTTACGAAGCATTAGAACTCTATTGCTACGGTAGGTAGAAGTTTGCAAACGCTATTTCATTGCAAGGAAGTGTCGCATTTACATTCATTTGAAGTGTAGACGAGGAATACATAACACTTCGCAAATCATATTATATCTTACCATGAAACATAGAAATGAGATGCGATATCGCGTTTTAAGAAGCATTTGAACACTATTGCTACGATACGTAGACATCTGCAAACGCTATTTCCTTGCAAGGAAGTGTCGCATTTACATTCATTTCAATCGTAGACGAGGAATGCATAACACTTCGCAATGAATATTATATCTTACCATGAAACATAGAACTGAGATGCGATATCGCGTTTTAAGAAGCATTAGAACTCTATTGCTACGATACCTAAACATCTGCAGACGCTATTTCCTAGCAAGGAAGTGTCGCATTTACGTTCATTTGAAGTGTAGACGAGGAATACATAACACTTCTCAAATCATATTATATCTTACCATGAAATATAGAAATGAGATGCGATATCGCGTTTTACGTAGCATTAGAACTCTATTGCTACGGTAGGTAGACGTTTGCAAACGCTATTACCTTGCAAGGAAGTGTCGCATTTACATTCATTTGAAGTGTAGACGAGGAATACATAACACTTCGCAAATCATATTATATCTTACCATGAAACATAGAAATGAGATGCGATATCGCGTTTTAAGGAGCATTTGAACTCTATTGCTACGATACGTAGACATCTGCAAACGCTATTTCCTTGCAAGGAAGTGTCGCATTTACATTCATTTCAATCGTAGACGAGGAATGCATAACACTTCGCAATGAATATTATATCTTACCATGAAACATAGAACTGAGATGCGATATCGCGTTTTAAGAAGCATTAGAACTCTATTGCTACGATACCTAAACATCTGCAGACGCTATTTCCTAGCAAGGAAGTGTCGCATTTACATTCATTTGAAGTGTAGACGAGGAATACATGACACTTCGCAAACCATATTATATCTTACCATGAAACATAGAAATGAGATGCGATATCGCGTTTTAAGAAGCATAAGAACACTATTGCTACGATAGATGGATATTCGCAAACGCTATTTCCTTGCAACGAAGTGTCGCATTTACATTCATTTGAAGTGTGGACGAGGAATACATGACACTTCGCAAACCATATTATATCTTACCATGAAACATAGAAATGAGATGCGATATCGCGTTTTAAGGAGCATTAGAACTCTATTGCTGCGATACCTAGACATCTACAGACGCTATTTCCTAGCAAGGTAGTGTCGCATTTACATTCATTTGAAGTGTAGACGAGGAATACATAACACTTCGCAAATCATATTATATCTTACCATGAAACATAGAAATGAGATGCGATATCGCGTTTTAAGAAGCGTTTGAACTCTATTGCTTCGATACGTAGACATCTGCAAACGCTATTTCCTTGCAAGGAAGTGTTGCATTTACATTCATTTGAAGTGTAGACGAGGAATACATAACACTTCGCAAATCATATTATATCTTACCATGAAACATAGAGATGAGATGCGATATCGCGTTTTAAGAAGCATTAGAACACTATTGCTACGATAGATGGATATTCGCAAACGATATTTCCTTGCAAGGAAGTGTCTCATTTACATTCATTTGAAGTGTAGACGCGGAATACATAACACTTCGCAAATCATATTATATCTTACCATGAAATATAGAAATGAGATGCGATATCGCGTTTTACGAAGCATTAGAACTCTATTGCTACGGTAGGTAGACGTTTGCAAACGCTATTTCCTTGCAAGGAAGTGTCGCATTTACATTCATTTGATGTGTAGAAGAGGAATACATAACACTTCGCAAATCATATTATATCTTACCATGAAACATAGAAATGAGATGCGATATCGCGTTTTAAGAAGCATTAGAACACTATTGCTACGATAGATGGATATTCGCAAACGCTATTTCCTTGCAATGAAGTGTCGCATTTACATTCATTTGAAGTGTGGACGAGGAATACATGACACTTCGCAAATCATATTATATCTTACCATGAAACATAGAAATGGGATGCGATATCGCGTTTTAAGAAGCATTAGAACACTATTGCTATGATAGGTAGACATTCGCAACCGCTATTTCCTTGCAAGGAAGTGTCGCATTTACATTCATTTGAAGTGTAGACGAGGAATACATAACACTTCGCAAATCATATTATATCTTACCATGAAACATAGAAATGAGATGCGATATCGCGTTTTAAGAAGCATTTGAACTCTATTGCTTCGATACGTAGACATCTGCAAACGCTATTTCCTTGCAAGGAAGTGTCGCATTTACATTCATTTGAAGTGTAGACGAGGAATACATAACACTTCGCAAATCATATTATATCTTACCATGAAACATAGAGATGAGATGCGATATCGCGTTTTAAGAAGCATTAGAACACTATTGCTACGATAGATGGATATTCGCAAACGATATTTCCTTGCAAGGAAGTGTCTCATTTACATTCATTTGAAGTGTAGACGAGGAATACATAACACTTCGCAAATCATATTATATCTTACCATGAAATACAGAAATGAGATGCGATATCGCGTTTTACGAAGCATTAGAACTCTATTGCTACGGTAGGTAGACGTTTGCAAACGCTATTTCCTTGCAAGGAATTGTCGCATTTACATTCATTTGAAGTGTAGACGAGGACTACATAACACTTCGCAAATCATATTATATCTTACCATGAAACATAGAAATGAGATGCGATATCGCGTTTTAAGAAGCATTAGAACACTATTGCTACGATAGATGGATATTCGCAAACGCTATTTCCTTGCAACGAAGTGTCGCATTTACATTCATTTGAAGTGTGGACGAGGAATACATGACACTTCGCAAATTATATTATATCTTACCATGAAACATAGAAATGAGATGCGATATCGCGTTTTAAGGAGCATTAGAACCCTATTGCTGCGATACCTAGATATCTACAGACGCTATTTCCTAGCAAGGTAGTGTCGCATTTACATTCATTTGAAGTGTAGACGAGGAATACATGACACTTCGCAAATCATATTATATCTTACCATGAAACATAGAAATGAGATGCGATATCGCGTTTTAACAAGCATTTGAACTCTATTGCTTCGATACGTAGATATCTGCAAACGCTATTTCCTTGCAAGGAAGTGTCGCATTTACATTCATTTGAAGTGTAGACGAGGAATACATAACACTTCGCAAATCATATTATATCTTACCATGAAACATAGAGATGAAATGCGATATCGCGTTTTAAGAAGCATTAGAACACTATTGCTATGATAGGTAGACATTCGCAAACGCTATTTCCTTGCAAAGAAGTGTCGCATTTACATTCATTTGAAGTGTAGACGAGGAATACATAACACTTCGCAAATCATATTATATCTTACCATGAAACATAGAAATGAGATGCGATATCGCGTTTTAAGAAGCATTTGAACTCTATTGCTACGATACGTAGACATCTGCAAACGCTATTTCCTTGCAAGGAAGTGTCGCATTTACATTCATTTCAATCGTATACGAGGAATGCATAACACTTCGCAATGAATATTATATCTTACCATGAAACATAGAAATGTGATGCGATATCGCGTTTTATGAAGCATTAGAGCTCTATTGCTACGATACCTAGACATCTGCAGACGCTATTTCCTAGCGAGGAAGTTTCGCATTCACATTCATTTGAAGTGTAGACGAGGAATACATAACACTTCGCAAATCATATTATATCTTACCATGAAACATAGAAATGAGATGCGATATCGCGTTTTAAGAATCATAAGAAATCTATTGCTACGATACGTAGACATCTGCAAACGCTATTTCCTTGCAAGTAAGTGTCGCATTTACATTCATTAGAAGTGTAGACGAGAAATACATAACACTTCGCAAATCATAATATATCTTACCATGAAACATAGAAATGAGATGCGATATCGCGTTTTAAGAAGCATTTGAACCCTATTGCTTCGATACGTAGACATCTGCAAACGCTATTTCCTTGCAAGGAAGTGTCGCATTTACATTCATTTGAAGTGTAGACGAGGAATACATAACACTTCGCAAATCGTATTATATCTTACCATGAAACATAGAGATGAGATGCGATATCGCGTTTTAAGAAGCATTAGAACACTATTGCTACGATAGGTAGACATTCGCAAACGCTATTTCCTTGCAAGGAAGTGTCGCATTCACATTCATTTGAAGTGTAGACGAGGAATACATAACACTTCGCAAATCACATTATATCTTACCATGAAACATGGAAATGAGATGTGATATCGCGTTTTAAGAATCATAAGAACTCTATTGCTACGATACGTAGACATCTGTAAACGCTATTTCCTAGCAAGGAAGTGTCGCATTTACATTCATTTCAATCGTATACGAGGAATGCATAACACTTCGCAATGAATATTATATCTTACCATGAAACATAGAAATGTGATGCGATATCGCGTTTTATGAAGCATTAGAGCTCTATTGCTACGATACCTAGACATCTGCAGACGCTATTTCCTAGCGAGGAAGTTTCGCATTCACATTCATTTGAAGTGTAGACGAGGAATACATAACACTTCGCAAATCATATTATATCTTACCATGAAACATAGAAATGAGATGCGATATCGCGTTTTAAGAATCATAAGAACTCTATTGCTACGATACGTAGACATCTGCAAACGCTATTTCCTTGCAAGTAAGTGTCGCATTTACATTCATTAGAAGTGTAGACGAGAAATACATAACACTTCGCAAATCATAATATATCTTACCATGAAACATAGAAATGAGATGCGATATCGCGTTTTAAGAAGCATTTGAACCCTATTGCTTCGATACGTAGACATCTGCAAACGCTATTTCCTTGCAAGGAAGTGTCGCATTTACATTCATTTGAAGTGTAGACGAGGAATACATAACACTTCGCAAATCGTATTATATCTTACCATGAAACATAGAGATGAGATGCGATATCGCGTTTTAAGAAGCATTAGAACACTATTGCTACGATAGGTAGACATTCGCAAACGCTATTTCCTTGCAAGGAAGTGTCGCATTCACATTCATTTGAACTGTAGACGAGGAATACATAACACTTCGCAAATCACATTATATCTTACCATGAAACATAGAAATGAGATGTGATATCGCGTTTTAAGAATCATAAGAACTCTATTGCTACGATACGTAGACATCTGTAAACGCTATTTCCTAGCAAGGTAGTGTCGCATTTACATTCATTTGAAGTGTAGACGAGGAATACATAACACTTCGCGAATCATAATATATCTTACCATGAAACATAGAAATGAGATGCGATATCGCGTATTAAGCAGCATTAGAACACTATTGCTACGATAGATAGACATTCGCAAACGCTATTTCCTTGCAAGGAAGTGTCGCATTTACATTCATTTGAAGTGTAGACGAGGTATACATGACACTTCGCAATTCATATTATATCTTACCATGAAACATAGAAATGAGATGCGATATCGCGTTTTAAGAAGCATTAGAAATCTATTGCTACGATACGTAGACATCTGCAAACGCTATTTCCTAGCGAGGAAGTTTCGCATTCACATTCATTTGAAGTGTAGACGAGGAATACATAACACTTCGCAAATCATATTATATCTTACCATGAAACATAGAGATGAGATGCGATATCGCGTTTTAAGAAGCATTAGAACACTATTGCTATGATAGGTAGACATTCGCAAACGCTATTTCCTTGCAAGGAAGTGTCGCATTTACATTCATTTGAAGTGTAGACGAGGTATACATGACACTTCGCAATTCATATTATATCTTACCATGAAACATACAAATGAGATGCGATATCGCGTTTTAAGAAGCATTAGAAATCTATTGCTACGATACGTAGACATCTGCAAACGCTATTTCCTAGCGAGGAAGTTTCGCATTCACATTCATTTGAAGTGTAGACGAGGAATACATAACACTTCGCAAATCATATTATATCTTACCATGAAACATAGAAATGAGATGCGTTATCGCGTTTTAAGAATCATAAGTACTCTATTGCTACGATACGTAGACATCTGCAAACGCTATTTCCTTGCAAGTAAGTGTCGCATTTACATTCATTTGAAGTGTAGACGAGGAATACATAACACTTCGCAAATCATAATATATCTTACCATGAAACTTAGAAATGAGATGCGATAACGCGTTTTAAGAAGCATTTGAACCCTATTGCTTCGATGCGTAGACATCTGCAAACGCTATTTCCTTGCAAGGAAGTGTCGCATTTACAGTCATTTGAAGTGTAGACGAGGAATACATAACACTTCGCGAATCATAATATATCTTACCATGAAACATAGAAATGAGATGCGATATCGCGTATTAAGCAGCATTAGAACACTATTGCTACGATAGATAGACATTCGCAAACGCTATTTCCTTGCAAGGAAGTGTCGCATTTACATTCATTTGAAGTGTAGACGAGGTATACATGACACTTCGCAATTCATATTATATCTTACCATGAAACATAGAAATGAGATGCGATATCGCGTTTTAAGAAGCATTAGAAATCTATTGCTACGATACGTAGACATCTGCAAACGCTATTTCCTAGCGAGGAAGTTTCGCATTCACATTCATTTGAAGTGTAGACGAGGAATACATAACACTTCGCAAATCATATTATATCTTACCATGAAACATAGAAATGAGATGCGATAACGCGTTTTAAGAAGCATTTGAACCCTATTGCTTCGATGCGTAGACATCTGCAAACGCTATTTCCTTGCAAGGAAGTGTCGCATTTACAGTCATTTGAAGTGTAGACGAGGAATACATAACACTTCGCGAATCATAATATATCTTACCATGAAACATAGAAATGAGATGCGATATCGCGTATTAAGCAGCATTAGAACACTATTGCTACGATAGATAGACATTCGCAAACGCTATTTCCTTGCAAGGAAGTGTCGCATTTACATTCATTTGAAGTGTAGACGAGGTATACATGACACTTCGCAATTCATATTATATCTTACCATGAAACATAGAAATGAGATGCGATATCGCGTTTTAAGAAGCATTAGAAATCTATTGCTACGATACGTAGACATCTGCAAACGCTATTTCCTAGCGAGGAAGTTTCGCATTCACATTCTTTTGAAGTGTAGACGAGGAATACATAACACTTCGCAAATCATATTATATCTTACCATGAAACATAGAAATGAGATGCGATATCGCGTTTTAAGAATCATAAGAACTCTATTGCTACGATACGTAGACATATGCAAACGCTATTTCCTTGCAAGTAAGTGTCGCATTTACATTCATTTGAAGTGTAGACGAGAAATACATAACACTTCGCAAATCATAATATATCTTACCATGAAACATAGAAATGAGATGCGATATCGCGTTTTAAGAAGCATTAGAACTCTATTGCTACGATAGGTAGACATCTGCAAACGCTATTTCCTAGCGAGGAAGTTTCGCATTCACATTCATTTGAAGTGTAGACGAGGAATACATAACACTTCGCAAATCATACTATATCTTACCATGAAACATAGAAATGAGATGCGATATCGCGTTTTAAGAATCATAAGAACTCTATTGCTACGTTACGTAGACATCTGCAAACGCTATTTCCTTGCAAGTAAGTGTCGCATTTACATTCATTTGAAGTGTAGACGAGGAATACATAACACTTCGCAAATCATAATATATCTTACCATGAAACATAGAAATGAGATGCGATAACGCGTTTTAAGAAGCATTTGAACCCTATTGCTTTGATACGTAGACATCTGCAAACGCTATTTCCTTGCAAGGAAGTGTCGCATTTACAGTCATTTGAAGTGTAGACGAGGAATACATAACACTTCGCGAATCATAATATATCTTACCATGAAACATAGAAATGAGATGCGATCTCGCGTTTTAAGCAGCATTAGAACACTATTGCTACGATAGATAGACATTCGCAAACGCTATTTCCTTGCAAGGAAGTGTCGCATTTACATTCATTTGAAGTGTAGACGAGGTATACATGACACTTCGCAAATCACATTATATCTTACCATGAAACATAGAAATGAGATGTGATATCGCGTTTTAAGAATCATAAGAACTCTATTGCTACGATACGTAGACATCTGTAATCGCTATTTCCTTGCAAGGAAGTGTCGCATTTACATTCATTTGAAGTGTAGGCGAGGAATACATAACACTTCGCAAATCATAATATATCTTACCATGAAACATAGAAATGAGATGCGATATCGCGTTTTAAGAAGCATTTGAACTCTATTGCTTCGATTCGTAGACATCTGCAAACGCTATTTCATTGCAAGGAAGTTTCGCATTTACATTCATTTGAAGTGTAGACGAGGAATACATAACACTTCGCAAATCATATTATATCTTACCATGAAACATAGAGATGAGATGCGATATCGCGTTTTAAGAAGCATTAGAACACTATTGCTATGATAGGTAGACATTCGCAAACGCTATTTCCTTGCAAGGAAGTGTCGCATTTACATTCATTTGAATCGTAGACGAGGAATGCATAACACTTCGCAATGAATATTATATCTTATCATGAAACATAGATATGAGATGCAATATCTCGTTTTAAGAAGCATTTGAACTCTATTGCTTCGATACGTAGACATCTGCAAACGCTATTTCCTTGCAAGGAAGTGTCGCATTTACATTCATTTGAAGTGTAGACGAGGAATACATAACACTTCGCAAATCATATTATATCTTACCATGAAACATAGAGATGAGATGCGATATCGCGTTTTAAGAAGCATTAGAACACTATTGCTATGATAGGTAGACATTCGCAAACGCTATTTCCTTGCAAGGAAGTGTCGCATTTACATTCATTTGAAGTGTAGACGAGGAATACATAACACTTCGCAAATCATATTATATCTTACCATGAAACATAGAAATGAGATGCGATATCGCGTTTTAAGAAGCATTTGAACTCTATAGCTACGATACGTAGACATCTGCAAACGCTATTTCCTTGCAAGGAAGTGTCTTATCTACATTCATTTGAATCGTAGACGAGGTATGCATAACACTTCTCAATGAATATTATATCTTACCATGAAACATAGAAATGAGATGCGATATCGCGTTTTAAGAATCATAAGAACTCTATCGCTACGATACGTAGACATCTGCAAACGCTATTTCCTTGCAAGTAAGTGTCGCATTTACATTCATTTGAAGTGTAGACGAGGAATACATAACACTTCGCAAATCATAATATATCTTACCATGAAACATAGAAATGAGATGCGATACCGCGTTTTAAGAAGCATTAGAACACTATTGCTACGATAGGTTGACATCTGCAAACGCTATTTCCTTACAAGGAAGTGTCGCACTTACATTCATTTGAAGTGCAGACGAGGAATACATAACACTTCGCTAATCATAGTATACCTTACCATGAAACATAGAAATGACATGCGATATCGCGTTTTAAGAATCATAAGAACTCTATTGCTACGACACGTAGACATCTGCAAACGCTATTTCCTTGCAAGGAAGTGTCGCATTTACATTCATTTGAAGTGTAGACGAGGAATACATAACACTTGGCAAATCATAATATATCTTACCATGAAACATAGAAATGAGATGCGATACCGCGTTTTAAGAAGCGTTAGAACACTATTGCTACGATAGGTAGACATTCGCAAACGCTATTTCCTTGCAAGGAAGTGTCGCATTCACATTCATTTGAAGTGTGGACGAGGAATAAATGACACTTCGCAAATCATATTATATCTTACCATGAAACATAGAAATAAGATGCGATATCGCGTTTTAAGAAGCATTACAAATCTATTGCTGCGATAGGTAGACATCTGCAAACGCTATTTCCTTACAAGGAAGTGTCGCATTTACATTCATTTGAAGTGCAGACGAGGAATACATAACGCTTCGCAAATCATATTATACCTTACCATGAGACATAGAAATGAGATGCGATATCGCGTTTTAAGAATCATAAGAATTCCATTGCTACGATACGTAGACATCTGCAAACGCTATTTCCTTGCAAGGGAAGTGTCGCATTTACATTCATTTGAAGTATAGACGAGGAATACATAACACTTCGCAAATCATATTATATCTTACCATGAAACATAGAAATGAGATGCGATATCGCGTTTTAAGAAGCATTACAAATCTATTGCAGCGATAGGTAGACATCTGCAAACGCTATTCCCTTACAAGGAAGTGTCGCATTAACATTCATTTGAAGTGTAGACGAGGAATACATAACACTTCGCAAATCATATTATACCTTACCAAGAAACATAGAAATGAGATGCGATATCGCGTTTTAAGAAACATAAGAACACTATTGCTTCGATACGTAGACATCTGCAAACGCTATTTCCTTGCAAAGAAGTGTCGCATTTACATTCATTTGAAGTGTAGACGAGGAGTACATGACACTTCGCAAATCATATTATATCTTACCATGAAACATAGAAATGAGATGCGATATCGCGTTTTAAGAATCATAAGAACTCCATTGCTACGATACGTAGACATCTGCAAACGCTATTTCCTTGCATGGAAGTTTCGCTTTTACATGCATTTGAAGTGTAGACGAGGAATACATGACACTTCGCAAATCATATTATATCTTACCATGGAACATAGAAATGAGATGCGATATCGCGTTTTAAGAAGCATTAGAACTCTATTGCTACGATAGGTAGACATCTGCAAACGCTATTGCCTTACAAGGAAGTGTCGCATTTACATTCATTTGAAGTGTAGACGAGGAATACATGACACTTCGCAAATCATATTATATCTTACCATGAAACATAGAAATGAGATGCGATATCGCGTTTTAAGAAACATAAGAACACTATTGCTACGATACGTAGACATCTGCAAACGCTATTTCCTTGGATGGAAGTTTCGCATTTACATTCATTTGAAGTGTAGACGAGGAATACATGACACTTCGCAAATCATATTATATCTTACCATGGAACATAGAAATGAGATGCGATATCGCGTTTTAAGAAGCATTAGAACTCTATTGCTACGATAGGTAGACATCTGCAAACGCTATTTCCTTATAAGGAAGTGTCGCATTTACATTCATTTGAAGTGTAGACGAGGAAAACATAACACTTCGCAAATCATACTATATCTTACCATGAAACATAGAACTGAGATGCGATATCGCGTTTTAAGAAGCATTAGAACACTATTGCTACGATAGGTAGACATTTGCAAACGCTATTTCCTTGCAAAGAAGTGTCGCATTTACATTCATTTGAAGTGTAGACGAGGAATACATAACACTTCGCAAATCATATTATATCTTACCATGAAACATAGAAATGAGATGCGATATCGCGTTTTAAGAAACATAAGAACACTATTGCTACGATACGTAGACATCTGCAAACGCTATTTCCTTGGATGGAAGTTTCGCATTTACATTCATTTGAAGTGTAGACGAGAAATACATGTCACTTCGCAAATCATATTATATCTTACCATGAAACATAGAAGTGAGATGCGATATCGCGTTTTAAGAAGCATTGGAAATCTATTGCTACGATACGTAGACAACTGCAAACGCTATTTCCTAGCGAGGAAGTGTCGCATTCACATTCATTTGAAGTGTAGACGAGGAATACATAACACTTCGCAAATCATATTATATCTTACCATGAAACATAGAAATGAGATGCGATATCGCGTTTTAAGAAGCATTAGAACTCTATTGCTGCGATACCTAGACATCTGCAGACGCTATTTCCTAGCAAGGTAGTGTCGCATTTACATTCATTTGAAGTGTAGACGAGGAATACATGACACTTCGCAAATCATATTATATCTTACCATGAAACATAGAAATGAGATGCGATATCGCGTTTTAAGAAGCATTAGAACTCTATTGCTACGGTAGGTAGACGTTTGCAAACGCTATTTCCTTGCAAGGAAGTGTCGCATTTACATTCATTTGAAGTGTAGACGAGGAATACATGACAGTTCGCAAATCATATTATATCTTAACATGAAACATAGAAATGAGATGCGATATCGCGTTTTAAGAATCATAAGAACTCTATTGCTACGATACGTAGACATCTGCAAACGCTATTTCCTTGAACGGAAGTGTCTCATTTACATTTATTTGAAGTGTAGACGAGGAATACATGACACTTCGCAAATCATATTATAACTTACCATGAAACATAGAAACGAGATGCGATATCGCGTTTTAAGAAGCATTAGAACACTATTGCTACGATAGGTAGACATTTGCAAACGCTATTTCCTTGCAAAGAAGTGTCGCATTTACATTCATTTGAAGTGTAGACGAGGAACACATAACACTTCGCAAATCATATTATATCTTACCATGAAACATAGAAATGAGATGCGATATCGCGTTTTAAGAAACATAAGAACACTATTGCTTCGATACGTAGACATCTGCAAACGCTATTTCCTTGCAAGGAAGTGTCGCATTTACATTCATTTGAAGTGTAGACGAGGAATACATGACACTTCGCAAATCATATTATATCTTACCATGAAACATAGAAATGAGATGCGATATCGTGTTTTAAGAATCATAAGAACTCCATTGCTACGATACGTAGACATCTGCAAACGCTATTTCCTTGCATGGAAGTTTCGCATTTACATGCATTTGAAGTGTAGACGAGGAATACATGACACTTCGCAAATCATATTATATCTTACCATGGAACATAGAAATGAGATGCGATATCGCGTTTTAAGAAGCATTAGAACTCTATTGCTACGATAGGTAGACATCTGCAAACGCTATAGCCTTACAAGGAAGTGTCGCATTTACATTCATTTGAAGTGTAGACGAGGAATACATGACACTTCGCAAATCATATTATATCTTACCATGAAACATAGAAGTGAGATGCGATATCGCGTTTTAAGAAGCATTGGAAATCTATTGCTACGATACGTAGACAACTGCAAACGCTATTTCCTAGCGAGGAAGTGTCGCATTCACATTCATTTGAAGTGTAGACGAGGAATACATAACACTTCGCAAATCATATTATATCTTACCATGAAACATAGAAATGAGATGCGATATCGCGTTTTAAGAAGCATTAGAACTCTATTGCTGCGATACCTAGACATCTGCAGACGCTATTTCCTAGCAAGGTAGTGTCGCATTTACATTCATTTGAAGTGTAGACGAGGAATACATGACACTTCGCAAATCATATTATATCTTACCATGAAACATAGAAATGAGATGCGATATCGCGTTTTAAGAAGCATTAGAACTCTATTGCTACGGTAGGTAGACGTTTGCAAACGCTATTTCCTTGCAAGGAAGTGTCGCATTTACATTCATTTGAAGTGTAGACGAGGAATACATGACAGTTCGCAAATCATATTATATCTTAACATGAAACATAGAAATGAGATGCGATATCGCGTTTTAAGAATCATAAGAACTCTATTGCTACGATACGTAGACATCTGCAAACGCTATTTCCTTGAACGGAAGTGTCTCATTTACATTTATTTGAAGTGTAGACGAGGAATACATGACACTTCGCAAATCATATTATAACTTACCATGAAACATAGAAACGAGATGCGATATCGCGTTTTAAGAAGCATTAGAACACTATTGCTACGATAGGTAGACATTTGCAAACGCTATTTCCTTGCAAAGAAGTGTCGCATTTACATTCATTTGAAGTGTAGACGAGGAATACATAACACTTCGCAAATCATATTATATCTTACCATGAAACATAGAAATGAGATGCGATATCGCGTTTTAAGAAACATAAGAACACTATTGCTTCGATACGTAGACATCTGCAAACGCTATTTCCTTGCAAGGAAGTGTCGCATTTACATTCATTTGAAGTGTAGACGAGGAATACATGACACTTCGCAAATCATATTATATCTTACCATGAAACATAGAAATGAGATGCGATATCGTGTTTTAAGAATCATAAGAACTCCATTGCTACGATACGTAGACATCTGCAAACGCTATTTCCTTGCATGGAAGTTTCGCATTTACATGCATTTGAAGTGTAGACGAGGAATACATGACACTTCGCAAATCATATTATATCTTACCATGGAACATAGAAATGAGATGCGATATCGCGTTTTAAGAATCATAAGAACTCCATTGCTACGATACGTAGACATCTGCAAACGCTATTTCCTTGCATGGAAGTTTCGCATTTACATGCATTTGAAGTGTAGACGAGGAATACATGACACTTCGCAAATCATATTATATCTTACCATGGAACATAGAAATGAGAAGCGATATCGCGTTTTAAGAAGCATTAGAACTCTATTGCTACGATAGGTAGACATCTGCAAACGCTATTTCCTTACAAGGAAGTGTCGCATTTACATTCATTTGTAGTGTAGACGAGGAAAACATAACACTTCGCAAATCATACTATATCTTACCATGAAACATAGAACTGAGATGCGATATCGCGTTTTAAGAAGCATTAGAACACTATTGCTACGATAGGTAGACATTTGCAAACGCTATTTCCTTGCAAAGAAGTGTCGCATTTACATTCATTTGAAGTGTAGACGAGGAATACATAACACTTCGCAAATCATATAATATCTTACCATGAAACATAGAAATGAGATGCGATATCGCGTTTTAAGAAAAATAAGAACACTATTGCTACGATACGTAGACATCTGCAAACGCTATTCCCATGGATGGAAGTGTCGCATTTACATTCATTTGAAGTGTAGACGAGGAATACATGACACTTCGCAAATCATATTATATCTTACCATGAAACATAGAAATGAGATGCGATATCACGTTTTAAGAAACATTAGAAATCTATTGCTACGATACGTAGACATCTGCAAACGCTATTTCCTAGCGAGGAAGTTTCGCATTCACATTCATTTGAAGTGTAGACGAGGAATACATAACACTTCGCAAATCATATTATATCTTACCATGAAGCATAGAAATGAGATGCGATATCGCGTTTTAAAAATCATAAGAACTCTATTGCTACGATACGTAGACATCTGCAAACGCTATTTCCTTGGATGGAAGTGTCGCATTTACATTCATTTGAAGTGTAGACGAGGAATACATAACACTTCGCAAATCATATTATACCTTACCATGAAACATAGAAATGTGATGCGATATCGCGTTTTAATATTCATAAGAACTCTATTGCTACGATACGTAGACATCTACAAACGCTATTTCCTTGCATGGAAGTGTCGCATTTACATTCATTTGAAGTGTAGACGAGGAATACATAACACTTCGCAAATCATATTATATCTTACCATGAAACATAGAAACGAGATGCGATATCGCGTTTTAAGAAGCATTAGAACACTATTGCTACGATAGGTAGACATTTGCAAACGCTATTTCCTTGCAAAGAAGTGTCGCATTTACATTCATTTGAAGTGTAGACGAGGAATACATAACACTTCGCAAATCATATTATATCTTACCATGAAACATAGAAATGAGATGCGATATCGCGTTTTAAGAAACATAAGAACACTATTGCTTCGATACGTAGACATCTGCAAACGCTATTTCCTTGCAAGGAAGTGTCGCATTTACATTCATTTGAAGTGTAGACGGGGAATACATGACACTTCGCAAATCATATTATATCTTACCATGAAACATAGAAATGAGATGCGATATCGCGTTTTAAGAATCATAAGAACTCCATTGCTACGATACGTAGACATCTGCAAACGCTATTTCCTTGCATGGAAGTTTCGCATTTACATGCATTTGAAGTGTAGACGAGGAATACATGACACTTCGCAAATCATATTATATCTTACCATGGAACATAGAAATGAGATGCGATATCGCGTTTTAAGAAGCATTAGAACTCTATTGCTACGATAGGTAGACATCTGCAAACGCTATTGCCTTACAAGGAAGTGTCGCATTTACATTCATTTGAAGTGTAGACGAGGAATACATGACACTTCGCAAATCATATTATATCTTACCATGGAACATAGAAATGAGATGCGATATCGCGTTTTAAGAATCATAAGAACTCCATTGCTACGATACGTAGACATCTGCAAACGCTATTTCCTTGCATGGAAGTTTCGCATTTACATGCATTTGAAGTGTAGACGAGGAATACATGACACTTCGCAAATCATATTATATCTTACCATGGAACATAGGAATGAGATGCGATATCGCGTTTTAAGAATCATAAGAACTCCATTGCTACGATACGTAGACATCTGCAAACGCTATTTCCTTGCATGGAAGTTTCGCATTTACATGCATTTGAAGTGTAGACGAGGAATACATGACACTTCGCAAATCATATTATATCTTACCATGGAACATAGAAATGAGAAGCGATATCGCGTTTTAAGAAGCATTAGAACTCTATTGCTACGATAGGTAGACATCTGCAAACGCTATTTCCTTACAAGGAAGTGTCGCATTTACATTCATTTGAAGTGTAGACGAGGAAAACATAACACTTCGCAAATCATACTATATCTTACCATGAAACATAGAACTGAGATGCGATATCGCGTTTTAAGAAGCATTAGAACACTATTGCTACGATAGGTAGACATTTGCAAACGCTATTTCCTTGCAAAGAAGTGTCGCATTTACATTCATTTGAAGTGTAGACGAGGAATACATAACACTTCGCAAATCATATTATATCTTACCATGAAACATAGAAATGAGATGCGATATCGCGTTTTAAGAAACATAAGAACACTATTGCTACGATACGTAGACATCTGCAAACGCTATTCCCATGGATGGAAGTGTCGCATTTACATTCATTTGAAGTGTAGACGAGGAATACATGACACTTCGCAAATCATATTATATCTTACCATGAAACATAGAAATGAGATGCGATATCACGTTTTAAGAAACATTAGAAATCTATTGCTACGATACGTAGACATCTGCAAACGCTATTTCCTAGCGAGGAAGTTTCGCATTCACATTCATTTGAAGTGTAGACGAGGAATACATAACACTTCGCAAATCATATTATATCTTACCATGAAGCATAGAAATGAGATGCGATATCGCGTTTTAAAAATCATAAGAACTCTATTGCTACGATACGTAGACATCTGCAAACGCTATTTCCTTGCAAGGAAGTGTCGCATTTACATTCATTTGAAGTGTAGACGAGGAATACATAACACTTCGCAAATCATATTATACCTTACCATGAAACATAGAAATGTGATGCGATATCGCGTTTTAATATTCATAAGAACTCTATTGCTACGATACGTAGACATCTACAAACGCTATTTCCTTGCATGGAAGTGTCGCATTTACATTCATTTGAAGTGTAGACGAGGAATACATAACACTTCGCAAATCATATTATATCTTACCATGAAACATAGAAACGAGATGCGATATCGCGTTTTAAGAAGCATTAGAACACTATTGCTACGATAGGTAGACATTTGCAAACGCTATTTCCTTGCAAAGAAGTGTCGCATTTACATTCATTTGAAGTGTAGACGAGGAATACATAACACTTCGCAAATCATATTATATCTTACCATGAAACATAGAAATGAGATGCGATATCGCGTTTTAAGAAACATAAGAACACTATTGCTTCGATACGTAGACATCTGCAAACGCTATTTCCTTGCAAGGAAGTGTCGCATTTACATTCATTTGAAGTGTAGACGGGGAATACATGACACTTCGCAAATCATATTATACCTTACCATGAAACATAGAAATGAGATGCGATATCGCGTTTTAAGAATCATAAGAACTCCATTGCTACGATACGTAGACATCTGCAAACGCTATTTCCTTGCATGGAAGTTTCGCATTTACATGCATTTGAAGTGTAGACGAGGAATACATGACACTTCGCAAATCATATTATATCTTACCATGGAACATAGAAATGAGATGCGATATCGCGTTTTAAGAAGCATTAGAACTCTATTGCTACGATAGGTAGACATCTGCAAACGCTATTGCCTTACAAGGAAGTGTCGCATTTACATTCATTTGAAGTGTAGACGAGGAATACATGACACTTCGCAAATCATATTATATCTTACCATGGAACATAGAAATGAGATGCGATATCGCGTTTTAAGAAGCATTAGAACTCTATTGCTACGATAGGTAGACATCTGCGAACGCTATTTCCTTCCAAGGAAGTGTCGCATTTACATTCATTTGAAGTGTAGACGAGGAAAACATAACACTTCGCAAATCATACTATATCTTACCATGAAACATAGAACTGAGATGCGATATCGCGTTTTAAGAAGCATTAGAACACTATTGCTACGATAGGTAGACATTTGCAAACGCTATTTCCTTGCAAAGAAGTGTCGCATTTACATTCATTTGAAGTGTAGACGAAGAATACATAACACTTCGCAAATCATATTATATCTTACCATGAAACATAGAAATGAGATGCGATATCGCGTTTTAAGAAACATAAGAACACTATTGCTACGATACGTAGACATCTGCAAACGCTATTTCCTTGGATGGAAGTGTCGCATTTACATTCATTTGAAGTGTAGACGAGGAATACATGACACTTCGCAAATCATATTATATCTTACCATGAAACATAGAAATGAGATGCGATATCACGTTTTAAGAAACATTAGAAATCTATTGCTACGATACGTAGACATCTGCAAACGCTATTTCCTAGGGAGGAGGTTTCGCATTCACATTCATTTGAAGTGTAGACGAGGAATACATAACACTTCGCAAATCATATTATATCTTACCATGAAACATAGAAATGAGATGCGATATCGCGTTTTAAGAATCATAAGAACTCTATTGCTACGATACGTGGACATCTGCAAACGCTATTTCCTTGCAAGTAAGTGTCGCATTTACATTCATTTGAAGTGTAGACGAGGAATACATAACACTTCGCAAATCATAATATATCTTACCATGAAACATAGAAATGAGATGCGATATCGCGTTTTAAGAAGCATTTGAACCCTATTGCTTCGATACGAAGACATCTGCAAACGCTATTTCCTTGCAAGGAAGTGTCGCATTTACATTCATTTGAAGTGTAGACGAGGAATACATAACACTTCGCAAATCATATTATATCTTACCAAGAAATATAGAAATGAGATGCGATATCGCGTTTTACGAAGCATTAGATCTCTATTGCTACGGTAGGTAGACGTTTGCAAACGCTATTTCCTTGCAAGGAAGTGTCGCATTTACATTCATTTGAAGTGTAGACGAGGAATACATGACACTTCGCAAATCATATTATATCTTACCATGAAACATAGAAATGAGATGCGATATCGCGTTTTAAGAAGCATTTGAACTCTATTGCTTCGATACGTAGACATCTGCAAACGCTATTTCCTAGCAAGGAAGTGTCGCATTTACATTCATTTGAATCGTAGGCGAGGAATGCATAACACTTCGCAATGAATATTATATCTTATCATGAAACATAGATATGAGATGCAATATCTCGTTTTAAGAAGCATTTGAACTCTATTGCTTCGATACGTAGACATCTGCAAACGCTATTTCCTTGCAAGGAAGAGTCGCATTTACATTCATTTGAAGTGTAGACGAGGAATACCTAACACTTCGCAAATCATATTATATCTTACCATGAAACATAGAAATGAGGTACTACATCGCGTTCTAAGGAGCATTAGAACACTACTGCTACGATAGGTAGACATTTGCAAAAGCTATTTCCTTGCAAGGATGTGTCGCATTTACATTCATTTGAAGTGTAGACGAGGAATACATAATACTCCGCAAATCATATTATATCTTACCATGAAACATAGAAATGAGATGCGATATCGCATTTTAAGAAGCATTTGAACTCTATTGCTACGATACGTAGACATCTGCAAACGCTATTTCCTTGCAAGGAAGTGTCGCATTTACATTCATTTCAATCGTAGACGAGGAATGCATAACACTTCGCAATGAATATTATATCTTACCATGAAACATAGAACTGAGATGCGATATCGCGTTTTAAGAAGCATTAGAACTCTATTGCTACGATACGTAGACATCTGCAAACGCTATTTCCTTGCAAGGAAGTGTCGCATTTACATTGATTTGAAATGTAGACGAGGAATACATAACACTTCGCAAATCATATTATATCTTACCATGAAACATAGAAATGAGATGCGATATCGCGTTTTAAGAATCATAAGAACCCTATTGCTACGATAAGTAGACATCTACAAACGCTATTTCCTAGCGAGGAAGTGTCGCATTCACATTCATTTGAAGTGTAGACGAGGAATACATAACACTTCGCAAATCATATTATATCTTACCATGAAACATAGAAATGAGATGCGAAATCGCGTTTTAAGAAGCATTAGAAATCTATTGCTACGATACATAGACATCTGCAAACGCTATTTCCTTGCAAGGAAGTGTCGCATTTACATTCATTTGAAGTGTAGACGAGGAATACATGACACTTCGCAAATCAAATTATATCTTACCATGAAATATAGAAATGAGATGCGATATCGCGTTTTAAGAATCATAAGAACTCTATTGCTACGATACGTAGACATCTGCAAACGCTATTTCCTTGCAAGGAAGTGTCGCATTTACATTCATTCGAAGTGTAGACGAGGAATACCTAACACTTCGCAAATCATATTATATCTTACCATGAAACATAGAAATGAGATACTACATCGCGTTCTAAGGAGCATTAGAACACTACTGCTACGATAGGTAGACATTTGCAAAAGCTATTTCCTTGCAAGGATGTGTCGCATTTACATTCATTTGAAGTGCAGACGAGGAATACATAATACTCCGCAAATCATATTATATCTTACCATGAAACATAGAAATGAGATGCGATATCGCATTTTAAGAAGCATTTGAACTCTATTGCTACGATACGTAGACATCTGCAAACGCTATTTCCTTGCAAGGAAGTGTCGCATTTACATTCATTTCAATCGTAGACGAGGAATGCATAACACTTCGCAATGAATATTATATCTTACCATGAAACATAGAACTGAGATGCGATATCGCGTTTTAAGAAGCATTAGAACTCTATTGCTACGATACGTAGACATCTGCAAACGCTATTTCCTTGCAAGGAAGTGTCGCATTTACATTGATTTGAAATGTAGACGAGGAATACATAACACTTCGCAAATCATATTATATCTTACCATGAAACATAGAAATGAGATGCGATATCGCGTTTTAAGAATCATAAGAACCCTATTGCTACGATAAGTAGACATCTACAAACGCTATTTCCTAGCGAGGAAGTGTCGCATTCACATTCATTTGAAGTGTAGACGAGGAATACATAACACTTCGCAAATCATATTATATCTTACCATGAAACATAGAAATGAGATGCGAAATCGCGTTTTAAGAAGCATTAGAAATCTATTGCTACGATACATAGACATCTGCAAACGCTATTTCCTTGCAAGGAAGTGTCGCATTTACATTCATTTGAAGTGTAGACGAGGAATACATGACACTTCGCAAATCAAATTATATCTTACCATGAAATATAGAAATGAGATGCGATATCGCGTTTTAAGAATCATAAGAACTCTATTGCTACGATACGTAGACATCTGCAAACGCTATTTCCTTGCAAGGAAGTGTCGCATTTACATTCATTCGAAGTGTAGACGAGGAATACCTAACACTTCGCAAATCATATTATATCTTACCATGAAACATAGAAATGAGATACTACATCGCGTTCTAAGGAGCATTAGAACACTACTGCTACGATAGGTAGACATTTGCAAAAGCTATTTCCTTGCAAGGATGTGTCGCATTTACATTCATTTGAAGTGTAGACGAGGAATACATAATACTCCGCAAATCATATTATATCTTACCATGAAACATAGAAATGAGATGCGATATCGCATTTTAAGAAGCATTTGAACTCTATTGCTACGATACGTAGACATCTGCAAACGCTATTTCCTTGCAAGGAAGTGTCGCATTTACATTCATTTCAATCGTAGACGAGGAATGCATAACACTTCGCAATGAATATTATATCTTACCATGAAACATAGAACTGAGATGCGATATCGCGTTTTAAGAAGCATTAGAACTCTATTGCTACGATACGTAGACATCTGCAAACGCTATTTCCTTGCAAGGAAGTGTCGCATTTACATTGATTTGAAATGTAGACGAGGAATACATAACACTTCGCAAATCATATTATATCTTACCATGAAACATAGAAATGAGATGCGATATCGCGTTTTAAGAATCATAAGAACCCTATTGCTACGATAAGTAGACATCTACAAACGCTATTTCCTAGCGAGGAAGTGTCGCATTCACATTCATTTGAAGTGTAGACGAGGAATACATAACACTTCGCAAATCATATTATATCTTACCATGAAACATAGAAATGAGATGCGAAATCGCGTTTTAAGAAGCATTAGAAATCTATTGCTACGATACATAGACATCTGCAAACGCTATATCCTTGCAAGGAAGTGTCGCATTTACATTCATTTGAAGTGTAGACGAGGAATACATGACACTTCGCAAATCAAATTATATCTTACCATGAAATATAGAAATGAGATGCGATATCGCGTTTTAAGAATCATTAGAACTCTATTGCTACGATACGTAGACATCTGCAAACGCTATTTCCTTGCAAGGAAGTGTCGCATTTACATTCATTCGAAGTGTAGACGAGGAATACATAACACTTCGCAAATCATATTATATCGTACCATGAAACATAGAGATGAGATGCGATATCGCGTTTTAAGAAGCATTAGAACACTATTGCTATGATAGGTAGACATTCGCAAACGCTATTTCCTTGCAAGGAAGTGTCGCATTTACATTCATTTGATGTGTAGACGAGGAATACATAACACTTCGCAAATCATATTATATCTTACCATGAAACATAGAAATGAGATGCGATATCGCGTTTTAAGAAGCATTTGAACTCTATTGCTACGATACGTAGACATCTGCAAACGCTATTTCCTTTCAAGGAAGTGTCGCATTTACATTCATTTCAGGCGTATACGAGAAATGCATAACACTTCGCAATGAATATTATATCTTACCATGAAACATAGAAATGTGATGCGATATCGCGTTTTATGAAGCATTAGAACTCTATTGCTACGATACCTAGACATCTGCAGACGCTATTTCCTAGCAAGGAAGTGTCGCATTTACTTTCATTTGAAGTGTAGACGAGGAATACATGACACTTCGCAAATCATATTATATCTTACCATGAAACATAGAAATGAGATGCGATATCGCGTTTTAAGAAGCATTAGAACTCTATTGCTACGATAGGTAGACATCTGCAAAAGCTATTTCCTTACAAGGAAGTGTCGCATTTACATTCATTTGATGTGTAGACGAGGAATACATCACACTTCGCAAATTATATTATATCTTACCATGAAACATAGAAATGAGATGCGATAACGCGTTTTAAGTAGCATTTGAACCCTATTGCTTCGATACGTAGTCATCTGCAAACGCTATTTCCTTGCAAGGAAGTGTCGCATTTACATTCATTTGAAGTGTAGACGAGGAATACATAACACTTCGCAAATCGTATTATATCTTACCATGAAACATAGAGATGAGATGCGATATCGCGTTTTAAGAAGCATTAGAACTCCATTGCTACAATACGTAGACATCTGCAAACGTTATTTCCTTGCATGGACGTTTCGCATTTACATACATTTGAAGTGTAGACGAGGAATACATGACACTTCGCAAATCATATTATATCTTACCATGGAACATAGAAATGAGATGCGATATCGCATTTTAAGAAGCATTAGAACTCTATTGCTACGATAGGTAGACATTTGCAAACGCTATTTCCTTGCAAGGAAGTGTCGCATTTACATTCATTTGAAGTGTAGACGAGGAAAACATAGCACTTCGCAAATTATATTATATCTTACCATGAAACATAGAACTGAGATGCGATATCGCGTTTTAAGAAGCATTAGAACACTATTGCTACGATAGGTAGACATTTGCAAACGCTATTTCCTTGCAAAGAAGTGTCGCATTTACATTCATTTGAAGTGTAGACGAGGAATACATAACACTTCGCTAATCATATTATATCTTACCATGAAACATAGAAATGAGAAGCGATATCGCGTTTTAAGAATCATAAGAACTCTATTGCTACGATACGTAGAAATCTGCAAACGCAATTTCCTTGCAAGTAAGTGTCGCATTTACATTCATTTGAAGTGTAGACGAGGAATACATAACACTTCGCAAATCATAATATATCTTACCATGAAACATAGAAATGAGATGCGATATCGCGTTTTAAGTATCATAAGAACTCTATTGCTACAATACGTAGACATCTGCAAACGCTATTTCCTTGCATGGACGTTTCGCATTTACATGCATTTGAAGTGTAGACGAGGAATACATGACACTTCGCAAATCATGTTATATCTTACCATGGAACATAGAAATGAGATGCGATATCGCGTTTTAAGAAGCATTAGAACTCTATTGCTACGATAGGTAGACATTTGCAAACGCTATTTCCTTGCAAAGAAGTGTCGCATTTACATTCATTTGAAGTGTAGATGAGGAATACATAACACTTCGCAAATCATATTATATCTTACCATGAAACATAGAAATGAGATGCGATATCGCGTTTTAAGAAACATAAGAACACTATTGCTACGATACGTAGACACCTGCAAACGCTATTTCCTTGCATGGAAGTGTCGCATTTACATTCATTTGAAGTGTAGACGAGGAATACATGACACTTCGCAAATCATATTATATCTTACCATGAAACATAGAAATGAGATGCGATATCACGTTTTAAAAAGCATTAGAAATCTATTGCTACGATACATAGACATCTGCAAACGCTATTTCCTTGCAAGGAAGTGTCGCATTTACATTCATTTGAAGTGTAGACGAGGAATACGTAACACTTCGCAAATCATATTATACCTTACCATGAAACAAAGAAATGAAATGCGATATCGCGTTTTAAGAATCATAAGAACTCTATTGCTACGATACGTAGACATCTGCATACGATATTTCCTTGCAAGGAAGTGTCTCATTTACATTCATTTGAATCGTAGACGAGGAATGCATAGCACTTCGCAAATCATATTATATCTTACCATGAAACATAGAAAGGAGATGCGAAATCGCGTTTTAAGCAGCATTAGAACAATATTGCTACGATAGATAGACATTCGCAAACGCTATTTCCTTGCAAGGAAGTGTCGCATTTACATTCATTTGAAGTGTAGACGAGGTATACATGACACTTCGCAATTCATATTATATCTTACCATGAAACATAGAAATGAGATGCGATATCGCGTTTTAAGAAGCATTAGAAATCTATTGCTACGATACGTAGACATCTGCAAACGCTATTTCCTAGCGAGGAAGTTTCGCATTCACATTCATTTGAAGTGTAGACGAGGAATACATAACACTTCGCAAATCATATTATATCTTACCATGAAACATAGAAATGAGATGCGATATCGCGTTTTAAGAATCATAAGAACTCTATTGCTACGATACGTAGACATCTGCAAACGCTATTTCCTTGCAAAGAAGTGTCGCATTTACATTCATTTGAAGTGTAGATGAGGAATACATAACACTTCGCAAATCATATTATATCTTACCATGAAACATAGAAATGAGATGCGATATCGCGTTTTAAGAAACATAAGAACACTATTGCTACGATACGTAGACATCTGCAAACGCTATTTCCTTGCATGGAAGTGTCGCATTTACATTCATTTGAAGTGTAGACGAGGAATACATGACACTTCGCTAATCATATTATATCTTACCATGAAACATAGAAATGAGAAGCGATATCGCGTTTTAAGAAGCATTAGAAATCTATTGCTACGATACGTAGACATCTGCAAACGCTATTTCCTAGCGAGGAAGTTTCGCATTCACATTCATTTGAAGTGTAGACGAGGAATACATAACACTTCGCAAATCATATTATATCTTACCATGAAACATAGAAATGAGATGCGATATCGCGTTTTAAGAATCATAAGAAATCTATTGCTACGATACGTAGACATCTGCAAACGCTATTTCCTTGCAAGGAAGTGTCGCATTTACATTCATTTGAAGTGTAGACGAGGAATACATAACACTTCGCAAATCATATTATACCTTACCATGAAACATAGAAATGAGATGCGATATCGCGTTTTAAGAATCATAAGAAATCTATTGCTACGATACGTAGACATCTGCAAACGATATTTCCTTGCAAGGAAGTGTCTCATTTACATTCATTTGAAGTGTAGACGAGGAATACATAACACTTCGCAAATCATATTATATCTTACCATTAAACATAGAAATGAGATGCGATATCGCGTTTTAAGAAGCATTAGAACACTATTGCTACGATAGATGGATATTCGCAAACGCTATTTCCTTGCAACGAAGTGTCGCATTTACATTCATTTGAAGTGTGGACGAGGAATACATGACACTTCGCAAATTATATTATATCTTTACCAAGAAACATAGAAATGAGATGCGATATCGCGTTTTAAGGAGCATTAGAACTCTATTGCTGCGATACCTAGACATCTACAGACGCTATTTCCTAGCAAGGTAGTGTCGCATTTACATTCATTTGAAGTGTAGACGAGGAATACATGACACTTCGCAAATCATATTATATCTTACCATGAAACATAGAAATGAGATGCGATATCGCGTTTTTAAGAAGCATTAAAGCTCTATTGCTACGGTAGGTAGACGTTTGCCAAGTGCTATTTCCTTGCAAGGAAGTGTCGCATTTACATTCACTTGAAGTGTAGACGAGGAATACATAACACTTCGCAAATCATATTATATCTTACCATGAAACATAGAAATGAGATGCGATATCGCGTTTTAAGAAGCATTGGAACACTATTGCAACGATAGATGGATATTCGCAAACGCTATTTCCTTGCAACGAAGTGTCGCACTTACATTCATTTGAAGTGTGGACGAGGAATACATGACACTTCGCAAATCATATTATATCTTACATGAAACATAGAAATGAGATGCGATATCGCGTTATAAGATGCATTAGAACTCTATTGCTGCGATACCTAGACATCTGCAGACGCTATTTCCTAGCAGGTAGTGTCGCATTTACATTCATTTGAAGTGTAGACGAGAAATACATAACACTTCGCAAATCATATTAAATCTTACCATGAAAACATAGAAATGTGATGCGATATCGCGTTTTATGAAGCATTAGAACTCTATTGCTACGATACGTAGACATCTGCAAACGCTATTTCCTTGCAAGGAAGTGTCGCATTTACATTCATTTCAGTCGTATACGAGGAATGCATAACACTTCGCAATGAATATTATATCTTACCATGAAACATAGAAATGTGATGCGATATCGCGTTTTATGAAAGCATTAGAACTCTATTGCTACGATACGTAGACATCTGCAAACGATATTTCCTTGCATGGAAGTGTCGCATTTACATTCATTTGAAGTGTAGACGAGGAATACATGACACTTCGCAAATCATATTATATTTACCATGAAACATAGAAATGAGATGCGATATCACGTTTTAAGAAGCATTAGAAATCTATTGCTACGATACATAGACATCTGCAAACGCTATTTCCTTGCAAGGAAGTGTCGCATTTACATTCATTTGAAGTGTAAGACGAGGAATATATAACACTTCGCAAATCATATTATACCTTACCATGAAACATAGAAATGAGATGCGATATCGCGTTTTAAGAATCATAAGAAATCTATTGCTACGATACGTAGACATCTGCAAACGATATTTCCTTGCAAGGAAGTGTCTCATTTACATTCATTTGAAGTGTAGACGAGGAATACATAACACTTCGCAAATCATATTATATCTTACCATTAAACATAGAAATGAGATGCGATATCGCGTTTTAAGAAGCATTAGAACACTATTGCTACGATAGATGGATATTCGCAAACGCTATTTCCTCTGCAACGAAGTGTCGCATTTACATTCATTTGAAGTGTGGACGAGGAATACATGACACTTCGCAAATTATATTATATCTTACCAAGAAACATAGAAATGAGATGCGATATCGCGTTTTAAGGAGCATTAGAACTCTATTGCTGCGATACCTAGACATCTACAGACGCTATTTCCTAGCAAGGTAGTGTCGCATTTACATTCATTTGAAGTGTAGACGAGGAATACATGACACTTCGCAAATCATATTATATCTTACCATGAAACATAGAAAATGAGATGCGATATCGCGTTTTAAGAAGCATTAAAGCTCTATTGCTACGGTAGGTAGACGTTTGCAAGTGCTATTTCCTTGCAAGGAAGTGTCGCATTTACATTCACTTGAAGTGTAGACGAGGAATACATAACACACTTCGCAAATCATATTATATCTTACCATGAAACATAGAAATGAGATGCGATATCGCGTTTTAAGAAGCATTGGAACACTATTGCACGATAGATGGATATTCGCAAACGCTATTTCCTTGCAACGAAGTGTCGCACTTACATTCATTTGAAGTGTGGACGAGGAATACATGACACTTCGCAAATCATATTATATCTTACATGAAACATAGAAATGAGATGCGATATCGCGTTATAAGATGCATTAGAACTCTATTGCTGCGATACCTAGACATCTGCAGACGCTATTTCCTAGCAAGGTAGTGTCGCATTTACATTCATTTGAAGTGTAGACGAGAAATACATAACACTTCGCAAATCATATTATATCTTACCATGAAACATAGAAATGTGATGCGATATCGCGTTTTATGAAGCATTAGAACTCTATTGCTACGATACGTAGACATCTGCAAACGCTATTTCCTTGCAAGGAAGTGGTCGCAATTTACATTCATTTCAGTCGTATACGAGGAATGCATATACACTTCGCAATGAATATTATATCTTACCATGAAACATAGAAATGTGATGCGATATCGCGTTTTATGAAGCATTAGAACTCTATTGCTACGATACGTAGACATCTGCAAACGATATTTCCTTGCATGGAAGTGTCGCATTTACATTCATTTGAAGTGTAGACGAGGGAATACATGACACTTCGCAAATCATATTATATCTTACCATGAAACATAGAAATGAGATGCGATATCACGTTTTAAGAAGCCATTAGAAATCTATTGCTACGATACATAGACATCTGCAAACGCTATTTCCTTGCAAGGAAGTGTCGCATTTACATTCATTTGAAGTGTAGACAGGAATATATAACACTTCGCAAATCATATTATACCTTACCATGAAACATAGAAATGAGATGCGATATCGCGTTTTAAGAATCATAAGAAATCTATTGCTACGATACGTAGACATCTGCAAACGATATTTCCTTGCAAGGAAGTGTCTCATTTACATTCATTTGAAGTGTAGACGAGGAATACATAACACTTCGCAAATCATATTATATCTTACCATGAAATATAGAAATGAGATGCGATATCGCGTTTTAAGAAGCATTAGAACCTCTATTGCTACGGTAGGTAGACGTTTGCAAACGCTATTTCCCTGCAAGGAAGTGTCGCATTTACATTCATTTGAAGTGTAGACGAGGAATACATACACTCTCGCAAATCATATTTTATCTTACCATGAAACATAGAAATGAGATGCGATATCGCGTTTTAAGAAGCATAGAACTCTATTGCTACGATAGGTAGACATCTGCAAACGCTATTTCCTTACAAGGAAGTGTCGCATTTACATTCATTTGAAGTGTAGACGAGGAATACATAACACTTCGCAAATCATATTATATCTTACCATGAAACATAGAGATGAGATGCGATATCGCGTTTTAAGGAGCATTAGAACACTATTGCTATGATAGGTAGACATTCGCAAAACGCTATTTCCTTGCAAGGAAGTGTCGCATTCACATTCATTTGAAGTGTAGACGAGGAATACATAACACTTCGCCTAATCATATTATATCTTACCATGAAACATAGAAATGAGAAGCGATATCGCGTTTTAAGAATCATAAGAACCCTATTGCTACGATACGTAGACATCTGCAAACGCTATTTCCTTGCAAGTAAGTGTCGCATTTACATTCATTTGAAGTGTAGACGAGGAATACATAACACTTCGCAAATCATAATATATCTTACCATGAAACATAGAAATGAGATGCGATATCGCGTTTTAAGAAGCATTAGAACATTATTGCTACGATAGGTAGACATTCGCAAACTCTATTTCCTTGCAAGGAAGTGTCGCATTCACATTCATTTGAAGTGTAGACGAGGAATACATAACACTTCGCTAATCATATTATATCTTACCATGAAACAATAGAAATGAGATGTGATATCGCGCTTTAAGAATCATAAGAACTCTATTGCTACGATACGTAGACATCTGCAAACGCTATTTCCCTGCAAGGAAGTGTCGCATTTACATTCATTTGAATCGTAGACGAGGAATGCATAACACATCGCAAATCATATTATATCTTACCATTAAACATAGAAATGAGATGCGATATCGCGTTTTAAGAAGCATTAGAACACTATTGCTACGATAGATGGATATTCGCAAACGCTATTTCCTTGCAACGAAGTGTCGCATTTACAGTCATTTGAAGTGTGGACGAGGAATACATGACACTTCGCAAATCATATTATATCTTACATGAAACATAGAAATGAGATTGCGATATCGCGTTTTAAGATGCATTAGAACTCTATTGCTGCGATACCTAGACATCTGCAGACGCTATTTCCTAGCAAGGTAGTGTCGCATTTACATTCATTTGAAGTGTAGACGAGGAATACATAACACTTCGCAAATCATATTATATCTTACCATGAAACATAGAAATGTGATGCGATATCGCGTTTTATGAAGCATTAGAACTCTATTGCTACGATACGTAGACATCTGCAAACGCTATTTCCTTGCAAGGAAGTGTCGCATTTACATTCATTTCAGTCGTATACGAGGAATGCATAACACTTCGCAATGAATATTATATCTTACCATGAAACATAGAAATGTGATGCGATATCGCGTTTTATGAAGCATATAGAACTCTATTGCTACGATACGTAGACATCTGCAAACGATATTTCCTTGCAAGGAAGTGTCTCATTTACATTCATTTGTATTGTAGACGAGGAATACATAACACTTCGCAAATCATATTATATCTTACCATGAAATATAGAAAATGAGATGCGATATCGCGTTTTAAGAAGCATTAGAACTCTATTGCTACGGTAGGTAGACGTTTGCAAGCGCTATTTCCTTGCAAGGAAGTGTCGCATTTACATTCACTTGCAGTGTAGACGAGGAATACATAACACTTCGCAAATCATATTATATCTTACCATGAAACATAGAAATGAGATGCGATATCGCGTTTTAAGAAGCATTTGAACTCTATTGCTACGATACGTAGACATCTGCAAACGCTATTTCCTTGCAAGGAAGTGTCGCATTTACATTCATTTCAGTCGTATACGAGGAATGCATAACACTTCGCAATGAATATTATATCTTACCATGAAACATAGAAATGTGATGCGATATCGCGTTTTATGAAGCATTAGAACTCTATTGCTACGATACCTAGACATCTGCAGACGCTATTTCCTAGCAAGGAAGTGTCGCATTTACTTTCATTTGAAGTGTAGACGAGGAATACATAACACTTCGCAAATCATATTATACCTTACCATGAAACATAGAAATGAGATGCGATATCGCGTTTTAAGAATCATAAGAAATCTATTGCTACCATACGTAGACATCTGCAAACGATATTTCCTTGCGAGGAAGTGTCTCATTTACATTCATTTGAAGTGTAGACGAGGAATACATAACACTTCGCAAATCATATTATATCTTACCATGAAACATAGAAATGAGATGTGATATCGCGCTTTAAGAATCATAAGAACTCTATTGCTACGATACGTAGACATCTGCAAACGCTATTTCCTTGCAAGGAAGTGTCGCATTTACATTCATTTGAATCGTAGACGAGGAATGCATAACACTTCGCAAATCATATTATATCTTACCATGAAACATGGAAATGAGATGCGATATAACGTTTTAAGAAGCATTAGAACACTATTGCTACGATAGATGGATATTCGCAAACGCTATTTCCTTGCAACGAAGTGTCGCATTTACATTCATTTGAAGTGTGGACGAGGAATACATGACACTTCGCAAATTATATTATATCTTACCATGAAACATAGAAATGAGATGCGATATCGCGTTTTAAGGAGCATTAGAACTCTATTGCTGCGATACCTAGACATCTACAGACGCTATTTCCTAGCAAGGTAGTGTCGCATTTACATTCATTTGAAGTGTAGACGAGGAATACATGACACTTCGCAAATCATATTATATCTTACCATGAAACATAGAAATGAGATGCGATATCGCGTTTTAAGAAGCATTAAAACTCTATTGCTACGGTAGGTAGACGTTTGCAAGCGCTATTTCCTTGCAAGGAAGTGTCGCATTTATATTCACTTGAAGTGTAGACGAGGAATACATAACACTTCGCAAATCATATTATATCTTACCATGAAACATAGAAATGAGATGCGATATCGCGTTTTAAGAAGCATTGGAACACTATTGCTACGATAGATGGATATTCGCAAACGCTATTTCCTTGCAACGAGGTGTCGCATTTACATTCATTTGAAGTGTGGACGAGGAATACATGACACTTCGCAAATCATATTATATCTTACATGAAACATAGAAATGAGATGCGATATCGCGTTTTAAGAAGCATTAGAACTCTATTGCTGCGATACCTGGACATCTGCAGACGCTATTTCCTAGCAAGGTAGTGTCGCATTTACATTCATTTGAAGTGTAGACGAGAAATACATAACACTTCGCAAATCATATTATATCTTACCATGAAACATAGAAATGAGATGCGATATCGCGTTTTAAGAAGCATTAGAACACTATTGCTACGATAGATGGATATTCGCAAACGCTATTTCCTTGCAACGAAGTGTCGCATTTACATTCATTTGAAGTGTGGACGAGGAATACATGACACTTCGCAAATTATATTATATCTTACCAAGAAACATAGAAATGAGATGCGATATCGCGTTTTAAGGAGCATTAGAACTCTATTGCTGCGATACCTAGACATCTACAGACGCTATTTCCTTGCAACGAAGTGTCGCATTTACATTCATTTGAAGTGTAGACGAGGAATACATGACACTTCGCAAATCATATTATATCTTACCATGAAACATAGAAATGAGATGCGATATCGCGTTTTAAGGAGCATTAGAACTCTATTGCTGCGATACCTAGACATCTACAGACGCTATTTCCTAGCAAGGTAGTGTCGCATTTACATTCATTTGAAGTGTAGACGAGGAATACATGACACTTCGCAAATCATATTATATCTTACCATGAAACATAGAAATGAGATGCGATATCGCGTTTTAAGAAGCATTAAAGCTCTATTGCTACGGTAGGTAGACGTTTGCAAGTGCTATTTCCTTGCAAGGAAGTGTCGCATTTACATTCACTTGAAGTGTAGACGAGGAATACATAACACTTCGCAAATCATATTATATCTTACCATGAAACATAGAAATGAGATGCGATATCGCGTTTTAAGAAGCATTGGAACACTATTGCAACGATAGATGGATATTCGCAAACGCTATTTCCTTGCAACGAAGTGTCGCACTTACATTCATTTGAAGTGTGGACGAGGAATACATGACACTTCGCAAATCATATTATATCTTACATGAAACATAGAAATGAGATGCGATATCGCGTTATAAGATGCATTAGAACTCTATTGCTGCGATACCTAGACATCTGCAGACGCTATTTCCTAGCAAGGTAGTGTCGCATTTACATTCATTTGAAGTGTAGACGAGAAATACATAACACTTCGCAAATCATATTATATCTTACCATGAAACATAGAAATGTGATGCGATATCGCGTTTTATGAAGCATTAGAACTCTATTGCTACGATACGTAGACATCTGCAAACGCTATTTCCTTGCAAGGAAGTGTCGCATTTACATTCATTTCAGTCGTATACGAGGAATGCATAACACTTCGCAATGAATATTATATCTTATCATGAAACATAGAAATGTGATGCGATATCGCGTTCTATGAAGCATTAGAACTCTATTGCTACGATACGTAGACATCTGCAAACGATATTTCCTTGCATGGAAGTGTCGCATTTACATTCATTTGAAGTGTAGACGAGGAATACATGACACTTCGCAAATCATATTATATCTTACCATGAAACATAGAAATGAGATGCGATATCACGTTTTAAGAAGCATTAGAAATCTATTGCTACGATACATAGACATCTGCAAACGCTATTTCCTTGCAAGGAAGTGTCGCATTTACATTCATTTGAAGTGTAGACGAGGAATACATAACACTTCGCAAATCATATTATATCTTACCATGAAACATAGAAATGAGATGCGATATCGCGTTTTAAGAAGCATTAGAACTCTATTGCTACGATAGGTAGACATCTGCAAACGCTATTTCCTTACAAGGAAGTGTCGCATTTACATTCATTTGATGTGTAGACGAGGAATACATAACACTTCGCAAATCATATTATATCTTACCATGAAACATAGAGATGAGATGCGATATCGCGTTTTAAGGAGCATTAGAACACTATTGCTATGATAGGTAGACATTCGCAAACGCTATTTCCTTGCAAGGAAGTGTCGCATTCACATTCATTTGAAGTGTAGACGAGGAATACATAACACTTCGCTAATCATATTATATCTTACCATGAAACATAGAAATGAGAAGCGATATCGCGTTTTAAGAATCATAAGAACTCTATTGCTACGATACGTAGACATCTGCAAACGCTATTTCCTTGCAAGTAAGTGTCGCATTTACATTCATTTGAAGTGTAGACGAGGAATACATAACACTTCGCAAATCATAATATATCTTACCATGAAACATAGAAATGAGATGCGATATCGCGTTTTAAGAAGCATTAGAACATTATTGCTACGATAGGTAGACATTCGCAAACTCTATTTCCTTGCAAGGAAGTGTCGCATTCACATTCATTTGAAGTGTAGACGAGGAATACATAACACTTCGCTAATCATATTATATCTTACCATGAAACATAGAAATGAGATGTGATATCGCGCTTTAAGAATCATAAGAACTCTATTGCTACGATACGTAGACATCTGCAAACGCTATTTCCTTGCAAGGAAGTGTCGCATTTACATTCATTTGAATCGTAGACGAGGAATGCATAACACATCGCAAATCATATTATATCTTACCATTAAACATAGAAATGAGATGCGATATCGCGTTTTAAGAAGCATTAGAACACTATTGCTACGATAGATGGATATTCGCAAACGCTATTTCCTTGCAACGAAGTGTGGCATTTACATTCATTTGAAGTGTGGACGAGGAATACATGACACTTCGCAAATCATATTATATCTTACATGAAACATAGAAATGAGATGCGATATCGCGTTTTAAGATGCATTAGAACTCTATTGCTGCGATACCTAGACATCTGCAGACGCTATTTCCTAGCAAGGTAGTGTCGCATTTACATTCATTTGAAGTGTAGACGAGGAATACATAACACTTCGCAAATCATATTATATCTTACCATGAAACATAGAAATGTGATGCGATATCGCGTTTTATGAAGCATTAGAACTCTATTGCTACGATACGTAGACATCTGCAAACGCTATTTCCTTGCAAGGAAGTGTCGCATTTACATTCATTTCAGTCGTATACGAGGAATGCATAACACTTCGCAATGAATATTATATCTTACCATGAAACATAGAAATGTGATGCGATATCGCGTTTTATGAAGCATTAGAACTCTATTGCTACGATACGTAGACATCTGCAAACGATATTTCCTTGCAAGGAAGTGTCTCATTTACATTCATTTGTATTGTAGACGAGGAATACATAACACTTCGCAAATCATATTATATCTTACCATGAAATATAGAAATGAGATGCGATATCGCGTTTTAAGAAGCATTAGAACTCTATTGCTACGGTAGGTAGACGTTTGCAAGCGCTATTTCCTTGCAAGGAAGTGTCGCATTTACATTCACTTGAAGTGTAGACGAGGAATACATAACACTTCGCAAATCATATTATATCTTACCATGAAACATAGAAATGAGATGCGATATCGCGTTTTAAGAAGCATTTGAACTCTATTGCTACGATACGTAGACATCTGCAAACGCTATTTCCTTGCAAGGAAGTGTCGCATTTACATTCATTTCAGTCGTATACGAGGAATGCATAACACTTCGCAATGAATATTATATCTTACCATGAAACATAGAAATGTGATGCGATATCGCGTTTTATGAAGCATTAGAACTCTATTGCTACGATACCTAGACATCTGCAGACGCTATTTCCTAGCAAGGAAGTGTCGCATTTACTTTCATTTGAAGTGTAGACGAGGAATACATAACACTTCGCAAATCATATTATACCTTACCATGAAACATAGAAATGAGATGCGATATCGCGTTTTAAGAATCATAAGAAATCTATTGCTACGATACGTAGACATCTGCAAACGATATTTCCTTGCGAGGAAGTGTCTCATTTACATTCATTTGAAGTGTAGACGAGGAATACATAACACTTCGCAAATCATATTATATCTTACCATGAAACATAGAAATGAGATGTGATATCGCGCTTTAAGAATCATAAGAACTCTATTGCTACGATACGTAGACATCTGCAAACGCTATTTCCTTGCAAGGAAGTGTCGCATTTACATTCATTTGAATCGTAGACGAGGAATGCATAACACTTCGCAAATCATATTATATCTTACCATGAAACATGGAAATGAGATGCGATATAACGTTTTAAGAAGCATTAGAACACTATTGCTACGATAGATGGATATTCGCAAACGTTATTTCCTTGCAACGAAGTGTCGCATTTACATTCATTTGAAGTGTGGACGAGGAATACATGACACTTCGCAAATTATATTATATCTTACCATGAAACATAGAAATGAGATGCGATATCGCGTTTTAAGGAGCATTAGAACTCTATTGCTGCGATACCTAGACATCTACAGACGCTATTTCCTAGCAAGGTAGTGTCGCATTTACATTCATTTGAAGTGTAGACGAGAAATACATAACACTTCGCAAATCATATTATATCTTACCATGAAACATAGAAATGAGATGCGATATCGCGTTTTAAGAAGCATTTGATCTCTATTGCTACGATACGTAGACAACTGCAAACGCTATTTCCTTGCAAGGAAGTGTCGCATTCACATTCATTTGATGTGTAGACGAGGAATACATAACACTTCGCAAATCATATTATATCTTACCATGAAACATAGAGATGAGATGCGATATCGCGTTTTAAGAAGCATTAGAACACTATTGCTATGATAGGTAGACATTCGCAAACGCTATTTCCTTGCAAGGAAGTGTCGCATTCACATTCATTTGAAGTGTAGACGAGGAATACATAACACTTCGCTAATCATATTATATCTTACCATGAAACATAGAAATGAGAAGCGATATCGCGTTTTAAGAATCATAAGAACTCTATTGCTACGATACGTAGACATCTGCAAACGCTATTTCCTTGCAAGTAAGTGTCGCATTTACATTCATTTGAAGTGTAGACGAGGAATACATAACACTTCGCAAATTATAATATATCTTACCATGAAACATAGAAATGAGATGCGATACCGCGTTTTAAGAAGCATTAGAACACCATTGCTACGATAGGTAGACATTCGCAAACGCTATTTCCTTGCAAGGAAGTGTCGCATTCACATTCATTTGAAGTGTAGACGAGGAATACATGACACTTCGCAAATCATATTATATCTTACCATGAAACATAGAAATGAGATGAGATGTCGCGTTTTAAGAAGCATTAGAACTCTATTGCTACGATAGGTTGACATTTGCAAACGCTATTTCCTTACAAGGAAGTGTCGCATTTACATTCATTTGATGTGCAGACGAGGAATACATAACACTTCGCAAATCATATTATACCTTACCTTGAAACATAGAAATGAGATGCGATATCGCGTTTTAAGAATCATAAGAACTCTATTGCTACGATACGTAGACATCTGCAAACGCTATTTCCTTGCAAGGAAGTGTCGCATTTACATTCATTTGAAGTGTAGACGAGGAATACATAACACTTCGCAAATCATATTATATCTTACCATGAAACATAGAAATGAGATGCGATATCGCGTTTTAAGAAGCATTAGAACTCTATTGCTACGATACCTAGACATCTGCATCGCTAATTCCTTGCAAGTAAGTGTCGCATTTACATTCACTTGAAGTGTAGACGAGGAATACATGACACTTCGCAAATCATATTATATCTTACCATGAAACATAGAAATGAGATGCGATATCGCGTTCTAAGAATCATAAGAACTCTATTGCTACGATACGTAGACATCTGCAAACGCTATTTCCTTGCAAGTAAGTGTCGCAATTACATTCATTTGAAGTGTAGACGAGGAATACATTACACTTCGCAAATCATAATATATCTTACCATGAAACATAGAAATGAGATGCGATACCGCGTTTTAAGGAGCATTAGAACACTATTGCTACGATAGGTAGACATTCGCAAACGCTATTTCCGTGCAAGGAAGTATCGCATTCACATTCATTTGAAGTGTAGACGAGGAATACATGACACTTCGCAAATCATATTATATCTTACCATGAAACATAGAAATGAGATGAGATATCGCGTTTTAAGAAGCATTAGAACTCTATTGCTACGATAGGTTGACATCTGCAAACGCTATTTCCTTACAAGGAAGTGTCGCATTTACATTCATTTGAAGTGCAGACGAGGAATACATAACACTTCGCAAATCATATTATACCTTACCATGAAACATAGAAATGAGATGCGATATCGCGCTTTAAGAATCATAAGAACTCTATTGCTACGATACGTAGACATCTGCATCGCTAATTCCTTGCAAGTAAGTGTCGCATTTACATTCACTTGAAATGTAGACGAGGAATACATGACACTTCGCAAATCATATTATATCTTACCATGAAACATAGAAATGAGATGCGATATCGCGTTTTAAGAAGCATTACAAATCTATTGCTACGATAGCTAGACATCTGCAAACGCTATTTCCTACCAAGGAACTGTCGCATTTACATTCATTTGAAGTGTAGGCAAGGAATACATGACACTTCGCAAATCATATTATATCTTACCATGAAACATAGAAATGAGATGCGATATCGCGTTTTAAGAAGCATTAGAACTCTATTGCTACGATAGGTAGACATCTGCAAACGCTATTTCCTTACAAGGAAGTGTCGCATTTACATTCATTTGAAGTGTAGACGAGGAATACATAACACTTCGCAAATCATATTATACCTTACCATGAAATATAGAAATCAGATGCGATATCGCGTTTTAAGAAGCATTAGAACTCTATTGCTATGATAGGTAGACATTCGCAAACGCTATTTCCTTGCAAGGAAGTGTCGCATTTACATTCATTTGAAGTGTAGACGAGGAATACATAACACTTCGCAAATCATATTATATCTTACCATGAAACATAGAAATGAGATGCGATATCGCGTTTTAAGAAGCATTTGAACTCTATTGCTACGATACGTAGACATCTGCAAACGCTATTTCCTTGCAAGTAAGTGTCGCATTTACATTCATTTGAAGTGTAGACGAGGAATACATAACACTTCGCAAATCATAATATATCTTACCATGAAACATAGAAATGAGATGCGATATCGCGTTTTAAGAAGCATTTGAACCCTATTGCTTCGATACGTAGACATCTGCAAACGCTATTTCCTTGCAAGGAAGTGTCGCATTTACATTCATTTGAAGTGTAGACGAGGAATACATAACACTTCGCAAATCGTATTATATCTTACCATGAAACATAGAGATGAGATGCGATATCGCGTTTTAAGAAGCATTAGAACACTATTGCTACGATAGGTAGACATTCGCAAACGCTATTTCCTTGCAAGGAAGTGTCGCATTCACATTCATTTGAAGTGTAGACGAGGAATACATAACACTTCGCAAATCACATTATATCTTACCATGAAACATAGAAGTGAGATGCGATATCGCGTTTTAAGAAGCATTAGAACTCTATTGCTGCGATACCTAGACATCTGGAGACGCTATTTCCTATCAAGGTAGTGTCGCATTTACATTCATTTGAAGTGTAGACGAGGAATAAATGACACTTCGCAATTCATATTATATCTTACCATGAAACATAGAAATGAGATGCGATATCGCGTTTTAAGAAGCATTAGAAATCTATTGCTACGATACGTAGACATCTGCAAACGCTATTTCCTATCGAGGAAGTTTCGCATTCACATTCATTTGAAGTGTAGACGAGGAATACATAACAATTCGCAAATCATATTATATCTTACCATGAAACATAGAAATGAGATGCGATATCGCGTTTTAAGAATCATAAGAACTCTATTGCTACGATACGTAGACATCTGCAAACGCTATTTCCTTGCAAGTAAGTGTCGCATTTACATTCATTTGAATCGTAGACGAAGAATGCATAACACTTCGCAAGTCATATTATATCTTACCATGAAACATAGAAATGAGATGCGATATCGCGTTTTAAGCAGCATTAGAACACTATTGCTACGATAGATAGACATCTGCAAACGCTATTTCCTAGCGAGGAAGTTTCGCATTTACATTCTTTTGAAGTGTAGACGAGGAATACACAACACTTCGCAAATCGTATTATATCTTACCATGAAACATAGAGATGAGATGCGATATCGCGTTTTAAGAAGCATTAGAACACTATTGCTACGATAGGTAGACATTCGCAAACGCTATTTCCTTGCAAGGAAGTGTCGCATTCACATTCATTTGAAGTGTAGACGAGGAATACATAACACTTCGCAAATCGTAATATATCTTACCATGAAACATAGAAATGAGATGCAATATCGCGTTTTAAGAAGCATTAAAACTCTATTGCTACGGTAGGTAGACGTTTGCAAGCGCTATTTCCTTGCAAGGAAGTGTCGCATTTATATTCACTTGAAGTGTAGACGAGGAATACATAACACTTCGCAAATCATATTATATCTTACCATGAAACATAGAAATGAGATGCGATATCGCGTTTTAAGAAGCATTGGAACACTATTGCTACGATAGATGGATATTCGCAAACGCTATTTCCTTGCAACGAAGTGTCGCATTTACATTCATTTGAAGTGTGGACGAGGAATACATGACACTTCGCAAATCATATTATATCTTACATGAAACATAGAAATGAGATGCGATATCGCGTTTTAAGAAGCATTAGAACTCTATTGCTGCGATACCTGGACATCTGCAGACGCTATTTCCTAGCAAGGTAGTGTCGCATTTACATTCATTTGAAGTGTAGACGAGAAATACATAACACTTCGCAAATCATATTATATCTTACCATGAAACATAGAAATGAGATGCGATATCGCGTTTTAAGAAGCATTTGATCTCTATTGCTACGATACGTAGACATCTGCAAACGCTATTTCCTTGCAAGGAAGTGTCGCATTCACATTCATTTGATGTGTAGACGAGGAATACATAACACTTCGCAAATCATATTATATCTTACCATGAAACATAGAGATGAGATGCGATATCGCGTTTTAAGAAGCATTAGAACACTATTGCTATGATAGGTAGACATTCGCAAACGCTATTTCCTTGCAAGGAAGTGTCGCATTCACATTCATTTGAAGTGTAGACGAGGAATACATAACACTTCGCTAATCATATTATATCTTACCATGAAACATAGAAATGAGAAGCGATATCGCGTTTTAAGAATCATAAGAACTCTATTGCTACGATACGTAGACATCTGCAAACGCTATTTCCTTGCAAGTAAGTGTCGCATTTACAGTCATTTGAAGTGTAGACGAGGAATACATAACACTTCGCAAATCATAATATATCTTACCATGAAACATAGAAATGAGATGCGATATCTCGTTTTAAGGAGCATTAGAACACTATTGCTACGATAGGTAGACATTCGCAAACTCTATTTCCTTGCAAGGAAGTGTCGCATTCACATTCATTTGAAGTGTAGACGAGGAATACATAACACTTCGCTAATCATATTATATCTTACCATGAAACATAGAAATGAGATGTGATATCGCGCTTTAAGAATCATAAGAACTCTATTGCTACGATACGTAGACATCTGCAAACGCTATTTCCTTGCAAGGAAGTGTCGCATTTACATTCATTTGAATCGTAGGCGAGGAATGCATAACACTTCGCAAATCATATTATATCTTACCATGAAACATAGAAATGAGATGCGATATCGCGTTTTAAGCAGCATTAGAACAATATTGCTACGATAGATAGACATTCGCAAACTCTATTTCCTTGCAAGGAAGTGTCGCATTTACATTCATTTGAAGTGTAGACGAGGTATACATGACACTTCGCAATTCATATTATATCTTAAAATGAAACATAGAAATGAGATGCGATATCGCGTTTTAAGAATCATAAGAAATCTTTTGCTACGATACGTAGACATCTGCAAACGCTATTTCCTTGCAAGGAAGTGTCGCATTTACATTCATTTGAAGTGTAGAAGAGGAATACATAACACTTCGCAAATCATATTATATCTTATCATGAAACATAGAAATGAGATGCGATATCGCGTTCTAAGAATCATAAGAACTCTATTGCTACGATACGTAGACATCTGCAAACGCTATTTCCTTGCAAGTAAGTGTCGCATTTACATTCATTTGAAGTGTAGACGAGGAATACATAACACTTCGCAAATTATAATATATCTTACCATGAAACATAGAAATGAGATGCGATACCGCGTTTTAAGAAGCATTAGAACACTATTGCTACGATAGGTAGACATTCGCAAACGCTATTTCCTTGCAAGGAAGTGTCGCATTCACATTCATTTGAAGTGTAGACGAGGAATACATGACACTTCGCAAATCATATTATATCTTACCATGAAACATAGAAATGAGATGAGATGTCGCGTTTTAAGAAGCATTAGAACTCTATTGCTACGATAGGTTGACATTTGCAAACGCTATTTCCTTACAAGGAAGTGTCGCATTTACATTCATTTGATGTGCAGACGAGGAATACATAACACTTCGCAAATCATATTATACCTTACCTTGAAACATAGAAATGAGATGCGATATCGCGTTTTAAGAATCATAAGAACTCTATTGCTACGATACGTAGACATCTGCAAACGCTATTTCCTTGCAAGGAAGTGTCGCATTTACATTCATTTGAAGTGTAGACGAGGAATACATAACACTTCGCAAATCATATTATATCTTACCATGAAACATAGAAATGAGATGCGATATCGCGTTTTAAGAAGCATTAGAACTCTATTGCTACGATACCTAGAAATCTGCATCGCTAATTCCTTGCAAGTAAGTGTCGCATTTACATTCACTTGAAGTGTAGACGAGGAATACATGACACTTCGCAAATCATATTATATCTTACCATGAAACATAGAAATGAGATGCGATATCGCGTTCTAAGAATCATAAGAACTCTATTGCTACGATACGTAGACATCTGCAAACGCTATTTCCTTGCAAGTAAGTGTCGCATTTACATTCATTTGATGTGTAGACGAGGAATACATAACACTTCGCAAATCATAATATATCTTACCATGAAACATAGAAATGAGATGCGATACCGCGTTTTAAGAAGCATTAGAACACTATTGCTACGATAGGTAGACATTCGCAAACGCTATTTCCTTGCAAGGAAGTGTCGCATTCACATTCATTTGAAGTGTAGACGAGGGATACATGACACTTCGCAAATCATATTATAACTTACCATGAAACATAGAAATGAGATGAGATATCGCGTTTTAAGAAGCATTAGAACTCTATTGCTACGATAGGTTGACATCTGCAAACGCTATTTCCTTACAAGGAAGTGTCGCATTTACATTCATTTGAAGTGCAGACGAGGAATACATAACACTTCGCAAATCATATTATACCTTACCATGAAACATAGAAATGAGATGCGATATCGCGCTTTAAGAATCATAAGAACTCTATTGCTACGTTACGTAGACATCTGCATCGCTAATTCCTTGCAAGTAAGTGTCGCATTTACATTCACTTGAAGTGTAGACGAGGAATACATGACACTTCGCAAATCATATTATATCTTACCATGAAACATAGAAATGAGATGCGATATCGCGTTTTAAGAAGCATTACAAATCTATTGCTACGATAGCTAGACATCTGCAAACGCTATTTCCTACCAAGGAACTGTCGCATTTACATTCATTTGAAGTGTAGGCAAGGAATACATGACACTTCGCAAATCATATTATATCTTACCATGAAACATAGAAATGAGATGCGATATCGCGTTTTAAGAAGCATTAGAACTCTATTGCTACGATAGGTAGACATCTGCATACGCTATTTCCTTACAAGGAAGTGTCGCATTTACATTCATTTGAAGTGTAGACGAGGAATACATAACACTTCGCAAATCATATTATACCTTACCATGAAATATAGAAATCAGATGCGATATCGCGTTTTAAGAAGCATTAGAACTCTATTGCTATGATAGGTAGACATTCGCAAACGCTATTTCCTTGCAAGGAAGTGTCGCATTTACATTCATTTGAAGTGTAGACGAGGAATACATAACACTTCGCAAATCATATTATATCTTACCATGAAACATAGAAATGAGATGCGATATCGCGTTTTAAGAAGCATTTGAACTCTATTGCTACGATACGTAGACATCTGCAAACGCTATTTCCTTGCAAAGAAGTGTCGCATTTACATTCATTTCAATCGTAGACGAGGAATGCATAACACTTCGCAATGAATATTATATCTTACCATGAAACATAGAAATGAGATGCGATATCGCGTTCTAAGAATCATAAGAACTCTATTGCTACGATACGTAGACATCTGCAAACGCTATTTCCTTGCAAGTAAGTGTCGCATTTACATTCATTTGAAGTGTAGACGAGGAATACATAACACTTCGCAAATCATAATATATCTTACCATGAAACATAGAAATGAGATGCGATACCGCGTTTTAAGAAGCATTAGAACTCTATTGCTACGGTATGTAGACGTTTGCAAACGCTATTTCCTTGCAAGGAAGTGTCGCATTTACATTCATTTGAAGTGTAGACGAGGAATACATGACACTTCGCAAATCATATTATATCTTACCATGAAACATAGAAATGAGATGCGATATCGCGTTTTAAGCAGCATTAGAACACTATTGCTACGATAGATAGACATTCGCAAACGCTATTTCCTTGCAAGGAAGTGTCGCATTTACATTCATTTGAAGTGTAGACGAGGTATACATGACACTTCGCAATTCATATTATATCTTACCATGAAACATAGAAATGAGATGCGATATCGCGTTTTAAGAAGCATTAGAAATCTATTGCTACGATACGTAGACATCTGCAAACGCTATTTCCTAGCGAGGAAGTTTCGCATTCACATTCATTTGAAGTGTAGACGAGGAATACATAACACTTCGCAAATCATATTATGTCTTACCATGAAACATAGAAATGAGATGCGATATCGCGTTTTAAGAATCATAAGAACTCTATTGCTACGATACGTAGACATCTGCAAACGCTATTTCCTTGCAAGTAAGTGTCGCATTTACATTCATTTGAAGTGTAGACGAGGAATACATAACACTTCGCAAATCATAATATATCTTACCATGAAACATAGAAATGTGATGCGATATCGCGTTTTAAGAAGCATTTGAACCCTATTGCTTCGATACGTAGACATCTGCAAACGCTATTTCCTTGCAAGGAAGTGTCGCATTTACATTCATTTGAAGTGTAGACGAGGAATACATAACACTTCGCAAATCGTATTATATCTTACCATGAAACATAGAGATGAGATGCGATATCGCGTTTTAAGAAGCATTAGAACACTATTGCTACGATAGGTAGACATTCGCAAACGCTATTTCCTTGCAAGGAAGTGTCGCATTCACATTCATTTGAAGTGTAGACGAGGAATACATAACACTTCGCAAATCACATTATATCTTACCATGAAACATAGAAGTGAGATGCGATATCGCGTTTTAAGAAGCATTAGAACTCTATTGCTGCGATACCTAGACATCTGCAGACGCTATTTCCTAGCAAGGTAGTGTCGCATTTACATTCATTTGAAGTGTAGACGAGGAATAAATGACACTTCGCAAATCATATTATATCTTACCATGAAACATAGAAATGAAATGCGATATCGCGTTTTAAGAAGCGTTTGAACTCTATTGCTTCGATACGTAGACATCTGCAAACGCTATTTCCTTGCAAGGAAGTGTCGCATTTACATTCATTTGAAGTGTAGACGAGGAATACATAACACTTCGCAAATCGTATTATATCTTACCATGAAACATAGAAATGAGATGCGATATCGCGTTTTAAGAAGCATTTGATCTCTATTGCTACGATACGTAGACATCTGCAAACGCTATTTCCTTGCAAGGAAGATCCGCATTTACATTCATTTGAATCGTAGGCGAGGAATGCATAACACTTCGCAAATCATATTATATCTTACCATGAAACATAGAAATGAGATGCGATATCGCGTTTTAAGCAGCATTAGAACAATATTGCTACGATAGATAGACATTCGCAAACGCTATTTCCATGCAAGGAAGTGCCGCATTTACATTCATTTGAAGTGTAGACGAGGTATACATGACACTTCGCAATTCATATTATATCTTACCATGAAACATAGAAATGAGATGCGATATCGCGTTTTAAGAAGCATTAGAAATCTATTGCCACGATACGTAGACATCTGCAAACGCTATTTCCTATCGAGGAAGTTTCGCATTCACATTCATTTGAAGTGTAGACGAGGAATACATAACAATTCGCAAATCATATTATATCTTACCATGAAACATAGAAATGAGATGCGATATCGCGTTTTAAGAATCATAAGAACTCTATTGCTACGATACGTAGACATCTGCAAACGCTATTTCCTTGCAAGTAAGTGTCGCATTTACATTCATTTGAAGTGTAGACGAGGAATACATAACACTTCGCAAATCATAAGATATCTTACCATGAAACATAGAAATGAGATGCGATAACGCGTTTTAAGAAGCATTTGAACCCTATTGCTTCGATACGTAGACATCTGCAAACGCTATTTCCTTGCAAGGAAGTGTCGCATTTACATTCATTTGAATCGTAGACGAAGAATGCATAACACTTCGCAAGTCATATTATATCTTACCATGAAACATAGAAATGAGATGCGATATCGCGTTTTAAGCAGCATTAAAACACAATTGCTACGATAGATAGACATCTGCAAACGCTATTTCCTAGCGAGGAAGTTTCGCATTTACATTCATTTGAAGTGTAGACGAGGAATACATAACACTTCGCAAATCGTATTATATCCTACCATGAAACATAGAGATGAGATGCGATATCGCGTTTTAAGAAGCATTAGAACACTATTGCTACGATAGGTAGACATTCGCAAACGCTATTTCCTTGCAAGGAAGTGTCGCATTCACATTCATTTGAAGTGTAGACGAGGAATACATAACACTTCGCAAATCACATTATATCTTACCATGAAACATAGAAGTGGGATGCGATATCGCGTTTTAAGAAGCATTAGAACTCTATTGCTGCGATACCTAGACATCTGCAGACGCTATTTCCCAGCAAGGTAGTGTCGCATTTACATTCATTTGAAGTGTAGACGAAGAATAAATGACACTTCGCAAATCATATTATATCTTACCATGAAACATAGAAATGGGATGCGATATCGCGTTTTAAGAAGCGTTTGAACTCTATTGCTTCGATACGTAGACATCTGCAAACGCTATTTCCTTGCAAGGAAGTGTCGCATTTACATTCATTTGAAGTGTAGACGAGGAATACATAACACTTCGCAAATCATATTATATCTTACCATGAAACATAGAAATGAGATGCGATATCGCGTTTTAAGAAGCATTTGATCTCTATTGCTACGCTACGTAGACATCTGCAAACGCTATTTCCTTGCAAGGAAGTGTCGCATTTACATTCATTTCAATCGTATACGAGGAATGCATAACACTTCGCAATGAATATTATATCTTACCATGAAACATAGAAATGTGATGCGATATCGCGTTTTAAGAAGCATTAGAACTCTATTGCTACGATAAGTAGACATCTGCAAACGCTATTTCCTTGCAAGGAAGTGTCGCATTTACATTCATTTGAATCGTAGACGAGGAATGCATAACACTTCGCAAATCATATTATATCTTACCATGAAACATAGAAATGAGATGCGATATCGCGTTTTAAGCAGCATTGGAACACTATTGCTACGATAGATAGACATTCGCAAACGCTATTTCCTTGCAAGGAAGTGTCGCATTTACATTCATTTGAAGTGTAGACGAGGTATGCATGACACTTCGCAATTCATATTATATCTTACCATGAAACATAGAAATGAGATGCGATATCGCGTTTTAAGAAGCATTAGAAATCTATTGCTACGATACGTAGACATCTGCAAACGCTATTTCCTAGCGAGGAAGTTTCGCATTCACATTCATTTGAAGTGTAGACGAGGAATACATAACACTTCGCAAATCATAATATATCTTACCATGAAACATAGAAATGAGATGCAATATCGCGTTTTAAGAAGTATTTGAACTCTATTGCTTCGATACGTAGACATCTGCAAACGCTATTTCCTTGCAAGGAAGTGTCGCATTTACATTCATTTGAAGTGTAGACGAGGAATACATAACACTTCGCAAATCATATTATATCTTACCATGAAACATAGAAATTAGATGCGATATCGCGTTTTAAGAAGCATTAGAACTCTATTGCTACGATACCTAGACATCTGCATCGCTAATTCCTTGCAAGTAAGTGTCGCATTTACATTCACTTGAAGTGTAGACGAGGAATACATGACACTTCGCAAATCATATTATATCTTACCATGAAACATAGAAATGAGATGCGATATCGCGTTTTAAGAAGCATTACAAATCTATTGCTGCGATAGGTAGACATCTGCAAACGCTATTCCCTTACAAGGAAGTGTCGCATTAACATTCATTTGAAGTGTAGACGAGGAATACATAACACTTCGCAAATCATATTATACCTTACCATGAAACATAGAAATGAGATGCGATATCGCGTTTTAAGAATCATAAGAACTCTATTGCTACGATAGCTAGACATCTGCAAACGCTATTTCCTACCAAGGAACTGTCGCATTTACATTCATTTGAAGTGTAGGCAAGGAATACATGACACTTCGCAAATCATATTATATCTTACCATGAAACATAGAAATGAGATGCGATATCGCGTTTTAAGAAGCATTAGAACTCTATTGCTACGATAGGTAGACATATGCAAACGCTATTTCCTTACAAGGAAGTGTCGCATTTACATTCATTTGAAGTGTAGACGAGGAATACATAACACTTCGCAAATCATATTATACCATACCATGAAATATAGAAATCAGATGCGATATCGCGTTTTAAGAAGCATTAGAACTCTATTGCTACGGTAGGTAGACGTTTGCAAACGCTATTTCCTTGCAAGGAAGTGTCGCATTTACATTCATTTGAAGTGTAGACGAGGAATACATGACACTTCGCAAATCATATTATATCTTACCATGAAACATAGAAATGAGATGCGATATCGCGTTTTAAGAAGCATTAGAACACTATTGCTACGATACGTAGACATCTGCAAACGCTATTTCCTTGCAAGGAAGTGTCGCATTTACATTCATTTGAATCGTAGACGAGGAATGCATAACACTTCGCAAATCATATTATATCTTACCATGAAACATAGAAATGAGATGCGATATCGCGTTTTAAGCAGCATTAGAACACTATTGCTACGATAGATAGACATTCGCAAACGCTATTTCCTTGCAAGGAAGTGTCGCATTTACATTCATTTGAAGTGTAGACGAGGTATACATGACACTTCGCAATTCATATTATATCTTACCATGAAACATAGAAATGAGATGCGATATCGCGTTTTAAGAAGCATTAGAAATCTATTGTTACGATACGTAGACATCTGCAAACGCTATTTCCTAGCGAGGAAGTTTTGCATTCACATTCATTTGAAGTGTAGACGAGGAATACATAACACTTCGCAAATCATATTATATCTTACCATGAAACATAGAAATGAGATGCGATATCGCGTTTTAAGAATCATAAGAATTCTATTGCTACGATACGTAGACATCGGCAAACGCTATTTCCTTGCAAGTAAGTGTCGCATTTACATTCATTTGAAGTGTAGACGAGGAATACATAACACTTCGCAAATCATAATATATCTTACCATGAAACATAGAAATGAGATGCGATATCGCGTTTTAAGAAGCATTAGAACTCTATTGCTACGATACCTAGACATCTGCAAACGCTATTTCCTTGCAAGGAAGTGTCGCATTTACATTCATTTGAAGTGTAGACGAGGAATACATAACACTTCGCAAATCATAATATATCTTACCATGAAACATAGAAATGAGATGCGATACCGCGTTTTAAGAAGCATTAGAACACTATTGCTACGATAGGTAGACATTCGCAAACGCTATTTCCTTGCAAGGAAGTGTCGCATTTACATTCATTTGAAGTGCAGACGAGGAATACATAACACTTCGCAAATCATATTATACCTTACCATGAAACATAGAAATGGGATGCGATATCGCGTTTTAAGGATCATAAGAACTATATTGCTACGATACGTATACATCTGCAAACGCTATTTCCTTGCAAGGAAGTGTCGCATTCACATTCATTTGAAGTGTAGACGAGGAATACATAACACTTCGCAAATCATATTATATCTTACCATGAAACATAGAAATGAGATGCGATATCGCGTTTTAAGAAGCATTAGAACTCTATTGCTACGATACCTAGACATCTGCATCGCTAATTCCTTGCAAGTAAGTGTCGCATTTACATTCACTTGAAGTGTAGACGAGGAATACATGACACTTCGCAAATCATATTATATCTTACCATGAAACATAGAAATGAGATGCGATATCGCGTTTTAAGCAGCATTAGAACACTATTGCTACGATAGATAGACATTCGCAAACGCTATTTCCTTGCAAGGAAGTGTCGCATTTACATTCATTTGAAGTGTAGACGAGGTATACATGACACTTCGCAATTCATATTATATCTTACCATGAAACATAGAAATGAGATGCGATATCGCGTTTTAAGAAGCATTAGAAATCTATTGCTACGATACGTAGACATCTGCAAACGCTATTTCCTATCGAGGAAGTGTCGCATTCACATTCATTTGAAGTGTAGACGAGGAATACATAACACTTCGCAAATCACATTATATCTTACCATGAAACATAGAAGTGATATGCGATATCGCGTTTTAAGAAGCATTAGAACTCTATTGCTGCGATACCTAGACATCTGCAGACGCTATTTCCTAGCAAGGTAGTGTCGCATTTACATTCATTTGAAGTGTAGACGAGGAATAAATGACACTTCGCAAATCATATTATATCTTACCATGAAACATAGAAATGAAATGCGATATCGCGTTTTAAGAAGCGTTTGAACTCTATTGCTTCGATACGTAGACATCTGCAAACGCTATTTCCTTGCAAGGAAGTGTCGCATTTACATTCATTTGAAGTGTAGACGAGGAATACATAACACTTCGCAAATCGTATTATATCTTACCATGAAACATAGAAATGAGATGCGATATCGCGTTTTAAGAAGCATTTGATCTCTATTGCTACGATACGTAGACATCTGCAAACGCTATTTCCTTGCAAGGAAGTGTCGCATTTACATTCATTTGAATCGTAGGCGAGGAATGCATAACACTTCGCAAATCATATTATATCTTACCATGAAACATAGAAATGAGATGCGATATCGCGTTTTAAGCAGCATTAGAACAATATTGCTACGATAGATAGACATTCGCAAACGCTATTTCCTTGCAAGGAAGTGTCGCATTTACATTCATTTGAAGTGTAGACGAGGTATACATGACACTTCGCAATTCATATTATATCTTACCATGAAACATAGAAATGAGATGCGATATCGCGTTTTAAGAAGCATTAGAAATCTATTGCTACGATACGTAGACATCTGCAAACGCTATTTCCTATCGAGGAAGTTTCGCATTCACATTCATTTGAAGTGTAGACCAGGAATACATAACAATTCGCAAATCATATTATATCTTACCATGAAACATAGAAATGAGATGGGATATCGCGTTTTAAGAATCATAAGAACTCTATTGCTACGATACGTAGACATCTGCAAACGCTATTTCCTTGCAAGGAAGTGTCGCATTTATATTCACTTGAAGTGTAGACGAGGAATACATAACACTTCGCAAATCATATTATATCTTACCATGAAACATAGAAATGAGATGCGATATCGCGTTTTAAGAAGCATTAGAACACTATTGCTACGATAGGTAGACATTCGCAAACGCTATTTCCTTGCAAGGAAGTGTCGCATTCACATTGATTTGAAGTGTAGACGAGGAATACATAACACTTCGCAAATCACATTATATCTTACCATGAAACATAGAAGTGAGATGCGATATCGCGTTTTAAGAAGCATTAGAACTCTATTGCTGCGATACCTAGACATCTGCAGACGCTATTTCCCAGCAAGGTAGTGTCGCATTTACATTCATTTGAAGTGTAGACGAGGAATAAATGACACTTCGCAAATCATATTATATCTTACCATGAAACATATAAATGGGATGCGATATCGCGTTTTAAGAAGCGTTTGAACTCTATTGCTTCGATACGTAGACATCTGCAAACGCTATTTCCTTGCAAGGAAGTGTCGCATTTACATTCATTTGAAGTGTAGACGAGGAAAACATAACACTTCGCAAATCATATTATATCTTACCATGAAACATAGAAATGAGATGCGATATCGCGTTTTAAGAAGCATTTGATCTCTATTGCTACGCTACGTAGACATCTGCAAACGCTATTTCCTTGCAAGGAAGTGTCGCATTTACATTCATTTCAATCGTATACGAGGAATGCATAACACTTCGCAATGAATATTATATCTTACCATGAAACATAGAAATGTGATGCGATATCGCGTTTTAAGAAGCATTAGAACTCTACTGCTACGATAAGTAGACATCTGCAAACGCTATTTCCTTGCAAGGAAGTGTCGCATTTACATTCATTTGAATCGTAGACGAGGAATGCATAACACTTCGCAAATCATATTATATCTTACCATGAAACATAGAAATGAAATGCGATATCGCGTTTTAAGCAGCATTAGAACACTATTGCTACGATAGATAGACATTCGCAAACGCTATTTCCTTGCAAGGAAGTGTCGCATTTACATTCATTTGAAGTGTAGACGAGGTATGCATGACACTTCGCAATTCATATTATATCTTACCATGAAACATAGAAATGAGATGCGATATCGCGTTTTAAGAAGCATTAGAAATCTATTGCTACGATACGTAGACATCTGCAAACGCTATTTCCTAGCGAGGAAGTTTCGCATTCACATTCATTTGAAGTGTAGACGAGGAATACATAACACTTCGCAAATCATAATATATCTTACCATGTAACATGGAAATGAGATGCAATATCGCGTTTTAAGAAGCATTTGAACTCTATTGCTTCGATACGTAGACATCTGCAAACGCTATTTCCTTGCAAGGAAGTGTCGCATTTACATTCATTTGAAGTGTAGACGAGGAATACATAACACTTCGCAAATCATATTATATCTTACCATGAAACATAGAAATTAGATGCGATATCGCGTTTTAAGAAGCATTAGAACTATATTGCTACGATACCTAGACATCTGCATCGCTAATTCCTTGCAAGTAAGTGTCGCATTTACATTCACTTGAAGTGTAGACGAGGAATACATGACACTTCGCAAATCATATTATATCTTACCATGAAACATAGAAATGAGATGCGATATCGCGTTTTAAGAAGCATTACAAATCTATTGCTGCGATAGGTAGACATCTGCAAACGCTATTCCCTTACAAGGAAGTGTCGCATTAACATTCATTTGAAGTGTAGACGAGGAATACATAACACTTCGCAAATCATATTATACCTTACCATGAAACATAGAAATTAGATGCGATATCGCGTTTTAAGAATCATAAGAACTCTATTGCTACGATAGCTAGACATCTGCAAACGCTATTTCCTACCAAGGAACTGTCGCATTTACATTCATTTGAAGTGTAGGCAAGGAATACATGACACTTCGCAAATCATATTATATCTTACCATGAAACATAGAAATGAGATGCGATATCGCGTTTTAAGAAGCATTAGAACTCTATTGCTACGATAGGTAGACATATGCAAACGCTATTTCCTTACAAGGAAGTGTCGCATTTACATTCATTTGAAGTGTAGACGAGGAATACATAACACTTCGCAAATCATATTATACCATACCATGAAATATAGAAATCAGATGCGATATCGCGTTTTAAGAAGCATTAGAACTCTATTGCTACGGTAGGTAGACGTTTGCAAACGCTATTTCCTTGCAAGGAAGTGTCGCATTTACATTCATTTGAAGTGTAGACGAGGAATACATGACACTTCGCAAATCATATTATATCTTACCATGAAACATAGAAATGAGATGCGATATCGCGTTTTAAGAAGCATTAGAACACTATTGCTACGATACGTAGACATCTGCAAACGCTATTTCCTTGCAAGGAAGTGTCGCATTTACATTCATTTGAATCGTAGACGAGGAATGCATAACACTTCGCAAATCATATTATATCTTACCATGAAACATAGAAATGAGATGCGATATCGCGTTTTAAGCAGCATTAGAACACTATTGCTACGATAGATAGACATTCGCAAACGCTATTTCCTTGCAAGGAAGTGTCGCATTTACATTCATTTGAAGTGTAGACGAGGAATACATAACACTTCGCAAATCATATTATATCTTACCATGAAACATAGAGATGAGATGCGATATCGCGTTTTAAGAAGCATTAGAACACTATTGCTATGATAGGCAGACATTCGCAAACGCTATTTCCTTGCAAGGAAGTGTCGCATTTACATTCATTTGAAGTGTAGACGAGGAATACATAACACTTCGCAAATCATATTATATCTTACCATGAAACATAGAAATGAGATGCGATATCGCGTTTTAAGAAGCATTTGAACTCTATTGCTACGATACGTAGACATCTGCAAACGCTATTTCCTTGCAAGGAAGTGTCGCATTTACATTCATTTGAAGTGTAGACGAGGAATACATAACACTTCGCAAATCATAATATATCTTACCATGAAACATAGAAATGAGATGCGATACCGCGTTTTAAGAAGCATTAGAACACTATTGCTACGATAGGTAGACATTCGCAAACGCTATTTCCTTGCAAGGAAGTGTCGCATTTACATTCATTTGAAGTGCAGACGAGGAATACATAACACTTCGCAAATCATATTATACCTTACCATGAAACATAGAAATGGGATGCGATATCGCGTTTTAAGGATCATAAGAACTATATTGCTACGATACGTATACATCTGCAAACGCTATTTCCTTGCAAGGAAGTGTCGCATTTACATTCATTTGAAGTGTAGACGAGGAATACATAACACTTCGCAAATCATATTATATCTTACCATGAAACATAGAAATGAGATGCGATATCGCGTTTTAAGAAGCATTAGAACTCTATTGCTACGATACCTAGACATCTGCATCGCTAATTTCCTTGCAAGTAAGTGTCGCATTTACATTCACTTGAAGTGTGGACGAGGAATACATGACACTTCGCAAATCATATTATATCTTACCATGAAACATAGAAATGAGATGCGATATCGCGTTTTAAGAATCATAAGAACTCTATTGCTACGATACGTAGACATCTGCAAACGCTATTTCCTTGCAAGTAAGTGTCGCATTTACATTCATTTGAAGTGTAGACGAGGAATACATAACACTTCGCAAATCATAAGATATCTTACCATGAAACATAGAAATGAGATGCGATAACGCGTTTTAAGAAGCATTTGAACCCTATTGCTTCGATACGTAGACATCTGCAAACGCTATTTCCTTGCAAGGAAGTGTCGCATTTACATTCATTTGAATCGTAGACGAAGAATGCATAACACTTCGCAAGTCATATTATATCTTACCATGAAACATAGAAATGAGATGCGATATCGCGTTTTAAGCAGCATTAGAACACTATTGCTACGATAGATAGACATCTGCAAACGCTATTTCCTTGCAAGGAAGTGTCGCATTTACATTCATTTGAAGTGCAGACGAGGAATACATAACACTTCGCAAATCATATTATACCTTACCATGAAACATAGAAATGGGATGCGATATCGCGTTTTAAGGATCATAAGAACTATATTGCTACGATACGTATACATCTGCAAACGCTATTTCCTTGCAAGGAAGTGTCGCATTTACATTCATTTGAAGTGTAGACGAGGAATACATAACACTTCGCAAATCATATTATATCTTACCATGAAACATAGAAATGAGATGCGATATCGCGTTTTAAGAAGCATTAGAACTCTATTGCTACGATACCTAGACATCTGCATCGCTAATTCCTTGCAAGTAAGTGTCGCATTTACATTCACTTGAAGTGTAGACGAGGAATACATGACACTTCGCAAATCATATTATATCTTACCATGAAACATAGAAATGAGATGCGATATCGCGTTTTAAGAATCATAAGAATTCTATTGCTACGATACGTAGACATCTGCAAACGCTATTTCCTTGCAAGTAAGTGTCGCATTTACATTCATTTGAAGTGTAGACGAGGAATACATAACACTTCGCAAATCATAATATATCTTACCATGAAACATAGAAATGAGATGCGATATCGCGTTTTAAGAAGCATTTGAACACTATTGCTTCGATACGTAGACATCTGCAAACGCTATTTCCTTGCAAGGAAGTGTCGCATTCACATTCATTTGAAGTGTAGACGAGGAATACATAACACTTCGCAAATCACATTATATCTTACCATGAAACATAGAAATGAGATGTGATATCGCGTTTTAAGAATCATAAGAACTCTATTGCTACGATACGTAGACATCTGTAAACGCTATTTCCCTGCAGGGAAGTGTCGCATTTACATTCATTTGAAGTGTAGACGAGGAATACATAACACTTCGCAAATCATAATATATCTTACCATGAAACATAGAAATGAGATGCGATATCGCGTTGTAAGAAGCATTTGAACTCTATTGCTTCGATTCGTAGACATCTGCAAACGCTATTTCCTTGCAAGGAAGTGTCGCATTTACATTCATTTGAAGTGTAGACGAGGAATACATAACACTTCGCAAATCATATTATATCTTACCATGAAACATAGAGATGAGATGCGATATCGCGTTTTAAGAAGCATTAGAACACTATTGCTATGATAGGCAGACATTCGCAAACGCTATTTCCTTGCAAGGAAGTGTCGCATTTACATTCATTTGAAGTGTAGACGAGGAATACATAACACTTCGCAAATCATATTATATCTTACCATGAAACATAGAAATGAGATGCGATATCGCGTTTTAAGAAGCATTTGAACTCTATTGCTACGATACGTAGACATCTGCAAACGCTATTTCCTTGCAAGGAAGTGTCGCATTTACATTCATTTGAAGTGTAGACGAGGAATACATAACACTTCGCAAATCATAATATATCTTACCATGAAACATAGAAATGAGATGCGATACCGCGTTTTAAGAAGCATTAGAACACTATTGCTACGATAGGTAGACATTCGCAAACGCTATTTCCTTGCAAGGAAGTGTCGCATTTACATTCATTTGAAGTGCAGACGAGGAATACATAACACTTCGCAAATCATATTATACCTTACCATGAAACATAGAAATGGGATGCGATATCGCGTTTTAAGGATCATAAGAACTATATTGCTACGATACGTATACATCTGCAAACGCTATTTCCTTGCAAGGAAGTGTCGCATTTACATTCATTTGAAGTGTAGACGAGGAATACATAACACTTCGCAAATCATATTATATCTTACCATGAAACATAGAAATGAGATGCGATATCGCGTTTTAAGAAGCATTAGAACTCTATTGCTACGATACCTAGACATCTGCATCGCTAATTCCTTGCAAGTAAGTGTCGCATTTACATTCACTTGAAGTGTAGACGAGGAATACATGACACTTCGCAAATCATATTATATCTTACCATGAAACATAGAAATGAGATGCGATATCGCGTTTTAAGCAGCATTAGAACACTATTGCTACGATAGATAGACATTCGCAAACGCTATTTCCTTGCAAGGAAGTGTCGCATTTACATTCATTTGAAGTGTAGACGAGGTATACATGACACTTCGCAATTCATATTATATCTTACCATGAAACATAGAAATGAGATGCGATATCGCGTTTTAAGAAGCATTAGAAATCTATTGCTACGATACGTAGACATCTGCAAACGCTATTTCCTATCGAGGAAGTTTCGCATTCACATTCATTTGAAGTGTAGACGAGGAATACATAACAATTCGCAAATCATATTATATCTTACCATGAAACATAGAAATGAGATGCGATATCGCGTTTTAAGAATCATAAGAACTCTATTGCTACGATACGTAGACATCTGCAAACGCTATTTCCTTGCAAGTAAGTGTCGCATTTACATTCATTTGAAGTGTAGACGAGGAATACATAACACTTCGCAAATCATAAGATATCTTACCATGAAACATAGAAATGAGATGCGATAACGCGTTTTAAGAAGCATTTGAACCCTATTGCTTCGATACGTAGACATCTGCAAACGCTATTTCCTTGCAAGGAAGTGTCGCATTTACATTCATTTGAATCGTAGACGAAGAATGCATAACACTTCGCAAGTCATATTATATCTTACCATGAAACATAGAAATGAGATGCGATATCGCGTTTTAAGCAGCATTAGAACACTATTGCTACGATAGATAGACATCTGCAAACGCTATTTCCTAGCGAGGAAGTTTCGCATTTACATTCATTGAAGTGTAGACGAGGAATACATAACACTTCGCAAATCGTATTATATCTTACCATGAAACATAGAGATGAGATGCGATATCGCGTTTTAAGAAGCATTAGAACACTATTGCTACGATAGATAGACATTCGCAAACGCTATTTCCTTGCAAGGAAGTGTCGCATTTACATTCATTTGAAGTGTAGACGAGGTATACATGACACTTCGCAAATCATATTATATCTTACCATGAAACATAGAAATGAGATGCGATATCGCGTTTTAAGCAGCATTAGAACACTATTGCTACGATAGATAGACATTCGCAAACGCTATTTGCTTGCAAGGAAGTGTCGCATTTACATTCATTTGAAGTGTAGACGAGGTATACATGACACTTCGCAATTCATATTATATCTTACCATGAAACATAGAAATGAGATGCGATATCGCGTTTTAAGAAGCATTAGAAATCTATTGTTACGATACGTAGACATCTGCAAACGCTATTTCCTAGCGAGGAAGTTTTGCATTCACATTCATTTGAAGTGTAGACGAGGAATACATAACACTTCGCAAATCATATTATATCTTACCATGAAACATAGAAATGAGATGCGATATCGCGTTTTAAGAATCATAAGAATTCTATTGCTACGATACGTAGACATCTGCAAACGCTATTTCCTTGCAAGTAAGTGTCGCATTTACATTCATTTGAAGTGTAGACGAGGAATACATAACACTTCGCAAATCATAATATATCTTACCATGAAACATAGAAATGAGATGCGATATCGCGTTTTAAGAAGCATTTGAACACTATTGCTTCGATACGTAGACATCTGCAAACGCTATTTCCTTGCAAGGAAGTGTCGCATTCACATTCATTTGAAGTGTAGACGAGGAATACATAACACTTCGCAAATCACATTATATCTTACCATGAAACATAGAAATGAGATGTGATATCGCGTTTTAAGAATCATAAGAACTCTATTGCTACGATACGTAGACATCTGTAAACGCTATTTCCCTGCAGGAAGTGTCGCATTTACATTCATTTGAAGTGTAGACGAGGAATACATAACACTTCGCAAATCATAATATATCTTACCATGAAACATAGAAATGAGATGCGATATCGCGTTGTAAGAAGCATTTGAACTCTATTGCTTCGATTCGTAGACATCTGCAAACGCTATTTCCTTGCAAGGAAGTGTCGCATTTACATTCATTTGAAGTGTAGACGAGGAATACATAACACTTCGCATATCATATTATATCTTACCATGAAACATAGAGATGAGATGCGATATCGCGTTTTAAGAAGCATTAGAACACTATTGCTATGATAGGCAGACATTCGCAAACGCTATTTCCTTGCAAGGAAGTGTCGCATTTACATTCATTTGAAGTGTAGACGAGGAATACATAACACTTCGCAAATCATATTATATCTTACCATGAAACATAGAAATGAGATGCGATATCGCGTTTTAAGAAGCATTTGAACTCTATTGCTACGATACGTAGACATCTGCAAACTCTATTTCCTTGCAAGGAAGTGTCGCATTTACATTCATTTGAAGTGTAGACGAGGAATACATAACACTTCGCAAATCATAATATATCTTACCATGAAACATAGAAATGAGATGCGATACCGCGTTTTAAGAAGCATTAGAACACTATTGCTACGATAGGTAGACATTCGCAAACGCTATTTCCTTGCAAGGAAGTGTCGCATTTACATTCATTTGAAGTGCAGACGAGGAATACATAACACTTCGCAAATCATATTATACCTTACCATGAAACATAGAAATGGGATGCGATATCGCGTTTTAAGGATCATAAGAACTATATTGCTACGATACGTATACATCTGCAAACGCTATTTCCTTGCAAGGAAGTGTCGCATTTACATTCATTTGAAGTGTAGACGAGGAATACATAACACTTCGCAAATCATATTATATCTTACCATGAAACATAGAAATGAGATGCGATATCGCGTTTTAAGAAGCATTAGAACTCTATTGCTACGATACCTAGACATCTGCATCGCTAATTCCTTGCAAGTAAGTGTCGCATTTACATTCACTTGAAGTGTAGACGAGGAATTCATGACACTTCGCAAATCATATTATATCTTACCATGAAACATAGAAATGAGATGCGATATCGCGTTTTAAGCAGCATTAGAACACTATTGCTACGATAGATAGACATTCGCAAACGCTATTTCCTTGCAAGGAAGTGTCGCATTTACATTCATTTGAAGTGTAGACGAGGTATACATGACACTTCGCAATTCATATTATATCTTACCATGAAACATAGAAATGAGATGCGATATCGCGTTTTAAGAAGCATTAGAAATCTATTGCTACGATACGTAGACATCTGCAAACGCTATTTCCTAGCGAGGAAGTTTCGCATTCACATTCATTTGAAGTGTAGACGAGGAATACATAACACTTCGCAAATCATATTATATCTTACCATGAAACATAGAGATGAGATGCGATATCGCGTTTTAAGAATCATAAGAACTATATTGCTACGATAGGTAGACATTCGCAAACGCTATTTCCTTGCAAGGAAGTGTCGCATTCACATTCATTTGAAGTGTAGACGAGGAATACATAACACTTCGCAAATCACATTATATCTTACCATGAAACATAGAAGTGAGATGCGATATCGCGTTTTAAGAAGCATTAGAACTCTATTGCTGCGATACCTAGACATCTGCAGACGCTATTTCCTAGCAAGGTAGTGTCGCATTTACATTCATTTGAAGTGTAGACGAGGAATAAATGACACTTCGCAAATCATATTATATCTTACCATGAAACATAGAAATGGGATGCGATATCGCGTTTTAAGAAGCGTTTGAACTCTATTGCTTCGATACGTAGACATCTGCAAACGCTATTTCCTTGCAAGGAAGTGTCGCATTTACATTCATTTGAAGTGTAGACGAGGAATACATAACACTTCACAAATCATATTATATCTTACCATGAAACATAGAAATGAGATGCGATATCGCGTTTTAAGAAGCATTTGATCCCTATTGCTACGCTACGTAGACATCTGCAAACGCTATTTCCTTGCAAGGAAGTGTCGCATTTACATTCATTTCAATCGTATACGAGGAATGCATAACACTTCGCAATGAATATTATATCTTACCATGAAACATAGAAATGTGATGCGATATCGCGTTTTAAGAAGCATTAGAACTCTATTGCTACGATAAGTAGACATCTGCAAACGCTATTTCCTTGCAAGGAAGTGTCGCATTTACATTCATTTGAATCGTAGACGAGGAATGCATAACACTTCGCAAATCATATTATATCTTACCATGAAGCATAGAAATGAGATGCGATATCGCGTTTTAAGCAGCATTAGAACACTATTGCTACGATAGATAGACATTCGCAAACGCTATTTCCTTGCAAGGAAGTGTCGCATTTACATTCATTTGAAGTGTAGACGAGGTATGCATGACACTTCGCAATTCATATTATATCTTACCATGAAACATAGAAATGAGATGCGATATCGCGTTTTAAGAAGCATTAGAAATCTATTGCTACGATACGTAGACATCTGCAAACGCTATTTCCTAGCGAGGAAGTTTCGCATTCACATTCATTTGATGTGTAGACGAGGAATACATAACACTTCGCAAATCATATTATATCTTACCATGAAACATAGAAATGAGATGCGATATCGCGTTTTAAGCAGCATTAGAACACTATTGCTACGATAGATAGACATTCGCAAACGCTATTTCCTTGCAAGGAAGTGTCGCATTTACATTCATTTGAAGTGTAGACGAGGAATACATAACACTTCGCAAATCATATTATATCTTACCATGAAACATAGAAATGAGATGCGATATCGCGTTTTAAGAAGCATTTGAACTCTATTGCTACGATACGTAGACATCTGCAAACGCTATTTCCTTGCAAGGAAGTGTCGCATTTACATTCATTTGAAGTGTAAACGAGGAATACATAACACTTCGAAAATCATATTATATCTTACCATGAAACATAGAAATGAGATGCGATATCGCGTTTTAAGAAGCATTAGAACTCTATTGCTACGATACCTAGACATCTGCATCGCTAATTCCTTGCAAGTAAGTGTCGCATTTACATTCACTTGAAGTGTAGACGAGGAATACATGACACTTCGCAAATCATATTATATCTTACCATGAAACATAGGAATGAGATGCGATATCGCGTTTTAAGAAGCATTACAAATCTATTGCTGCGATAGGTAGACATCTGCAAACGCTATTCCCTTACAAGGAAGTGTCGCATTAACATTCATTTGAAGTGTAGACGAGAAATACATAACACTTCGCAAATCATATTATACCTTACCATGAAACATAGAAATGAGATGCGATACCGCGTTTTAAGAAGCATTAGAACACTATTGCTACGATAGGTAGACATTCGCAAACGCTATTTCCTTGCAAGGAAGTGTCGCATTCACATTCATTTGAAGTGTAGACGAGGAATACATGACACTTCGCAAATCATATTATATCTTACCATGAAACATAGAAATGAGATGAGATATCGCGTTTTAAGAAGCATTAGAACTCTATTGCTACGATAGGTTGACATCTGCAAACGCTATTTCCTTACAAGGAAGTGTCGCATTTACATTCATTTGAAGTGCAGACGAGGAATACATAACACTTCGCAAATCATATTATACATTACCATGAAACATAGAAATGAGATGCGATATCGCGTTTTAAGAATCATAAGAACACCATTGCTACGATACGTATACATCTGCAAACGCTATTTCCTTGCAAGGAAGTGTCGCATTTACATTCATTTGAAGTGTAGACGAGGAATACATAACACTTCGCAAATCATATTATATCTTACCATGAAACATAGAAATGAGATGCGATATCGCGTTTTAAGAAGCATTAGAACTCTATTGCTACGATACCTAGACATCTGCATCGCTAATTCCTTGCAAGTAAGTGTCGCATTTACATTCACTTGAAGTGTAGACGAGGAATACATGACACTTCGCAAATCATATTATATCTTACCATGAAACATAGAAATGAGATGCGATATCGCGTTTTAAGAAGCATTACAAATCTATTGCTGCGATAGGTAGACATCTGCAAACGCTATTCCCTTACAAGGAAGTGTCGCATTAACATTCATTTGAAGTGTAGACGAGGAATACATAACACTTCGCAAATCATATTATACCTTACCATGAAACATAGAAATGAGATGCGATATCGCGTTTTAAGAATCATAAGAACTCTATTGCTACGATACGTAGACATCTGCAAACGCTATTGCCTTGCAAGGAAGTGTCGCATTTACATTCATTTCAATCGTATACGAGGAATGCATAACACTTCGCAATGAATATTATATCTTACCATGAAACATAGAAATGTGATGCGATATCGCGTTTTAAGAAGCATTAGAACTCTATTGCTACGATAGGTAGACATCTGCAAACGCTATTTCCTTGCAAGGAAGTGTCGCATTTACATTCATTTGAATCGTAGACGAGGAATGCATAACACTTCGCAAATCATATTATATCTTACCATGAAACATAGAAATGAGATGCGATATCGCGTTTTAAGCAGCATTAGAACACTATTGCTACGATAGATAGACATTCGCAAACGCTATTTCCTTGCAAGGAAGTGTCGCATTTACATTCATTTGAAGTGTAGACGAGGAATACATAACACTTCGCAAATCATATTATATCTTACCATAAAACATAGAAATGAGATGCGATATCGCGTTTTAAGAAGCATTTGAACTCTATTGCTACGATACGTAGACATCTGCAAACGCTATTTCCTTGCAAGGAAGTGTCGCATTTCCATTCATTTGAAGTGTAGACGAGGAATACATAACACTTCGCAAATCATATTATACCTTACCATGAAACATAGAAATGAGATGCGATATCGCGTTTTAAGAATCATAAGAACTCTATTGCTACGATACGTAGACATCTGCAAACGCTATTTCCTTGCAAGGAAGTGTCGCATTTACATTCATTTGAAGTGTAGACGAGGAATACATAACACTTCGCAAATCATATTATATCTTACCATGAAACATAGAGATGAGATGCGATATCGCGTTTTAAGAAGCATTAGAACACTATTGCTATGATAGGCAGACATTCGGAAACGCTATTTCCTTGCAAGGAAGTGTCGCATTTACATTCATTTGAAGTGTAGACGAGGAATACATAACACTTCGCAAATCATATTATATCTTACCATGAAACATAGAAATGAGATGCGATATCGCGTTTTAAGAAGCATTTGAACTCTATTGCTACGATACGTAGACATCTGCAAACGCTATTTCCTTGCAAGGAAGTGTCGCATTTACATTCATTTGAAGTGTAGACGAGGAATACATAACACTTCGCAAATCATAATATATCTTACCATGAAACATAGAAATGAGATACGATACCGCGTTTTAAGAAGCATTAGAACACTATTGCTACGATAGGTAGACATTCGCAAACGCTATTTCCTTGCAAGGAAGTGTCGCATTCACATTCATTTGAAGTGTAGACGAGGAGTACATGACACTTCGCAAATCATATTATATCTTACCATGAAACATAGAAATGAGATGCGATATCGCGTTTTAAGCAGCATTAGAACACTATTGCTACGATAGGTAGACATTCGCAAACGCTATTTCCTTGCAAGGAAGTGTCGCATTTACATTCATTTGAAGTGTAGACGAGGTATACATGACACTTCGCAATTCATATTATATCTTACCATGAAACATAGAAATGAGATGCGATATCGCGTTTTAAGAGGCATTTGAACCCTATTGCTTCGATACGTAGACATCTGCAAACGCTATTTCCTTGCAAGGAAGTGTCGCATTTACATTCATTTGAAGTGTAGACGAGGAATACATAACACTTCGCAAATCGTATTATATCTTACCATGAAACATAGAGATGAGATGCGATATCGCGTTTTAAGAAGCATTAGAGCACTATTGCTACGATAAGTAGATATTCGCAAACGCTATTTCCTTGCAAGGAAGTGTCGCATTCACATTCATTTGAAGTGTAGACGAGGAATACATAACACTTCGCAAATCATAATATATCTTACCATGAAACATAGAGATGAGATGCGATATCGCGTTTTAAGAAGCATTAGAACACTATTGCTACGATAGGTAGACATTCGCAAACGCTATTTCCTTGCAAGGAAGTGTCGCATTCACATTCATTTGAAGTGTAGACGAGGAATACATAACACTTCGCAAATCACATTATATCTTACCTTGAAACATAGAAGTGAAATGCGATTTCGCGTTTTAAGAAGCATTAGAACTCTATTGCTGCGATACCTAGACATCTGCAGGCGCTATTTCCTAGCAAGGTAGTGTCGCATTTACATTCATTTGAAGTGTAGACGAGGAATAAATGACACTTCGCAAATCATATTATATCTTACCATGAAACATAGAAACGAGATGCGATATCGCGTTTTAAGAAGCGTTTGAACTCTATTGCTTCGATACGTAGACATCTGCAAACGCTATTTCCTTGCAAGGAAGTGTCGCATTTACATTCATTTGAAGTGTAGACGAGGAATACATAACACTTCGCAAATCATATTATATCTTACCATGAAACATAGAAATGAGATGCGATATCGCGTTTTAAGTAGCATTTGATCTCTATTGCTACGATACGTAGACATCTGCAAACGCTATTTCCTTGCAAGGAAGTGTCGCATTTACATTCATTTGAATCGTAGACGAGGAATGCATAACACTTCGCAAATCATATTATATCTTACCTTGAAACATAGAAATGAGATGCGATATCGCGTTTTAAGCAGCATTAGAACAATATTGCTACGATAGATTGACATTCGCAAACGCTATTTCCTTGCAAGGAAGTGTCGCATTTACATTCATTTGAAGTGTAGACGAGGTATACATGACACTTCGCAATTCATATTATATCTTACCATGAAACATAGAAATGAGATGCGATATCGCGTTTTAAGAAGCATTAGAAATCTATTGCTACGATACGTAGACATCTGCAAACGCTATTTCCTAACGAGGAAGTTTCGCATTCACATTCATTTGAAGTGTAGACGAGGAATACATAACACTTCGCAAATCATATTATATCTTACCATGAAACATAGAAATGAGATGCGATATCGCGTTTTAAGAATCATAAGAACTCTATTGCTACGATACGTAGACATCTGCAAACGCTATTTCCTTGCAAGTAAGTGTCGCATTTACATTCATTGGAAGTGTAGACGAGGAATACATAACACTTCGCAAATCATAATATATCTTACCATGAAACATAGAAATGAGATGCGATATCGCGTTTTAAGAAGCATTTGAACCCTATTGCTTCGATACGTCGACATCTGCAAACGCTATTTCCTTGCAAGGAAGTGTCGCATTTACATTCATTTGAAGTGTAGACGAGGAATACATAACACTTCGCAAATCGTATTATATCTTACCATGAGACATAGAGATGAGATGCGATATCGCGTTTTAAGAAGCATTAGAACACTATTGCTACGATAGGTAGACATTCGCAAACGCTATTTCCTTGCAAGGAAGTGTCGCATTCACATTCATTTGAAGTGTAGACGAGGAATACATAACACTTCGCAAATCACATTATATCTTACCATGAAACATAGAAGTGAAATGCGATATCGCGTTTTAAGAAGCATTAGAACTCCATTGCTACAATACGTAGACATCTGCAAACGCTATTTCCTTGCAAGGAAGTGTCGCATTTACATTCATTTGAAGTGTAGACGAGGAATACATAACACTTCGCAAATCACATTATATCTTACCATGAAACATAGAAATGAGATGCGATTATCGCGTTTTAAGAAGCATATGATCTCTATTGCTACGCTACGTAGACATCTGCAAACGCTATTTCCTTGCAAGGAAGTGTCGCATTTACATTCATTTCAATCGTATACGAGGAATGCATAACACTTCGCAATGAATATTATATCTTACCATGAACATAGAAATATGATGCGATATCGCGTTTTAAGAAGCATTAGAACTCTATTGCTACGATAGGTAGACATCTGCAAACGCTATTTCCTTGCAAGGAAGTGTCGCATTTACATTCATTTGAATCGTAGACGAGGAATGCATAACACTTCGCAAATTATATTATATCTTACCATGAAACATAGAAATGAGATGCGATATCGCGTTTTAAGCAGCATTAGAACACTATTGCTACGATAGATAGACATTCGCAAACGCTATTTCCTTGCAAGGAAGTGTCGCATTTACATTCATTTGAAGTGTAGACGAGGAATACATAACACTTCGCAAATCATATTATATCTTACCATGAAACATAGAAATGAGATGCGATATCGCGTTTTAAGAAGCATTTGAACTCTATTGTTACGATACGTAGACATCTGCAAACGCTATTTCCTTGCAAGGAAGTGTCGCATTTCCATTCATTTGAAGTGTAGACGAGGAATACATAACACTTCGCAAATCATATTATACCTTACCATGAAACATAGAAATGAGATGCGATATCGCGTTTTAAGAATCATAAGAACTCTATTGCTACGATACGTAGACATCTGCAAACGCTATTTCCTTGCAAGGAAGTGTCGCATTTACATTCATTTGAAGTGTAGACGAGGAATACATAACACTTCGCAAATCATATTATATCTTACCATGAAACATAGAAATGAGATGCGATATCGCGTTTTAAGAAGCATTAGAACTCTATTGCTACGATACTAGACATCTGCATCGCTAATTCCTTGCAAGTAAGTGTCGCATTTACATTCGCTTGAAGTGTAGACGAGGAATACATGACACTTCGCAAATCATATTATATCTTTACCATGAAAACATAGAAATGAGATGCGATATCGCGTTTTAAGAAGCATTTGAACCCTATTGCTTCGATACGTAGACATCTGCAAACGCTATTTCCTTGCAAGGAAGTGTCGCATTTACATTCATTTGAAGTGTAGACGAGGAATACATAACACTTCGCAAATCGTATTATATCTTACCATGAAACATAGAGATGAGATGCGATATCGCGTTTTACGAAGCATTAGAACACTATTGCTACGATAGGTAGACATTCGCAAACGCTATTTCCTTGCAAGGAAGTGTCGCATTCACATTCATTTGAAGTGTAGACGAGGAATACATAACACTTTGCAAATCACATTATATCTTACCATGAAACATAGAAATGAGATGCGATATCGCGTTTTAAGAAGCATTTGAACTCTATTGCTTCGATTCGTAGACATCTGCAAACGCTATCTCCTTGCAAGGAAGTGTCGCATTTACATTCATTTGAAGTGTAGACGAGGAATACATAACACTTCGCAAATCATATTATATCTTACCATGAAACATAGAGATGAGATGCGATATCGCGTTTTAAGAAGCATTAGAACACTATTGCTATGATAGGCAGACATTCGCAAACGCTATTTCCTTGCAAGGAAGTGTCGCATTTACATTCATTTGAAGTGTAGACGAGGAATACATAACACTTCGCAAATCATATTATATCTTACCATGAAACATAGAAATGAGATGCGATATCGCGTTTTAAGAAGCATTTGAACTCTATTGCTACGATACGTAGACATCTGCAAACGCTATTTCCTTGCAAGGAAGTGTCGCATTTACATTCATTTGAAGTGTAGACGAGGAATACATAACACTTCGCAAATCATAATATATCTTACCATGAAACATAGAAATGAGATGCGATACCGCGTTTTAAGAAGCATTAGAACACTATTGCTACGATAGGTAGACATTCGCAAACGCTATTTCCTTGCAAGGAAGTGTCGCATTCACATTCATTTGAAGTGTAGACGAGGAATACATAACACTTCGCAAATCACATTATATCTTACCATGAAACATAGAAATGAGATGCGATATCGCGTTTTAAGAAGCATATGATCTCTATTGCTACGCTACGTAGACATCTGCAAACGCTATTTCCTTGCAAGGAAGTGTCGCATTTACATTCATTTCAATCGTATACGAGGAATGCATAACACTTCGCAATGAATATTATATCTTACCATGAAACATAGAAATATGATGCGATATCGCGTTTTAAGAAGCATTAGAACTCTATTGCTACGATAGGTAGACATCTGCAAACGCTATTTCCTTGCAAGGAAGTGTCGCATTTACATTCATTTGAATCGTAGACGAGGAATGCATAACACTTCGCAAATCATATTATATCTTACCATGAAACATAGAAATGAGATGCGATATCGCGTTTTAAGAATCATAAGAACTCTATTGCTACGATACGTAGACATCTGCAAACGCTATTTCCTTGCAAGGAAGTGTCGCATTTACATTCATTTGAAGTGTAGACGAGGAATACATAACACTTCGCAAATCATATTATATCTTACCATGAAACATAGAAATGAGATGCGATATCGCGTTTTAAGAAGCATTAGAACTCTATTGCTACGATACCTAGACATCTGCATCGCTAATTCCTTGCAAGTAAGTGTCGCATTTACATTCGCTTGAAGTGTAGACGAGGAATACATGACACTTCGCAAATCATATTATATCTTACCATGAAACATAGAAATGAGATGCGATATCGCGTTTTAAGAAGCATTTGAACCCTATTGCTTCGATACGTAGACATCTGCAAACGCTATTTCCTTGCAAGGAAGTGTCGCATTTACATTCATTTGAAGTGTAGACGAGGAATACATAACACTTCGCAAATCGTATTATATCTTACCATGAAACATAGAGATGAGATGCGATATCGCGTTTTACGAAGCATTAGAACACTATTGCTACGATAGGTAGACATTCGCAAACGCTATTTCCTTGCAAGGAAGTGTCGCATTCACATTCATTTGAAGTGTAGACGAGGAATACATAACACTTTGCAAATCACATTATATCTTACCATGAAACATAGAAATGAGATGCGATATCGCGTTTTAAGAAGCATTTGAACTCTATTGCTTCGATTCGTAGACATCTGCAAACGCTATCTCCTTGCAAGGAAGTGTCGCATTTACATTCATTTGAAGTGTAGACGAGGAATACATAACACTTCGCAAATCATATTATATCTTACCATGAAACATAGAGATGAGATGCGATATCGCGTTTTAAGAAGCATTAGAACACTATTGCTATGATAGGCAGACATTCGCAAACGCTATTTCCTTGCAAGGAAGTGTCGCATTTACATTCATTTGAAGTGTAGACGAGGAATACATAACACTTCGCAAATCATATTATATCTTACCATGAAACATAGAAATGAGATGCGATATCGCGTTTTAAGAAGCATTTGAACTCTATTGCTACGATACGTAGACATCTGCAAACGCTATTTCCTTGCAAGGAAGTGTCGCATTTACATTCATTTGAAGTGTAGACGAGGAATACATAACACTTCGCAAATCATAATATATCTTACCATGAAACATAGAAATGAGATGCGATACCGCGTTTTAAGAAGCATTAGAACACTATTGCTACGATAGGTAGACATTCGCAAACGCTATTTCCTTGCAAGGAAGTGTCGCATTCACATTCATTTGAAGTGTAGACGAGGAATACATAACACTTCGCAAATCACATTATATCTTACCATGAAACATAGAAATGAGATGCGATATCGCGTTTTAAGAAGCATATGATCTCTATTGCTACGCTACGTAGACATCTGCAAACGCTATTTCCTTGCAAGGAAGTGTCGCATTTACATTCATTTCAATCGTATACGAGGAATGCATAACACTTCGCAATGAATATTATATCTTACCATGAAACATAGAAATATGATGCGATATCGCGTTTTAAGAAGCATTAGAACTCTATTGCTACGATAGGTAGACATCTGCAAACGCTATTTCCTTGCAAGGAAGTGTCGCATTTACATTCATTTGAATCGTAGACGAGGAATGCATAACACTTCGCAAATCATATTATATCTTACCATGAAACATAGAAATGAGATGCGATATCGCGTTTTAAGCAGCATTAGAACACTATTGCTACGATAGATAGACATTCGCAAACGCTATTTCCTTGCAAGGAAGTGTCGCATTTACATTCATTTGAAGTGTAGACGAGGAATACATAACACTTCGCAAATCATATTATATCTTACCATGAAACATAGAAATGAGATGCGATATCGCGTTTTAAGAAGCATTTGAACTCTATTGCTACGATACGTAGACATCTGCAAACGCTATTTCCTTGCAGGGAAGTGTCGCATTTCCATTCATTTGAAGTGTAGACGAGGAATACATAACACTTCGCAAATCATATTATACCTTACCATGAAACATAGAAATGAGATGCGATATCGCGTTTTAAGAATCATAAGAACTCTATTGCTACGATACGTAGACATCTGCAAACGCTATTTCCTTGCAAGGAAGTGTCGCATTTACATTCATTTGAAGTGTAGACGAGGAATACATAACACTTCGCAAATCATATTATATCTTACCATGAAACATAGAAATGAGATGCGATATCGCGTTTTAAGAAGCATTAGAACTCTATTGCTACGATACCTAGACATCTGCATCGCTAATTCCTTGCAAGTAAGTGTCGCATTTACATTCGCTTGAAGTGTAGACGAGGAATACATGACACTTCGCAAATCATATTATATCTTACCATGAAACATAGAAATGAGATGCGATATCGCGTTTTAAGAAGCATTTGAACCCTATTGCTTCGATACGTAGACATCTGCAAACGCTATTTCCTTGCAAGGAAGTGTCGCATTTACATTCATTTGAAGTGTAGACGAGGAATACATAACACTTCGCAAATCGTATTATATCTTACCATGAAACATAGAGATGAGATGCGATATCGCGTTTTACGAAGCATTAGAACACTATTGCTACGATAGGTAGACATTCGCAAACGCTATTTCCTTGCAAGGAAGTGTCGCATTCACATTCATTTGAAGTGTAGACGAGGAATACATAACACTTTGCAAATCACATTATATCTTACCATGAAACATAGAAATGAGATGCGATATCGCGTTTTAAGAAGCATTTGAACTCTATTGCTTCGATTCGTAGACATCTGCAAACGCTATCTCCTTGCAAGGAAGTGTCGCATTTACATTCATTTGAAGTGTAGACGAGGAATACATAACACTTCGCAAATCATATTATATCTTACCATGAAACATAGAAATGAGATGCGATATCGCGTTTTAAGCAGCATTAGAACACTATTGCTACGATAGATAGACATTCGCAAACGCTATTTCCTTGCAAGGAAGTGTCGCATTTACATTCATTTGAAGTGTAGACGAGGAATACATAACACTTCGCAAATCATATTATATCTTACCATGAAACATAGAAATGAGATGCGATATCGCGTTTTAAGAAGCATTTGAACTCTATTGCTACGATACGTAGACATCTGCAAACGCTATTTCCTTGCAAGGAAGTGTCGCATTTACATTCATTTGAAGTGTAAACGAGGAATACATAACACTTCGAAAATCATATTATATCTTACCATGAAACATAGAAATGAGATGCGATATCGCGTTTTAAGAAGCATTAGAACTCTATTGCTACGATACCTAGACATCTGCATCGCTAATTCCTTGCAAGTAAGTGTCGCATTTACATTCACTTGAAGTGTAGACGAGGAATACATGACACTTCGCAAATCATATTATATCTTACCATGAAACATAGGAATGAGATGCGATATCGCGTTTTAAGAAGCATTACAAATCTATTGCTGCGATAGGTAGACATCTGCAAACGCTATTCCCTTACAAGGAAGTGTCGCATTAACATTCATTTGAAGTGTAGACGAGAAATACATAACACTTCGCAAATCATATTATACCTTACCATGAAACATAGAAATGAGATGCGATACCGCGTTTTAAGAAGCATTAGAACACTATTGCTACGATAGGTAGACATTCGCAAACGCTATTTCCTTGCAAGGAAGTGTCGCATTCACATTCATTTGAAGTGTAGACGAGGAATACATGACACTTCGCAAATCATATTATATCTTACCATGAAACATAGAAATGAGATGAGATATCGCGTTTTAAGAAGCATTAGAACTCTATTGCTACGATAGGTTGACATCTGCAAACGCTATTTCCTTACAAGGAAGTGTCGCATTTACATTCATTTGAAGTGCAGACGAGGAATACATAACACTTCGCAAATCATATTATACATTACCATGAAACATAGAAATGAGATGCGATATCGCGTTTTAAGAATCATAAGAACACCATTGCTACGATACGTATACATCTGCAAACGCTATTTCCTTGCAAGGAAGTGTCGCATTTACATTCATTTGAAGTGTAGACGAGGAATACATAACACTTCGCAAATCATATTATATCTTACCATGAAACATAGAAATGAGATGCGATATCGCGTTTTAAGAAGCATTAGAACTCTATTGCTACGATACCTAGACATCTGCATCGCTAATTCCTTGCAAGTAAGTGTCGCATTTACATTCACTTGAAGTGTAGACGAGGAATACATGACACTTCGCAAATCATATTATATCTTACCATGAAACATAGAAATGAGATGCGATATCGCGTTTTAAGAAGCATTACAAATCTATTGCTGCGATAGGTAGACATCTGCAAACGCTATTCCCTTACAAGGAAGTGTCGCATTAACATTCATTTGAAGTGTAGACGAGGAATACATAACACTTCGCAAATCATATTATACCTTACCATGAAACATAGAAATGAGATGCGATATCGCGTTTTAAGAATCATAAGAACTCTATTGCTACGATACGTAGACATCTGCAAACGCTATTGCCTTGCAAGGAAGTGTCGCATTTACATTCATTTCAATCGTATACGAGGAATGCATAACACTTCGCAATGAATATTATATCTTACCATGAAACATAGAAATGTGATGCGATATCGCGTTTTAAGAAGCATTAGAACTCTATTGCTACGATAGGTAGACATCTGCAAACGCTATTTCCTTGCAAGGAAGTGTCGCATTTACATTCATTTGAATCGTAGACGAGGAATGCATAACACTTCGCAAATCATATTATATCTTACCATGAAACATAGAAATGAGATGCGATATCGCGTTTTAAGCAGCATTAGAACACTATTGCTACGATAGATAGACATTCGCAAACGCTATTTCCTTGCAAGGAAGTGTCGCATTTACATTCATTTGAAGTGTAGACGAGGAATACATAACACTTCGCAAATCATATTATATCTTACCATAAAACATAGAAATGAGATGCGATATCGCGTTTTAAGAAGCATTTGAACTCTATTGCTACGATACGTAGACATCTGCAAACGCTATTTCCTTGCAAGGAAGTGTCGCATTTCCATTCATTTGAAGTGTAGACGAGGAATACATAACACTTCGCAAATCATATTATACCTTACCATGAAACATAGAAATGAGATGCGATATCGCGTTTTAAGAATCATAAGAACTCTATTGCTACGATACGTAGACATCTGCAAACGCTATTTCCTTGCAAGGAAGTGTCGCATTTACATTCATTTGAAGTGTAGACGAGGAATACATAACACTTCGCAAATCATATTATATCTTACCATGAAACATAGAGATGAGATGCGATATCGCGTTTTAAGAAGCATTAGAACACTATTGCTATGATAGGCAGACATTCGGAAACGCTATTTCCTTGCAAGGAAGTGTCGCATTTACATTCATTTGAAGTGTAGACGAGGAATACATAACACTTCGCAAATCATATTATATCTTACCATGAAACATAGAAATGAGATGCGATATCGCGTTTTAAGAAGCATTTGAACTCTATTGCTACGATACGTAGACATCTGCAAACGCTATTTCCTTGCAAGGAAGTGTCGCATTTACATTCATTTGAAGTGTAGACGAGGAATACATAACACTTCGCAAATCATAATATATCTTACCATGAAACATAGAAATGAGATACGATACCGCGTTTTAAGAAGCATTAGAACACTATTGCTACGATAGGTAGACATTCGCAAACGCTATTTCCTTGCAAGGAAGTGTCGCATTCACATTCATTTGAAGTGTAGACGAGGAGTACATGACACTTCGCAAATCATATTATATCTTACCATGAAACATAGAAATGAGATGCGATATCGCGTTTTAAGCAGCATTAGAACACTATTGCTACGATAGGTAGACATTCGCAAACGCTATTTCCTTGCAAGGAAGTGTCGCATTTACATTCATTTGAAGTGTAGACGAGGTATACATGACACTTCGCAATTCATATTATATCTTACCATGAAACATAGAAATGAGATGCGATATCGCGTTTTAAGAGGCATTTGAACCCTATTGCTTCGATACGTAGACATCTGCAAACGCTATTTCCTTGCAAGGAAGTGTCGCATTTACATTCATTTGAAGTGTAGACGAGGAATACATAACACTTCGCAAATCGTATTATATCTTACCATGAAACATAGAGATGAGATGCGATATCGCGTTTTAAGAAGCATTAGAGCACTATTGCTACGATAAGTAGATATTCGCAAACGCTATTTCCTTGCAAGGAAGTGTCGCATTCACATTCATTTGAAGTGTAGACGAGGAATACATAACACTTCGCAAATCATAATATATCTTACCATGAAACATAGAGATGAGATGCGATATCGCGTTTTAAGAAGCATTAGAACACTATTGCTACGATAGGTAGACATTCGCAAACGCTATTTCCTTGCAAGGAAGTGTCGCATTCACATTCATTTGAAGTGTAGACGAGGAATACATAACACTTCGCAAATCACATTATATCTTACCTTGAAACATAGAAGTGAAATGCGATTTCGCGTTTTAAGAAGCATTAGAACTCTATTGCTGCGATACCTAGACATCTGCAGGCGCTATTTCCTAGCAAGGTAGTGTCGCATTTACATTCATTTGAAGTGTAGACGAGGAATAAATGACACTTCGCAAATCATATTATATCTTACCATGAAACATAGAAACGAGATGCGATATCGCGTTTTAAGAAGCGTTTGAACTCTATTGCTTCGATACGTAGACATCTGCAAACGCTATTTCCTTGCAAGGAAGTGTCGCATTTACATTCATTTGAAGTGTAGACGAGGAATACATAACACTTCGCAAATCATATTATATCTTACCATGAAACATAGAAATGAGATGCGATATCGCGTTTTAAGTAGCATTTGATCTCTATTGCTACGATACGTAGACATCTGCAAACGCTATTTCCTTGCAAGGAAGTGTCGCATTTACATTCATTTGAATCGTAGACGAGGAATGCATAACACTTCGCAAATCATATTATATCTTACCTTGAAACATAGAAATGAGATGCGATATCGCGTTTTAAGCAGCATTAGAACAATATTGCTACGATAGATTGACATTCGCAAACGCTATTTCCTTGCAAGGAAGTGTCGCATTTACATTCATTTGAAGTGTAGACGAGGTATACATGACACTTCGCAATTCATATTATATCTTACCATGAAACATAGAAATGAGATGCGATATCGCGTTTTAAGAAGCATTAGAAATCTATTGCTACGATACGTAGACATCTGCAAACGCTATTTCCTAACGAGGAAGTTTCGCATTCACATTCATTTGAAGTGTAGACGAGGAATACATAACACTTCGCAAATCATATTATATCTTACCATGAAACATAGAAATGAGATGCGATATCGCGTTTTAAGAATCATAAGAACTCTATTGCTACGATACGTAGACATCTGCAAACGCTATTTCCTTGCAAGTAAGTGTCGCATTTACATTCATTGGAAGTGTAGACGAGGAATACATAACACTTCGCAAATCATAATATATCTTACCATGAAACATAGAAATGAGATGCGATATCGCGTTTTAAGAAGCATTTGAACCCTATTGCTTCGATACGTCGACATCTGCAAACGCTATTTCCTTGCAAGGAAGTGTCGCATTTACATTCATTTGAAGTGTAGACGAGGAATACATAACACTTCGCAAATCGTATTATATCTTACCATGAGACATAGAGATGAGATGCGATATCGCGTTTTAAGAAGCATTAGAACACTATTGCTACGATAGGTAGACATTCGCAAACGCTATTTCCTTGCAAGGAAGTGTCGCATTCACATTCATTTGAAGTGTAGACGAGGAATACATAACACTTCGCAAATCACATTATATCTTACCATGAAACATAGAAGTGAAATGCGATATCGCGTTTTAAGAAGCATTAGAACTCCATTGCTACAATACGTAGACATCTGCAAACGCTATTTCCTTGCAAGGAAGTGTCGCATTTACATTCATTTGAAGTGTAGACGAGGAATACATAACACTTCGCAAATCACATTATATCTTACCATGAAACATAGAAATGAGATGCGATATCGCGTTTTAAGAAGCATATGATCTCTATTGCTACGCTACGTAGGACATCTGCAAACGCTATTCCTTGCAAGGAAGTGTCGCATTTACATTCATTTCAATCGTATACGAGGAATGCATAACACTTCGCAATGAATATTATATCTTACCATGAAACATAGAAATATGATGCGATATCGCGTTTTAAGAAGCATTAGAACTCTATTGCTACGATAGGTAGACATCTGCAAACGCTATTTCCTTGCAAGGAAGTGTCGCATTTACATTCATTTGAATCGTAGACGAGGAATGCATAACACTTCGCAAATTATATTATATCTTACATGAAACATAGAAATGAGATGCGATATCGCGTTTTAAGCAGCATTAGAACACTATTGCTACGATAGATAGACATTCGCAAACGCTATTTCCTTGCAAGGAAGTGTCGCATTTACATTCATTTGAAGTGTAGGACGAGGAATACATAACACTTCGCAAATCATATTATATCTTACCATGAAACATAGAAATGAGATGCGATATCGCGTTTTAAGAAGCATTTGAACTCTATTGTTACGATACGTAGACATCTGCAAACGCTATTTCCTTGCAAGGAAGTGTCGCATTTCCATTCATTTGAAGTGTAGACGAGGAATACATAACACTTCGCAAATCATATTATACCTTACCATGAAACATAGAATGAGATGCGATATCGCGTTTTAAGAATCATAAGAACTCTATTGCTACGATACGTAGACATCTGCAAACGCTATTTCCTTGCAAGGAAGTGTCGCATTTACATTCATTTGAAGTGTAGACGAGGAATACATAACACACTTCGCAAATCATATTATATCTTACCATGAAACATAGAAATGAGATGCGATATCGCGTTTTAAGAAGCATTAGAACTCTATTGCTACGATACCTAGACATCTGCATCGCTAATTCCTTGCAAGTAAGTGTCGCATTTACATTCGCTTGAAGTGTAGACGAGGAATACATGACACTTCGCAAATCATATTATATCTTACCATGAAACATAGAAATGAGATGCGATATCGCGTTTTAAGAAGCATTTGAACCCTATTGCTTCGATACGTAGACATCTGCAAACGCTATTTCCTTGCAAGGAGTGTCGCATTTACATTCATTTGAAGTGTAGACGAGGAATACATAACACTTCGCAAATCGTATTATATCTTACCATGAAACATAGAGATGAGATGCGATATCGCGTTTTACGAAGCATTAGAACACTATTGCTACGATAGGTAGACATTCGCAAACGCTATTTCCTTGCAAGGAAGTGTCGCATTCACATTCATTGAAGTGTAGACGAGGAATACATAACACTTTGCAAATCACATTATATCTTACCATGAAACATAGAAATGAGATGCGATATCGCGTTTTAAGAAGCATTTGAACTCTATTGCTTCGATTCGTAGACATCTGCAAACGCTATCTCCTTGCAAGGAAGTGTCGCATTTACATTCATTTGAAGTGTAGACGAGGAATACATAACACTTCGCAAATCATATTATATCTTCACCATGAAACATAGAGATGAGATGCGATATCGCGTTTTAAGAAGCATTAGAACACTATTGCTATGATAGGCAGACAATCGCAAACGCTATTTTCCTTGCAAGGAAGTGTCGCATTTACATTCATTTGAAGTGTAGACGAGGAATACATAACACTTCGCAAATCATATTATATCTTACCATGAAACATAGAAATGAGATGCGATATCGCGTTTTAAGAAGCATTTGAACTCTATTGCTACGATACGTAGACATCTGCAAACGCTATTTCCTTGCAAGGAAGTGTCGCATTTACATTCATTTGAAGTGTAGGACGAGGAATACACTAACACTTCGCAAATCATAATATATCTTACCATGAAACATAGAAATGAGATGCGATACCGCGTTTTAGAAGCATTAGAACACTATTGCTACGATAGGTAGACATTCGCAAACGCTATTTCCTTGCAAGGAAGTTGTCGCATTCACATTCATTTGAAGTGTAGACGAGGAATACATAACACTTCGCAAATCACATTATATCTTACCATGAAACATAGAAATGAGATGCGATATCGCGTTTAAGAAGCATATGATCTCTATTGCTACGCTACGTAGACATCTGCAAACGCTATTTCTTGCAAGGAAGTGTCGCATTTACATTCATTTCAATCGTATACGAGGAATGCATAACACTTCGCAATGAATATTATATCTTACCATGAAACATAGAAATATGATGCGATATCGCGTTTTAAGAAGCATTAGAACTCTATTGCTACGATAGGTAGACATCTGCAAACGCTATTTCCTTGCAAGAAGTGTCGCATTTACTTCATTTGAATCGTAGACGAGGAATGCATAACACTTCGCAAATCATATTATATCTTACCATGAAACATAGAAATGAGATGCGATATCGCGTTTTAAGAATCATAAGAACTCTATTGCTACGATACGTAGACATCTGCAAACGCTATTTCCTTGCAAGGAAGTGTCGCATTTACATTCATTTGAAGTGTAGACGAGGAATACATAACACTTCGCAAATCATATTATATCTTACCATGAAACATAGAAATGAGATGCGATATCGCGTTTTAAGAAGCATTAGAACTCTATTGCTACGATACCTAGACATCTGCATCGCTAATTCCTTGCAAGTAAGTGTCGCATTTACATTCGCTTGAAGTGTAGACGAGGAATACATGACACTTCGCAAATCATATTATATCTTACCATGAAACATAGAAATGAGATGCGATATCGCGTTTTAAGAAGCATTTGAACCCTATTGCTTCGATACGTAGACATCTGCAAACGCTATTTCCTTGCAAGGAAGTGTCGCATTTACATTCATTTGAAGTGTAGACGAGGAATACATAACACTTCGCAAATCGTATTATATCTTACCATGAAACATAGAGATGAGATGCGATATCGCGTTTTACGAAGCATTAGAACACTATTGCTACGATAGGTAGACATCGCAAACGCTATTTCCTTGCAAGGAAGTGTCGCATTCACATTCATTTGAAGTGTAGACGAGGAATACATAACACTTTGCAAATCACATTATATCTTACCATGAAACATAGAAATGAGATGCGATATCGCGTTTTAAGAAGCATTTGAACTCTATTGCTTCGATTCGTAGACATCTGCAAACGCTATCTCCTTGCAAGGAAGTGTCGCATTTACATTCATTGAAGTGTAGACGAGGAATACATAACACTTCGCAAATCATATTATATCTTACCATGAAACATAGAGATGAGATGCGATATCGCGTTTTAAGAAGCATTAGAAAACTATTGCTATGATAGGCAGACATCGCAAACGCTATTTCCTTGCAAGGAAGTGTCGCATTTACATTCATTTGAAGTGTAGACGAGGAATACATAACACTTCGCAAATCATATTATATCTTACCATGAAACATAGAAATGAGATGCGATATCGCGTTTTAAGAAGCATTTTGAACTCTATTGCTACGATACGTAGACATCTGCAAACGCTATTTCCTTGCAAGGAAGTGTCGCATTTACATTCATTTGAAGTGTAGACGAGGAATACATAACACTTCGCAAATCATAATATATCTTACCATGAAACATAGAAATGAGATGCGATACCGCGTTTTAAGAAGCATTAGAACACTATTGCTACGATAGGTAGACATTCGCAAACGCTATTTCCTTGCAAGGAAGTGTCGCATTCACATTCATTTGAAGTGTAGACGAGGAATACATAACACTTCGCAAATCACATTATATCTTACCATGAAACATAGAAATGAGATGCGATATCGCGTTTTAAGAAGCATATGATCTCTATTGCTACGCTACGTAGACATCTGCAAACGCTATTTCCTTGCAAGGAAGTGTCGCATTTACATTCATTTCAATCGTATACGAGGAATGCATAACACTTCGCAATGAATATTATATCTTACCATGAAACATAGAAATATGATGCGATATCGCGTTTTAAGAAGCATTAGAACTCTATTGCTACGATAGGTAGACATCTGCAAACGCTATTTCCTTGCAAGGAAGTGTCGCATTTACATTCATTTGAATCGTAGACGAGGAATGCATAACACTTCGCAAATCATATTATATCTTACCATGAAACATAGAAATGAGATGCGATATCGCGTTTTAAGAATCATAAGAACTCTATTGCTACGATACGTAGACATCTGCAAACGCTATTTCCTTGCAAGGAAGTGTCGCATTTACATTCATTTGAAGTGTAGACGAGGAATACATAACACTTCGCAAATCATATTATATCTTACCATGAAACATAGAAATGAGATGCGATATCGCGTTTTAAGAAGCATTAGAACTCTATTGCTACGATACCTAGACATCTGCATCGCTAATTCCTTGCAAGTAAGTGTCGCATTTACATTCGCTTGAAGTGTAGACGAGGAATACATGACACTTCGCAAATCATATTATATCTTACCATGAAACATAGAAATGAGATGCGATATCGCGTTTTAAGAAGCATTTGAACCCTATTGCTTCGATACGTAGACATCTGCAAACGCTATTTCCTTGCAAGGAAGTGTCGCATTTACATTCATTTGAAGTGTAGACGAGGAATACATAACACTTCGCAAATCGTATTATATCTTACCATGAAACATAGAGATGAGATGCGATATCGCGTTTTACGAAGCATTAGAACACTATTGCTACGATAGGTAGACATTCGCAAACGCTATTTCCTTGCAAGGAAGTGTCGCATTCACATTCATTTGAAGTGTAGACGAGGAATACATAACACTTTGCAAATCACATTATATCTTACCATGAAACATAGAAATGAGATGCGATATCGCGTTTTAAGAAGCATTTGAACTCTATTGCTTCGATTCGTAGACATCTGCAAACGCTATCTCCTTGCAAGGAAGTGTCGCATTTACATTCATTTGAAGTGTAGACGAGGAATACATAACACTTCGCAAATCATATTATATCTTACCATGAAACATAGAGATGAGATGCGATATCGCGTTTTAAGAAGCATTAGAACACTATTGCTATGATAGGCAGACATTCGCAAACGCTATTTCCTTGCAAGGAAGTGTCGCATTTACATTCATTTGAAGTGTAGACGAGGAATACATAACACTTCGCAAATCATATTATATCTTACCATGAAACATAGAAATGAGATGCGATATCGCGTTTTAAGAAGCATTTGAACTCTATTGCTACGATACGTAGACATCTGCAAACGCTATTTCCTTGCAAGGAAGTGTCGCATTTACATTCATTTGAAGTGTAGACGAGGAATACATAACACCTCGCAAATCATAATATATCTTACCATGAAACATAGGAATGAGATGCGATACCGCGTTTTAAGAAGCATTAGAACACTATTGCTACGATAGGTAGACATTCGCAAACGCTATTTCCTTGCAAGGAAGTGTCGCATTCACATTCATTTGAAGTGTAGACGAGGAATACATGACACTTCGCAAATCATATTATATCTTACCATGAAACATAGAAATGAGATGAGATATCGCGTTTTAAGAAGCATTAGAACTCTATTGCTACGATAGGTTGACATCTGCAAACGCTATTTGCTTACAAGGAAGTGTCGCATTTACATTCATTTGAAGTGCAGACGAGGAATACATAACACTTCGCAAATCATATTATACCTTACCATGAAACATAGAAATGAGATGCGATATCGCGTTTTAAGAATCATAAGAACTCTATTGCTACGATACGTATAAATCTGCAAACGCTATTTCCTTGCAAGGAAGTGTCGCATTTACATTCATTTGAAGTGTAAACGAGGAATACATAACACTTCGCAAATCATATTATATCTTACCATGAAACATAGAAATGAGATGCGATATCGCGTTTTAAGAAGCATTAGAATTCTATTGCTACGATACCTAGACATCTGCATCGCTAATTCCTTGCAAGTAAGTGTCGCATTTACATTCACTTGAAGTGTAGACGAGGAATACATGACACTTCGCAAATCATATTATATCTTACCATGAAACATAGAAATGAGATGCGATATCGCGTTTTAAGAAGCATTACAAATCTATTGCTGCGATAGGTAGACATCTGCAAACGCTATTCCCTTACAAGGAAGTGTCGCATTAACATTCATTTGAAGTGTAGACGAGAAATACATAACACTTCGCAAATCATATTATACCTTACCATGAAACATAGAAATGAGATGCGATACCGCGTTTTAAGAAGCATTAGAACACTATTGCTACGATAGGTAGACATTCGCAAACGCTATTTCCTTGCAAGGAAGTGTCGCATTCACATTCATTTGAAGTGTAGACGAGGAATACATGACACTTCGCAAATCATATTATATCTTACCATGAAACATAGAAATGAGATGAGATATCGCGTTTTAAGAAGCATTAGAACTCTATTGCTACGATAGGTTGACATCTGCAAACGCTATTTCCTTACAAGGAAGTGTCGCATTTACATTCATTTGAAGTGCAGACGAGGAATACATAACACTTCGCAAATCATATTATACATTACCATGAAACATAGAAATGAGATGCGATATCGCGTTTTAAGAATCATAAGAACTCCATTGCTACGATACGTATACATCTGCAAACGCTATTTCCTTGCAAGGAAGTGTCGCATTTACATTCATTTGAAGTGTAGACGAGGAATACATAACACTTCGCAAATCATATTATATCTTACCATGAAACATAGAAATGAGATGCGATATCGCGTTTTAAGAAGCATTAGAACTCTATTGCTACGATACCTAGACATCTGCATCGCTAATTCCTTGCAAGTAAGTGTCGCATTTACATTCACTTGAAGTGTAGACGAGGAATACATGACACTTCGCAAATCATATTATATCTTACCATGAAACATAGAAATGAGATGCGATATCGCGTTTTAAGAAGCATTACAAATCTATTGCTGCGATAGGTAGACATCTGCAAACGCTATTCCCTTACAAGGAAGTGTCGCATTAACATTCATTTGAAGTGTAGACGAGGAATACATAACACTTCGCAAATCATATTATACCTTACCATGAAACATAGAAATGAGATGCGATATCGCGTTTTAAGAATCATAAGAACTCTATTGCTACGATACGTAGACATCTGCAAACGCTATTGCCTTGCAAGGAAGTGTCGCATTTACATTCATTTGAAGTGTAGACGAGGAATACATAACACTTCGCAAATCATATTATATCTTACCATGAAACATAGAAATGAGATGCGATATCGCGTTTTAAGAAGCATTAGAACTCTATTGCTACGATAGCTAGACATCTGCAAACGCTATTTCCTACCAAGGAACTGTCGCATTTACATTCATTTGAAGTGTAGGCGAGGAATACATGACACTTCGCAAATCATATTATATCTTACCATGAAACATAGAAATGAGATGCGATATCGCGTTTTAAGAAGCATTAGAACTCTATTGCTACGATAGGTAGACATCTGCAAACGCTATTTCCTTACAAGGAAGTGTCGCATTTACATTCATTTGAAGTGTAGACGAGGAATACATAACACTTCGCAAATCATACTATATCTTACCATGAAACATAGAAATGAGATGCGATATCGCGTTTTAAGAATCATAAGAACTCTATTGCTACGATACGTAGACATCTGCAAACGCTATTTCCTTGCAAGGAAGTGTCGCATTTACATTCATTTGAAGTGTAGACGAGGAATACATAACACTTCGCAAATCATAATATATCTTACCATGAAACATAGAAATGAGATGCGATACCGCGTTTTAAGAAGCATTAGAACACTATTGCTACGATAGGTAGACATTCGCAAACGCTATTTCCTTGCAAGGAAGTGTCGCATTCACATTCATTTGAAGTGTAGACGAGGAATACATGACACTTCGCAAATCATATTATATCTTACCATGAAACATAGAAATGAGATGAGATATCGCGTTTTAAGAAGCATTAGAACTCTATTGCTACGATAGGTTGACATCTGCAAACGCTATTTCCTTACAAGGAAGTGTCGCATTTACATTCATTTGAAGTGCAGACGAGGAATACATAACACTTCGCAAATCATATTATACCTTACCATGAAACATAGAAATGAGATGCGATATCGCGTTTTAAGAATCATAAGAACTCTATTGCTACGATACGTATAAATCTGCAAACGCTATTTCCTTGCAAGGAAGTGTCGCATTTACATTCATTTGAAGTGTAAACGAGGAATACATAACACTTCGCAAATCATATTATATCTTACCATGAAACATAGAAATGAGATGCGATATCGCGTTTTAAGAAGCATTAGAACTCTATTGCTACGATACCTAGACATCTGCATCGCTAATTCCTTGCAAGTAAGTGTCGCATTTACATTCACTTGAAGTGTAGACGAGGAATACATGACACTTCGCAAATCATATTATATCTTACCATGAAACATAGAAATGAGATGCGATATCGCGTTTTAAGAAGCATTACAAATCTATTGCTGCGATAGGTAGACATCTGCAAACGCCATTCCCTTACAAGGAAGTGTCGCATTAACATTCATTTGAAGTGTAGACGAGGAATACATAACACTTCGCAAATCATATTATACCTTACCATGAAACATAGAAATGAGATGCGATACCGCGTTTTAAGAAGCATTAGAACACTATTGCTACGATAGGTAGACATTCGCAAACGCTATTTCCTTGCAAGGAAGTGTCGCATTCACATTCATTTGAAGTGTAGACGAGGAATACATGACACTTCGCAAATCATATTATATCTTACCATGAAACATAGAAATGAGATGAGATATCGCGTTTTAAGAAGCATTAGAACTCTATTGCTACGATAGGTTGACATCTGCAAACGCTATTTCCTTACAAGGAAGTGTCGCATTTACATTCATTTGAAGTGCAGACGAGGAATACATAACACTTCGCAAATCATATTATACATTACCATGAAACATAGAAATGAGATGCGATATCGCGTTTTAAGAATCATAAGAACTCCATTGCTACGATACGTATACATCTGCAAACGCTATTTCCTTGCAAGGAAGTGTCGCATTTACATTCATTTGAAGTGTAGACGAGGAATACATAACACTTCGCAAATCATATTATATCTTACCATGAAACATAGAAATGAGATGCGATATCGCGTTTTAAGAAGCATTAGAACTCTATTGCTACGATACCTAGACATCTGCATCGCTAATTCCTTGCAAGTAAGTGTCGCATTTACATTCACTTGAAGTGTAGACGAGGAATACATGACACTTCGCAAATCATATTATATCTTACCATGAAACATAGAAATGAGATGCGATATCGCGTTTTAAGAAGCATTACAAATCTATTGCTGCGATAGGTAGACATCTGCAAACGCTATTCCCTTACAAGTAAGTGTCGCATTTACATTCACTTGAAGTGTAGACGAGGAATACATGACACTTCGCAAATCATATTATATCTTACCATGAAACATAGAAATGAGATGCGATATCGCGTTTTAAGAAGCATTACAAATCTATTGCTGCGATAGGTAGACATCTGCAAACGCTATTCCCTTACAAGGAAGTGTCGCATTAACATTCATTTGAAGTGTAGACGAGGAATACATAACACTTCGCAAATCATATTATACCTTACCATGAAACATAGAAATGAGATGCGATACCGCGTTTTAAGAAGCATTAGAACACTATTGCTACGATAGGTAGACATTCGCAAACGCTATTTCCTTGCAAGGAAGTGTCGCATTCACATTCATTTGAAGTGTAGACGAGGAATACATGACACTTCGCAAATCATATTATATCTTACCATGAAACATAGAAATGAGATGAGATATCGCGTTTTAAGAAGCATTAGAACTCTATTGCTACGATAGGTAGACATCTGCAAACGCTATTTCCTTACAAGGAAGTGTCGCATTTACATTCATTTGAAGTGTAGACGAGGAATACATAACACTTCGCAAATCATACTATATCTTACCATGAAACATAGAAATGAGATGCGATATCGCGTTTTAAGAAGCATTAGAACTCTATTGCTACGATACCTAGACATCTGCATCGCTAATTCCTTGCAAGTAAGTGTCGCATTTACATTCACTTGAAGTGTAGACGAGGAATACATGACACTTCGCAAATCATATTATATCTTACCATGAAACATAGAAATGAGATGCGATACCGCGTTTTAAGAAGCATTACAAATCTATTGCTGCGATAGGTAGACATCTGCAAACGCTATTCCCTTACAAGGAAGTGTCGCATTAACATTCATTTGAAGTGTAGACGAGGAATACATAACACTTCGCAAATCATATTATACCTTACCATGAAACATAGAAAAGAGATGCGATATCGCGTTTTAAGAATCATAAGAACTCTATTGCTACGATACGTAGACATCTGCAAACGCTATTGCCTTGCAAGGAAGTGTCGCATTTACATTCATTTGAAGTGTAGACGAGGAATACATAACACTTCGCAAATCATATTATATCTTACCATGAAACATAGAAATGAGATGCGATATCGCGTTTTAAGAAGCATTAGAACTCTATTGCTACGATAGCTAGACATCTGCAAACGCTATTTCCTACCAAGGAACTGTCGCATTTACATTCATTTGAAGTGTAGGCGAGGAATACATGACACTTCGCAAATCATATTATATCTTACCATGAAACATAGAAATGAGATGCGATATCGCGTTTTAAGAAGCATTAGAACTCTATTGCTACGATAGGTAGACATCTGCAAACGCTATTTCCTTACAAGGAAGTGTCGCATTTACATTCATTTGAAGTGTAGACGAGGAATACATAACACTTCGCAAATCATACTATATCTTACCATGAAACATAGAAATGAGATGCGATATCGCGTTTTAAGAATCATAAGAACTCTATTGCTACGATACGTAGACATCTGCAAACGCTATTTCCTTGCAAGTAAGTGTCGCATTTACATTCATTTGAAGTGTAGACGAGGAATACATAACACTTCGCAAATCATAATATATCTTACCATGAAACATAGAAATGAGATGCGATATCGCGTTTTAAGAAGCATTTGAACCCTATTGCTTCGATACGTAGACATCTGCAAACGCTATTTCCTTGCAAGGAAATGTCGCATTTACATTCATTTGAAGTGTAGACGAGGAATACATAACACTTCGCAAATCGTATTATATCTTACCATGAAACATAGAGATGAGATGCGATATCGCGTTTTAAGAAGCATTAGAACACTATTGCTGCGATACGTAGACATTCGCAAACGCTATTTCCTTGCAAGGAAGTGTCGCATTCACATTCATTTGAAGTGTAGACGAGGAATACATAACACTTCGCAAATCACATTATATCTTACCATGAAACATAGAAATGAGATGTGATATCGCGTTTTAAGAATCATGAGAACTCTATTGCTACGATACGTAGACATCTGTAAACGCTATTTCCTTGCAAGGAAGTGTCGCATTTACATTCATTTGAAGTGTAGACGAGGAATACATAACACTTCGCATATCATATTATATCTTACCATGAAACATAGAAATGAGATGCGATATCGCGTTTTAAGAAGCATTAGAACTCTATTGCAACGATAGCTAGACATCTGCAAACGCTATTTCCTACCAAGGAACTGTCGCATTTACATTCATTTGAAGTGTAGGCGAGGAATACATAACACTTCGCAAATCACATTATACCTTACCATGATACATAAAAATGAGATGTGATATCGCGTTTTAAGAATCATGAGAACTCTATTGCTACGACACGTAGACATCTGTAAACGCTATTTCCTTGCAAGGAAGTGTCGCATTTACATTCATTTGAAGTGTAGACGAGGAATACATAACACTTCGCAAATCATAATATATCTTACCATGAAACATAGAAATGAGATGCGATATCGCGTTTTAAGAAGCATTTGAACTCTATTGCTTCGATTCGTAGACATCTGCAAACGCTATTTCCTTGCAAGGAAGTGTCGCATTTACATTCATTTGAAGTGTAGACGAGGAATACATAACACTTCGCAAATCATATTATATCTTACCATGAAACATAGAGATGAGATGCGATATCGCGTTTTAAGAAGCATTAGAACACTATTGCTATGATAGGCAGACATTCGCAAACGCTATTTCCTTGCAAGGAAGTGTCGCATTTACATTCATTTGAAGTGTAGACGAGGAATACATAACACTTCGCAAATCATATAATATCTTACCATGAAACATAGAAATGAGATGCGATATCGCGTTTTATGAAGCATTTGAACTCTATTGCTACGATACGTAGACATCTGCAAACGCTATTTCCTTGCAAGGAAGTGTCGCATTTACATTCATTTGAAGTGTAGACGAGGAATACATAACACTTCGCAAATCATAATATATCTTACCATGAAACATAGAAATGAGATGCGATACCGCGTTTTAAGAAGCATTAGAACATTATTGCTACGATAGGTAGACATTCGCAAACGCTATTTCCTTGCAAGGAAGTGTCGCATTCACATTCATTTGAAGTGTAGACGTGGAATACATGACACTTCGCAAATCATATTATATCTTACCATGAAACATAGAAATGAGATGAGATATCGCGTTTTAAGAAGCATTAGAACTCTATTGCTACGATAGGTTGACATTTGCAAACGCTATTTCCTTACAAGGAAGTGTCGCATTTACATTCATTTGAAGTGCAGACGAGGAATACATAACACTTCGCAAATCATATTATACCTTACCATGAAACATAGAAATGAGATGCGATACCGCGTTTTAAGAAGCATTACAAATCTATTGCTGCGATAGGTAGACATCTGCAAACGCTATTCCCTTACAAGGAAGTGTCGCATTAACATTCATTTGAAGTGTAGACGAGGAATACATAACACTTCGCAAATCATATTATACCTTACCATGAAACATAGAAAAGAGATGCGATATCGCGTTTTAAGAATCATAAGAACTCTATTGCTACGATACGTAGACATCTGCAAACGCTATTGCCTTGCAAGGAAGTGTCGCATTTACATTCATTTGAAGTGTAGACGAGGAATACATAACACTTCGCAAATCATATTATATCTTACCATGAAACATAGAAATGAGATGCGATATCGCGTTTTAAGAAGCATTAGAACTCTATTGCTACGATAGCTAGACATCTGCAAACGCTATTTCCTACCAAGGAACTGTCGCATTTACATTCATTTGAAGTGTAGGCGAGGAATACATGACACTTCGCAAATCATATTATATCTTACCATGAAACATAGAAATGAGATGCGATATCGCGTTTTAAGAAGCATTAGAACTCTATTGCTACGATAGGTAGACATCTGCAAACGCTATTTCCTTACAAGGAAGTGTCGCATTTACATTCATTTGAAGTGTAGACGAGGAATACATAACACTTCGCAAATCATACTATATCTTACCATGAAACATAGAAATGAGATGCGATATCGCGTTTTAAGAATCATAAGAACTCTATTGCTACGATACGTAGACATCTGCAAACGCTATTTCCTTGCAAGTAAGTGTCGCATTTACATTCATTTGAAGTGTAGACGAGGAATACATAACACTTCGCAAATCATAATATATCTTACCATGAAACATAGAAATGAGATGCGATATCGCGTTTTAAGAAGCATTTGAACCCTATTGCTTCGATACGTAGACATCTGCAAACGCTATTTCCTTGCAAGGAAATGTCGCATTTACATTCATTTGAAGTGTAGACGAGGAATACATAACACTTCGCAAATCGTATTATATCTTACCATGAAACATAGAGATGAGATGCGATATCGCGTTTTAAGAAGCATTAGAACACTATTGCTGCGATACGTAGACATTCGCAAACGCTATTTCCTTGCAAGGAAGTGTCGCATTCACATTCATTTGAAGTGTAGACGAGGAATACATAACACTTCGCAAATCACATTATATCTTACCATGAAACATAGAAATGAGATGTGATATCGCGTTTTAAGAATCATGAGAACTCTATTGCTACGATACGTAGACATCTGTAAACGCTATTTCCTTGCAAGGAAGTGTCGCATTTACATTCATTTGAAGTGTAGACGAGGAATACATAACACTTCGCATATCATATTATATCTTACCATGAAACATAGAAATGAGGTGCGATATCGCGTTTTAAGAAGCATTAGAACTCTATTGCAACGATAGCTAGACATCTGCAAACGCTATTTCCTACCAAGGAACTGTCGCATTTACATTCATTTGAAGTGTAGGCGAGGAATACATAACACTTCGCAAATCACATTATACCTTACCATGATACATAAAAATGAGATGTGATATCGCGTTTTAAGAATCATGAGAACTCTATTGCTACGACACGTAGACATCTGTAAACGCTATTTCCTTGCAAGGAAGTGTCGCATTTACATTCATTTGAAGTGTAGACGAGGAATACATAACACTTCGCAAATCATAATATATCTTACCATGAAACATAGAAATGAGATGCGATATCGCGTTTTAAGAAGCATTTGAACTCTATTGCTTCGATTCGTAGACATCTGCAAACGCTATTTCCTTGCAAGGAAGTGTCGCATTTACATTCATTTGAAGTGTAGACGAGGAATACATAACACTTCGCAAATCATATTATATCTTACCATGAAACATAGAGATGAGATGCGATATCGCGTTTTAAGAAGCATTAGAACACTATTGCTATGATAGGCAGACATTCGCAAACGCTATTTCCTTGCAAGGAAGTGTCGCATTTACATTCATTTGAAGTGTAGACGAGGAATACATAACACTTCGCAAATCATATAATATCTTACCATGAAACATAGAAATGAGATGCGATATCGCGTTTTATGAAGCATTTGAACTCTATTGCTACGATACGTAGACATCTGCAAACGCTATTTCCTTGCAAGGAAGTGTCGCATTTACATTCATTTGAAGTGTAGACGAGGAATACATAACACTTCGCAAATCATAATATATCTTACCATGAAACATAGAAATGAGATGCGATACCGCGTTTTAAGAAGCATTAGAACATTATTGCTACGATAGGTAGACATTCGCAAACGCTATTTCCTTGCAAGGAAGTGTCGCATTCACATTCATTTGAAGTGTAGACGTGGAATACATGACACTTCGCAAATCATATTATATCTTACCATGAAACATAGAAATGAGATGAGATATCGCGTTTTAAGAAGCATTAGAACTCTATTGCTACGATAGGTTGACATTTGCAAACGCTATTTCCTTACAAGGAAGTGTCGCATTTACATTCATTTGAAGTGCAGACGAGGAATACATAACACTTCGCAAATCATATTATACCTTACCATGAAACATAGAAATGAGATGCGATATCGCGTTTTAAGAATCATAAGAACTCTATTACTACGATACGTATACATCTGCAAACGGTTTTTCCTTGCAAGGAAGTGTCGCATTTACATTCATTTGAAGTGTAGACGAGGAATACATAACACTTCGCAAATCGTATTATATCTTACCATGAAACATAGAAATGAGATGCGATATCGCGTTTTAAGAAGCATTAGAACTCTATTGCTACGATACCTAGACATCTGCATCGCTAATTCCTTGCAAGTAAGTGTCGCATTTACATTCACTTGAAGTGTAGACGAGGAATACATGACACTTCGCAAATCATATTATATCTTACCATGAAACATAGAAATGAGATGCGATATCGCGTTTTAAGAAGCATTACAAATCTATTGCTGCGATAGGTAGACATCTGCAAACGCTATTCCCTTACAAGGAAGTGTCGCATTAACATTCATTTGAAGTGTAGACGAGGAATACATAACACTTCGCAAATCATATTATACCTTACCATGAAACATAGAAATGAGATGCGATATCGCGTTTTAAGAATCATAAGAACTCTATTGCTACGATACGTAGACATCTGCAAACGCTATTGCCTTGCAAGGAAGTGTCGCATTTACATTCATTTGAAGTGTAGACGAGGAATACATAACACTTCGCAAATCATATTATATCTTACCATTAAACATAGAAATGAGATGCGATATCGCGTTTTGAGAAGCATTAGAACTCTATTGCTACGATAGCTAGACATCTGCAAACGCTATTTCCTACCAAGGAACTGTCGCATTTACATTCATTTGAAGTGTAGGCGAGGAATACATGACACTTCGCAAATCATATTATATCTTACCATGAAACATAGAAATGAGATGCGATATCGCGTTTTAAGAAGCATTAGAACTCTATTGCTACGATAGGTAGACATCTGCAAACGCTATTTCCTTACAAGGAAGTGTCGCATTTACATTCATTTGAAGTGTAGACGAGGAATACATAACACTTCGCAAATCATATTATACCTTACCATGAAATATAGAAATCAGATGCGATATCGAGTTTTAAGAAGCATTAGAACTCTATTGCTACGGTAGGTAGATGTTTGCAAACGCTATTTCCTTGCAAGGAAGTGTCGCATTCACATTCATTTGAAGTGTAGACGAGGAATACATAACACTTCGCTAATCATATTATATCTTACCATGAAACATAGAAATGAGATGTGATGTCGCGTTTTAAGAATCATAAGAAATCTATTGCTACGATACGTAGACATCTGCAAACGCTATTTCCTTGCAAGGAAGTGTCGCATTTACATTCATTTGAATCGTAGACGAGGAATGCATAACACTTCGCAAATCATATTATATCTTACCATGAAACATAGAAATGAGATGCGATATCGCGTTTTAAGCAGCATTAGAACACTATTGCTACGATAGATAGACATTCGCAAACGCTATTTCCTTGCAAGGAAGTGTCGCATTTACATTCATTTGAAGTGTAGACGAGGTATACATGACACTTCGCAATTCATATTATATCTTACCATGAAACATAGAAATGAGATGCGATATCGCGTTTTAAGAAGCATTAGAAATCTATTGCTACGATACGTAGACGTCTGCAAACGCTATTTCCTAGCGAGGAAGTTTCGCATTCACATTCATTTGAAGTGTAGACGAGGAATACATAACACTTCGCAAATCATAATATATCTTACCATGAAACATAGAAATGAGATGCGATATCGCGTTTTAAGAAGCATTTGAACCCTATTGCTTCGATACGTAGACATCTGCAAACGCTATTTCCTTGCAAGGAAGTGTCGCATTTACATTCATTTGAAGTGTAGACGAGGAATACATAACACTTCGCAAATCGTATTATATCTTACCATGAAACATAGAGATGAGATGCGATATCGCGTTTTAAGAAGCATTAGAACACTATTGCTGCGATACGTAGACATTCGCAAACGCTATTTCCTTGCAAGGAAGTGTCGCATTCACATTCATTTGAAGTGTAGACGAGGAATACATAACACTTCGCAAATCATATTATATCTTACCATGAAACATAGAAATGAGATGCGATATCGCGTTTTAAGAATCATAAGAACTCTATTGCTACGATACGTAGACATCTGCAAACGCTATTTCCTTGCAAGGAAGTGTCGCATTTACATTCATTTGAATCGTAGACGAGGAATGCATAACACTTCGCAATGAATATTATATCTTATCATGAAACATAGATATGAGATGCAATATCTCGTTTTAAGAAGCATTTGAAATCTATTGCTTCGATACGTAGACATCTGCAAACGCTATTTCCTTGCAAGGAAGTGTCGCATTTACATTCATTTGAAGTGTAGACGAGGAATACATAACACTTCGCAAATCATATTATATCTTACCATCAAACATAGAAATGAGATGCGATATCGCGTGTTAAGAAGCATTTGAACTCTATTGCTACGATAGGTAGACATCTGCAAACGCTATTTCCTTGCAAGGAAGTGTCGCATTTACATTGATTTGAAGTGTAGACGAGGAATACATAACACTTCGCAAATCATATTATATCTTACCACGAAACATAGAAATGAGATGCGATATCGCGTTTTAAGAATCATAAGAACTCTATTGCTACGATACGTAGACATCTGCAAACGCTATTTCCTTGCAAGGAAGTGTCGCATTTACATTCATATGAATCGTAGACGAGGAATGCATAACACTTAGCAATGAATATTATATCTTATCATGAAACATAGATATGAGATGCAATATCTCGTTTTAAGAAGCATTTGAACTCTATTGCTTCGATACGTAGACATCTGCAAACGCTATTTCCTTGCAAGGAAGTGTCGCATTTACATTCATTTGAAGTGTAGACGAGGAATACATAACACTTCGCAAACCATATTATATCTTACCATGAAACATAGAAATGAGATGCGATATCGCTGTTTTAAAAATCATAAGAACTCTATTGCTACGATACGTAGACATCTGCAAACGCTATTTCCTTGCAAGGAAGTGTCGCATTTACATTCATTTGAAGTATAGGCGAGGAATACATGACACTTCGCAAATCAAATTATATCTTACCATGAAATATAGAAATGAGATGCGATATCGCGTTTTAAGAAGCATTAGAACTCTATTGCTACGATAGGTAGACGTTTGCAAACGCTATTTCCTTGCAAGGAAGTGTCGCATTTACATTCATTTGAAGTGTAGACGAGGAAAACATAACACTTCGGAATTCATTTTATATCTTACCATGAAACATAGAAATGAGATGCGATATCGCGTTTTAAGAATCATAAGAACTCTATTGCTACGATACCTGGACATCTGCAGACGCTATTTTCTATCAGGGAAGTGTGGCATTTACATTCATTTGAAGTGTAGACGAGAAATACATGACACTTCGCAAATCATATTATATCTTACCATGAAACATAGAAATGAGATGCGATATCACGTTTTAAGAAGCATTGGAAATCTATTGCTACGATACGTAGACAACTGCAAACGCTATTTCCTAGCGAGGAAGTGTCGCATTCACATTCATTTGAAGTGTAGACGAGGAATACATAACACTTCGCAAATCATATTATATCTTACCATGAAACATAGAAATGAGATGCGAAATCGCGTTTTAAGAAGCATTAGAACTCTATTGCTGCGATACCTAGACATCTGCAAACGCTATTTCCTAGCAAGGTAGTGTCGCATTTACATTCATTTGAAGTGTAGACGAGGAATACATGACACTTCGCAAATCATATTATATCTTACCATGAAACATAGAAATGAGATGCGATATCGCGTTTTAAGAATCATAAGAACTCTATTGCTACGATACCTGGACATCTGCAGACGCTATTTCCTATCAGGGAAGTGTGGCATTTACATTCATTTGAAGTGTAGACGAGAAATACATGACACTTTGCAAATCATATTATATCTTACCATGAAACATAGAAATGAGATGCGAAATCGCGTTTTAAGAAGCATTAGAAATCTATTGCTACGATACATAGACATCTGCAAACGCTATTTCCTAGCGAGGAAGTGTCGCATTTACATTCATTTGAAGTGTAGACGAGGAATACATGACACTTCGCAAATCATATTATATCTTACCATGAAACATAGAAATGAGATGCGATATCGCGTTTTAAGAATCATAAGAACTCTATTGCTACGATACGTAGACATCTGCAAACGCTATTTCCTTGCAAGGAAGTGTCGCATTTACATTCATTTGAATCGTAGACGAGGAATGCATAACACTTCGCAAATCATATTATATCTTACCATGAAACATAGAAATGAGATGCGATATCGCGTTTTAAGAAGCATTAGAACTCTATTGCTACGATAGGTAGACGTTTGCAAACGCTATTTCCTTGCAAGGAAGTGTCGCATTTACATTCATTTGAATCGTAGACGAGGAATGCATAACACTTCGCAAATCATATTATATCTTACCATGAAACATAGAAATGAGATGCGATATCGCGTTTTAAGAAGCATTAGAACACTATTGCTACGATAGATAGACATTCGCAAACGCTATTTCCTTGCAAGGAAGTGTAGCATTTACATTCATTTGAAGTGTAGACGAGGAATACATAACACTTCGCAAATCATATTATACCTTACCATGAAACATAGAAATGAGATGCGATATCGCGTTTTAAGAATCATAAGAACTCTATTGCTACGGTACGTAGACATCTTCAAACGCTATTGCCTTGCAAGAAAGTGTCTCATTTACATTCATTTGAAGTGTAGACGAGGAATACATAACACTTCGCAAATCATATTATATCTTACCATGAAATATAGAAATGAGATGCGATATCGCGTTTTAAGAAGCATTAGGACACTATTGCTGCGGTAGGTAGACGTTTGCAAACGCTATTTCCTTGCAAAGAAGTGTCGCATTTACATTCATTTGAAGTGTAGACGAGGAATACATGACACTTCGCAAATCATATTATATCGTACCATGAAACATAGAAATGAGATGCGATATCGCGTTTTAAGAAGTATTAGAACTCTATTGCTACGATACCTAGACATCTGCAGACGCTATTTCCTAGCAAGGTAGTGTCGCAGTTACATTCATTTGAAGTGTAGACGAGGAATACATGACACTTCGCAAATCAAATTATATCTTACCATGAAATATAGAAATGAGATGCGATATCGCGTTTTAAGAAGCATTAGAACTCTATTGCTACGATAGGTAGACGTTTGCAAACGCTATTTCCTTGCAAGGAAGTGTCGCATTTACATTCATTTGAAGTGTAGACGAGGAATACATGACACTTCGGAATTCATTTTATATCTTACCATGAAACATAGAAATGAGATGCGATATCGCGTTTTAAGAATCATAAGAACCCTATTGCTACGATACCTGGACATCTGCAGACGCTATTTCCTATCAGGGAAGTGTGGCATTTACATTCATTTGAAGTGTAGACGAGAAATACATGACACTTCGCAAATCATATTATATCGTACCATGAAACATAGAAATGAGATGCGATATCGCGTTTTAAGAAGCATTGGAACTCTATTGCTACGATACGTAGACATCTGCAAACGCTATTTCCTTGCAAGGAAGTGTCGCATTTACATTCATTTGAAGTGTAGACGAGGAATACATGACACTTCGCAAATCAAGTTATATCTTACCATGAAATATAGAAATGAGATGCGATATCGCGTTTTAAGAAGCATTAGAACTCTATTGCTACGATAGGTAGACGTTTGCAAACGCTATTTCCTTGCAAGGAAGTGTCGCATTTACATTCATTTGAAGTGTAGACGAGGAATACATAACACTTCGGAAATCATTTTATATCTTACCATGAAACATAGAAGTGAGATGCGATATCGCGGTTTAAGAATCATAAGAACTCTATTGCTACGATACCTGGACATCTGCAGACGCTATTTCCTATCAGGGAAGTGTGGCATTTACATTCATTTGAAGTGTAGACGAGAAATACATGACACTTCGCAAACCATATCATATCCTACCATGAAACATAGAAATGAGATGCGATATCGCGTTTTCAGAATCATAAGAACTCTATTGCTACGATACGTAGACATCTGCAAACGCTATTTCCTTGCAAGGAAGTGTCGCATTTACATTCATTTGAAGTGTAGACGAGGAATACATGACACTTCGCAAATCAAGTTATATCTTACCATGGAATATAGAAATGAGATGCGATATCGCGTTTTAAGAAGCATTAGAACTCTATTGCTACGATAGGTAGACGTTTGCAAACGCTATTTCCTTGCAAGGAAGTGTCGCATTTACATTCATTTGAAGTGTAGACGAGGAATACATAACACTTCGGAAATCATTTTATATCTGACCATGAAACATAGAAGTGAGATGCGATATCGCGTTTTAAGAATCATAAGAACTCTATTGCTACGATACCTGGACATCTGCAGACGCTATTTCCTATCAGGGAAGTGTGGCATTTACATTTATTTGAAGTGTAGACGAGGAATACATGACACTTCGCAAATCATAATATTTCTTACCACGAAACATAGAAATGAGATGCGATATCGCGTTTTAAAAATCATAAGAACTCTATTGCTACGATACGTAGACATCTGCAAACGCTAATTCCTTGCAAGGAAGTGTCGCATTTACATTCATTTGAAGTGTAGACGAGGAATACATGACACTTCGCAAATCATATTATATCTTACCATGAAACATAGAAATGAGATGCGAAATCGTGTTTTAAGAAGCATTAGAAATCTATTGCTACGATACATAGACATCTGCAAACGCTATTTCCTTGCAAGGAAGTGTCGCATTTACATTCATTTGTAGTATAGGCGAGGAATACATGACACTTCGCAAATCAAATTATATCTTACCATGAAATATAGAAATGAGATGCGATATCGCGTTTTAAGAAGCATTAGAACTCTATTGCTACGATAGGTAGACGTTTGCAAACGCTATTTCCTTGCAAGGAAGTGTCGCATTTACATTCATTTGAAGTGTAGACGAGGAAAACATAACACTTCGGAATTCATTTTATATCTTACCATGAAACATAGAAATGAGATGCGATATCGCGTTTTAAGAATCATAAGAACTCTATTGCTACGATACCTGGACATCTGCAGACGCTATTTCCTATCAGGGAAGTGTGGCATTTACATTCATTTGAAGTGTAGACGAGAAATACATGACACTTCGCAAATCATATTATATCTTACCATGAAACATAGAAATAAGATGCGATATCACGTTTTAAGAAGCATTGGAAATCTATTGCTACGATACGTAGACAACTGCAAACGCTATTTCCTAGCGAGGAAGTGTCGCATTCACATTCATTTGAAGTGTAGACGAGGAATACATAACACTTCGCAAATCATATTATATCTTACCATGAAACATAGAAATGAGATGCGAAATCGCGTTTTAAGAAGCATTAGAACCCTATTGCTGCGATACCTAGACATCTGCAAACGCTATTTCCTAGCAAGGTAGTGTCGCATTTACATTCATTTGAAGTGTAGACGAGGAATACATGACACTTCGCAAATCATATTATATCTTACCATGAAACATAGAAATGAGATGCGATATCGCGTTTTAAGAATCATAAGAACTCTATTGCTACGATACCTGGACATCTGCAGACGCTATTTCCTATCAGGGAAGTGTGGCATTTACATTCATTTGAAGTGTAGACGAGAAATACATGACACTTCGCAAATCATATTATATCTTACCATGAAACATAGAAATGAGATGCGAAATCGCGTTTTAAGAAGCATTAGAAATCTATTGCTACGATACATAGACATCTGCAAACGCTATTTCCTAGCGAGGAAGTGTCGCATTTACATTCATTTGAAGTGTAGACGAGGAATACATGACACTTCGCAAATCATATTATATCTTACCATGAAACATAGAAATGAGATGCGATATCGCGTTTTAAGAATCATAAGAACTCTATTGCTACGATACGTAGACATCTGCAAACGCTATTTCCTTGCAAGGAAGTGTCGCATTTACATTCATTTGAATCGTAGACGAGGAATGCATAACACTTCGCAAATCATATTATATCTTACCATGAAACATAGAAATGAGATGCGATATCGCGTTTTAAGAAGCATTAGAACTCTATTGCTACGATAGGTAGACGTTTGCAAACGCTATTTCCTTGCAAGGAAGTGTCGCATTTACATTCATTTGAAGTGTAGACGAGGAATACATAACACTTCGGAAATCATTTTATATCTTACCATGAAACATAGAAGTGAGATGCGATATCGCGTTTTAAGAATCATAAGAACTCTATTGCTACGATACCTGGACATCTGCAGACGCTATTTCCTATCAGGGAAGTGTGGCATTTACATTTATTTGAAGTGTAGACGAGGAATACATGACACTTCGCAAATCATAATATTTCTTACCATGAAACATAGAAATGAGATGCGATATCGCGTTTTAAAAATCATAAGAACTCTATTGCTACGATACGTAGACATCTGCAAACGCTAATTCCTTGCAAGGAAGTGTCGCATTTACATTCATTTGAAGTGTAGACGAGGAATACATGACACTTCGCAAATCATATTATATCTTACCATGAAACATAGAAATGCGATGCGAAATCGTGTTTTAAGAAGCATTAGAAATCTATTGCTACGATACATAGACATCTGCAAACGCTATTTCCTTGCAAGGAAGTGTCGCATTTACATTCATTTGAAGTATAGACGAGGAATACATGACACTTCGCAAATCAAATTATATCTTACCATGAAATATAGAAATGAGATGCGATATCGCGTTTTAAGAAGCATTAGAACTCTATTGCTGCGATAGGTAGACGTTTGCAAACGCTATTTCCTTGCAAGGAAGTGTCGCATTTACATTCATTTGAAGTGTAGACGAGGAATACATAACACTTCGGAATTCATTTTATATCTTACCATGAAACATAGAAATGAGATGCGATATCGCGTTTTAAGAATCATAAGAACTCTATTGCTACGATACGTAGACATCTGCAAACGCTATTTCCTTGCAAGGAAGTGTCGCATTTACATTCATTTGAAGTGTAGACGAGGAATACATGACACTTCGCAAATCAAGTTATATCTTACCATGGAATATAGAAATGAGATGCGATATCGCGTTTTAAGAAGCATTAGAACTCTATTGCTACGATAGGTAGACGTTTGCAAACGCTATTTCCTTGCAAGGAAGTGTCGCATTTACATTCATTTGAAGTGTAGACGAGGAATACATAACACTTCGGAAATCATTTTATATCTGACCATGAAACATAGAAGTGAGATGCGATATCGCGTTTTAAGAATCATAAGAACTCTATTGCTACGATACCTGGACATCTGCAGACGCTATTTCCTATCAGGGAAGTGTGGCATTTACATTTATTTGAAGTGTAGACGAGGAATACATGACACTTCGCAAATCATAATATTTCTTACCATGAAACATAGAAATGAGATGCGATATCGCGTTTTAAAAATCATAAGAACTCTATTGCTACGATACGTAGACATCTGCAAACGCTAATTCCTTGCAAGGAAGTGTCGCATTTACATTCATTTGAAGTGTAGACGAGGAATACATGACACTTCGCATATCATATTATATCTTACCATGAAACATAGAAATGAGATGCGAAATCGTGTTTTAAGAAGCATTAGAAATCTATTGCTACGATACATAGACATCTGCAAACGCTATTTCCTTGCAAGGAAGTGTCGCATTTACATTCATTTGAAGTATAGGCGAGGAATACATGACACTTCGCAAATCAAATTATATCTTACCATGAAATATAGAAATGAGATGCGATATCGCGTTTTAAGAAGCATTAGAATTCTATTGCTACGATAGGTAGACGTTTGCAAACGCTATTTCCTTGCAAGGAAGTGTCGCATTTACATTCATTTGAAGTGTAGACGAGGAAAACATAACACTTCGGAATTCATTTTATATCTTACCATGAAACATAGAAATGAGATGCGATATCGCGTTTTAAGAATCATAAGAACTCTATTGCTACGATACCTGGACATCTGCAGACGCTATTTCCTATCAGGGAAGTGTGGCATTTACATTCATTTGAAGTGTAGACGAGAAATACATGACACTTCGCAAATCATATTATATCTTACCATGAAACATAGAAATAAGATGCGATATCACGTTTTAAGAAGCATTGGAAATCTATTGCTACGATACGTAGACAACTGCAAACGCTATTTCCTAGCGAGGAAGTGTCGCATTCACATTCATTTGAAGTGTAGACGAGGAATACATAACACTTCGCAAATCATATTATATCTTACCATGAAACATAGAAATGAGATGCGAAATCGCGTTTTAGGAAGCATTAGAACTCTATTGCTGCGATACCTAGACATCTGCAAACGCTATTTCCTAGCAAGGTAGTGTCGCATTTACATTCATTTGAAGTGTAGACGAGGAATACATGACACTTCGCAAATCATATTATATCTTACCATGAAACATAGAAATGAGATGCGATATCGCGTTTTAAGAATCATAAGAACTCTATTGCTACGATACCTGGACATCTGCAGACGCTATTTCCTATCAGGGAAGTGTGGCATTTACATTCATTTGAAGTGTAGACGAGAAATACATGACACTTCGCAAATCATATTATATCTTACCATGAAACATAGAAATGAGATGCGAAATCGCGTTTTAAGAAGCATTAGAAATCTATTGCTACGATACATAGCCATCTGCAAACGCTGTTTCCTAGCGAGGAAGTGTCGCATTTACATTCATTTGAAGTGTAGACGAGGAATACATGACACTTCGCAAATCATATTATATCTTACCATGAAACATAGAAATGAGATGCGATATCGCGTTTTAAGAATCATAAGAACTCTATTGCTACGATACGTCGACATCTGCAAACGCTATTTCCTTGCAAGGAAGTGTCGCATTTACATTCATTTGAATCGTAGACGAGGAATGCATAACACTTCGCAAATCATATTATATCTTACCATGAAACATAGAAATGAGATGCGATATCGCGTTTTAAGAAGCATTAGAACTCTATTGCTACGATAGGTAGACGTTTGCAAACGCTATTTCCTTGCAAGGAAGTGTCGCATTTACATTCATTTGAAGTGTAGACGAGGAATACATAACACTTCGGAAATCATTTTATATCTTACCATGAAACATAGAAGTGAGATGCGATATCGCGTTTTAAGAATCATAAGAACTCTATTGCTACGATACCTGGACATCTGCAGACGCTATTTCCTATCAGGGAAGTGAGGCATTTACATTTATTTGAAGTGTAGACGAGGAATACATGACACTTCGCAAATCATAATATTTCTTACCATGAAACATAGAAATGAGATGCGATATCGCGTTTTAAAAATCATAAGAACTCTATTGCTACGATACGTAGACATCTGCAAACGCTAATTCCTTGCAAGGAAGTGTCGCATTTACATTCATTTGAAGTGTAGACGAGGAATACATGACACTTCGCAAATCATATTATATCTTACCATGAAACATAGAAATGAGATGCGAAATCGTGTTTTAAGAAGCATTAGAAATCTATTGCTACGATACATAGACATCTGCAAACGCTATTTCCTTGCAAGGAAGTGTCGCATTTACATTCATTTGAAGTATAGACGAGGAATACATGACACTTCGCAAATCAAATTATATCTTACCATGAAATATAGAAATGAGATGCGATATCGCGTTTTAAGAAGCATTAGAACTCTATTGCTACGATAGGTAGACGTTTGCAAACGCTATTTCCTTGCAAGGAAGTGTCGCATTTACATTCATTTGAAGTGTAGACGAGGAATACATAACACTTCGGAATTCATTTTATATCTTACCATGAAACATAGAAATGAGATGCGATATCGCGTTTTAAGAATCATAAGAACTCTATTGCTACGATACCTGCACATCTGCAGACGCTATTTCCTGTCAGGGAAGTGTGGCATTTACATTCATTTGAAGTGTAGACGAGAAATACATGACACTTCGCAAATCATATTATATCTTACTATGAAACATAGAAATGAGATGCGATATCACGTTTTAAGAAGCATTTGAATTCTATTGCTTCGATACGTAGACATCTGCAAACGCTATTTCCTTGCAAGGAAGTGTCGCATTTACATTCATTTGAAGTGTAGACGAGGAATACATGACACTTCGCAAATCATATTATATCTTACCATGAAACATAGAAATGAGATGCGATATCGCGTTTTAAGAAGCATTAGAACTCTATTGCTGCGATACCTAGACAACTGCAAACGCTATTTCCTAGCGAGGAAGTGTCGCATTCACATTCATTTGAAGTGTAGACGAGCAATACATAACACTTCGCAAATCATATTATATCTTACCATGAAACATAGAAATGAGATGCGAAATCGCGTTTTAAGAAGCATTAGAACTCTATTGCTGCGATACCTAGACATCTGCAAACGCTATTTCCTAGCAAGGTAGTGTCGCATTTACATTCATTTGAAGTGTAGACGAGGAATACATGACACTTTGCAAATCATATTATATCTTACCATGAAACATAGAAATGAGATGCGATATCGCGTTTTAAGAATCATAAGAACTCTATTGCTACGATACCTGGACATCTGCAGACGCTATTTCCTATCAGGGAAGTGTGGCATTTACATTCATTTGAAGTGTAGACGAGAAATACATGACACTTCGCAAATCATATTATATCTTACCATGAAACATAGAAATGAGATGCGAAATCGCGTTTTAAGAAGCATTAGAAATCTATTGCTACGATACATAGGCATCTGCAAACGCTACTTCCTAGCGAGGAAGTGTCGCATTTACATTCATTTGAAGTGTAGGCGAGGAATACATGACACTTCGCAAATCATATTATATCTTACCATGAAACATAGAAATGAGATGCGATATCGCGTTTTAAGAATCATAAGAACTCTATTGCTACGATACGTAGACATCTGCAAACGCTATTTCCTTGCAAGGAAGTGTCGCATTTACATTCATTTGAATCGTAGACGAGGAATGCATAACACTTCGCAAATCATATTATATCTTACCATGAAACATAGAAATGAGATGCGATATCGCGTTTTAAGAAGCATTAGAACACTATTGCTACGATAGATAGACATTCGCAAACGCTATTTCCTTGCAAGGAAGTGTCGCATTTACATTCATTTGAAGTGTAGACGAGGAATACATAACACTTCGCAAATCATATTATACCTTACCATGAAACATAGAAATGAGATGCGATATCGCGTTTTAAGAATCATAAGAACTCTATTGCTACGGTACGTAGACATCTGCAAACGCTATTTCCTTGCAAGGAAGTGTCTCATTTACATTAATTTGAAGTGTAGACGAGGAATACATAACACTTCGCAAATCATATTATATCTTACCATGAAATATAGAAATGAGATGCGATATCGCGTTTTAAGAAGCATTAGAACTCTATTGCTGCGGTAGGTAGACGTTTGCAAACGCTATTTCCTTGCAAGGAAGTGTCGTATTTACATTCATTTGAAGTGTAGACGAGGAATACATGACACTTCGCAAATCATATTATATCGTACCATGAAACATAGAAATGAGATGCGATATCGCGTTTTAAAAATCATAAGAACTCTATTGCTACGATACGTAGACATCTGCAAACGCTATTTCCTAGCAAGGTAGTGTCGCATTTACATTCATTTGAAGTGTAGACGAGGAATACATGACACTTCGCAAATCATATTATATCTTACCATGGAACATAGAAATGAGATGCGATATCGCGTTTTAAGAATCACAAGAACTCTATTGCTACGATACCTGGACATCTGCAGACGCTATTTCCTATCAGGGAAGTGTGGCATTTACATTCATTTGAAGTGTAGACGAGAAATACATGACACTTCGCAAATCATATTATATCTTACCATGAAACATAGAAGTGAGATGCGATATCGCGTTTTAAGAATCATAAGAACTCTATTGCTACAATACCTGGACATCTGCAGACGCTATTTCCTATCAGGGAAGTGTGGCATTTACATTCATTTGAAGTGTAGACGAGAAATACATGACACTTCGCAAATCAAATTATATCTTACCATGAAACATAGAAATGAGATGCGATATCGCGTTTTCAGAATCATAAGAACTCTATTGCTACGATACGTAGACATCTGCAAACGCTATTTCCTTGCAAGGAAGTGTCGCATTTACATTCATTTGAATCGTAGACGAGGAATGCATAACACTTCGCAAATCATATTATATCTTACCATGAAACATAGAAATGAGATGCGAAATCGCGTTTTAAGAAGCATTAGAAATCTATTGTTACGATACATAGACATCTGCAAACGCTATTTCCTTGCAAGGAAGTGTCGCATTTACATTCATTTGAAGTGTAGACGAGGTATACATGACACTTCGCAATTCATATTATATCTTACCATGAAACATAGAAATGAGATGCGATATCGCGTTTTAAGAATCATAAGAACTATATTGCTACGATACGTAGACATCTGCAAACGCTATTTCCTGCAAGGAAGTGTCGCATTTACATTCATTTGAAGTGTAGACGAGGAATACATGACACTTCGCAAATCATATTATATCTTACCATGAAACATAGAAACGAGATGCGATATCGCGTTTTAAGAAGCATTAGAACACTATTGCTAAGATAGATTGACATTCGCAAACGCTATTTCCTTGCAACGAAGTGTCGCATTTACATTCATTTGAAGTGTAGACGAGGAATACATAACACATCGCAAATCATATTATACCTTACCATGAAACATAGAAATGAGATGCGATATCGCGTTTTAAGAATCATAAGAACTCTATTGCTACGATACGTAGACATCTGCAAACGCTATTTCCTTGCAAGGAAGTGTCTCATTTACATTCATTTGAAGTGTAGACGAAGAATACATAACACTTCGCAAATCATATTATATCTTACCATGAAATATAGAAATGAGGTGCGATATCGCGTTTTAAGAAGCATTAGAACTCTATTACTGCGGTAGGTAGACGTTTGCAAACGCTATTTCCTTGCAAGGAAGTGTCGCATTTACATTCATTTGAAGTGTAGACGGGGAATACATGACACTTCGCAAATCATATTATATCGTACCATGAAACATAGAAATGAGTTGCGATATCGCGTTTTAAAAATCATAAGAACTCTATTGCTACGATACGTAGACATCTGCAAACGCTATTTCCTTGCAAGGAAGTGTCGCATTTACATTCATTTGAAGTGTAGACGAGGAATACATAACACTTCGCAAATCATATTATACCTTACCATGAAACATAGAAATGTGATGCGATATCGCGTTTTAATATTCATAAGAACTCTATTGCTACGATACGTAGACATCTACAAACGCTATTTCCTTGCATGGAAGTGTCGCATTTACATTCATTTGAAGTGTAGACGAGGAATACATGTCACTTCGCAAATCATATTATATCTTACCATGAATCATAGAAATGAGATGCGATATCGCGTTTTAAGAAGCATTAGAACTCTATTGCTACGGTAGGTAGACGTTTGCAAACGCTATTTCCTTGCAAGGAAGTGTCGCATTTACATTCATTTGAAGTGTAGACGAGGAATACATGACACTTCGCAAATCATATTATATCTTACCATGAAACATAGAAATGAGATGCGATATCGCGTTTTAAGAAGCATTAGAACTCTATTGCTGCGATACCTAGACATCTGCAGACGCTATTTCCTAGCAAGGTAGTGTCGCATTTACATTCATTTGAAGTGTAGACGAGGAATACATGACACTTCGCAAATCATATTATATCTTACCAGGAAACATAGAAATGAGATGCGATATCGCGTTTTAAGAATCATAAGAACTCTATTGCTACGATACGTAGACATCTGCAAACGCTATTTCCTTGCAAGGAAGTGTCGCATTTACATTCATTTGATTCGAAGACGAGGAATGCATGACACTTCGCAAATCATATTATATCTTACCATGAAACATAGAAATGAGATGCGATATCGCGTTTTAAAAATCATAAGAACTCTATTTCTACGAAACGTAGACATCTGCAAACGCTATTTCCTTGCAAGGAAGTGTCGCATTTACATTCATTTGAAGTGTAGACGAGGAATACATAACACTTCGCAAATCATATTATACCTTACCATGAAACATAGAAATGTGATGCGATATCGCGTTTTAATATTCATAAGAACTCTATTGCTACGATACGTAGACATTTACAAACGCTATTTCCTTGCATGGAAGTGTCGCATTTACATTCATTTGAAGTGTAGACGAGGAATACATAACACTTCGCAAATCATATTATATCTTACCATGAAATATAGAAATGAGATGCGATATCGCGTTTTAAGAATCATAAGAACTCTATTGCTACGATACCTGGACATCTGCAGACGCTATTTCCTATCAGGCAAGTGTGGCATTTACATTCATTTGAAGTGTAGACGAGAAATACATGACACTTCGCAAATCATATTATATCTTACCATGAAACATAGAAATGAGATGCGATATCGCGTTTTAAGAAGCATTGGAAATCTATTGCTACGATACGTAGACAACTGCAAACGCTATTTCCAAGCGAGGAAGTGTCGCATTCACATTCATTTGAAGTGTAGACGAGGAATACATAACACTTCGCAAATCATATTATATCTTATCATGAAACATAGAAATGAGATGCGATATCGCGTTTTAAGAAGCATTAGAACTCTATTGCTGCGATACCTAGACATCTGCAGACGCTATTTCCTAGCAAGGTAGTGTCGCATTTACATTCATTTGAAGTGTAGACGAGGAATACATGACACTTCGCAAATCATATTATATCTTACCATGAAACATAGAAATGAGATGCGATATAGCGTTTTAAGAAGCATTGGAAATCTATTGCTACGATACGTAGACAACTGCAAACGCTATTTCCAAGCGAGGAAGTGTCGCATTCACATTCATTTGAAGTGTAGACGAGGAATACATAACACTTCGCAAATCATATTATATCTTACCATGAAACATAGAAATGAGATGCGATATCGCGTTTTAAGAAGCATTAGAACTCTATTGCTGCGATACCTAGACATCTGCAGACGCTATTTCCTAGCAAGGTAGTGTCGCATTTACATTCATTTGAAGTGTAGACGAGGAATACATGACACTTCGCAAATCATATTATATCTTACCCTGAAACATAGAAATGAGATGCGATATCGCGTTTTAAGAATCATAAGAACTCCATTGCTACGATACGTAGACATCTGCAAACGCTATTTCCTTGCAAGGAAGTGTCGCATTTACATTCATTTGATTCGAAGACGAGGAATGCATGACACTTCGCAAATCATATTATATCTTACCATGAAACATAGAAATGAGATGCGAAATCGCGTTTTAAGAAGCATTAGAAATCTATTGCTACGATACATAGACATCTGCAAACGCTATTTCCTTGCAAGGAAGTGTCGCATTTACATTTTTTTGAAGTGTAGACGAGGAATACATGACACTTCGCAAATCATATTATATCTTACCATGAAACATAGAAATGAGATGCGATATCGCGTTTTAAAAATCATAAGAACTCTATTTCTACGATACGTAGACATCTGCAAACGCTATTTCCTTGCAAGGAAGTGTCGCATTTACATTCATTTGAAGTGTAGACGAGGAATACATAACACTTCGCAAATCATATTATACCTTACCATGAAACATAGAAATGTGATGCGATATCGCGTTTTAATATTCATAAGAACTCTATTGCTACGATACGTAGACATCTACAAACGCTATTTCCTTGCATGGAAGTGTCGCATTTACATTCAATTGAAGTGTAGACGAGGAATACATGACACTTCGCAAATGATATTATATCGTACCATGAAACATAGAAATGAGATGCGATATCGCGTTTTAAAAACATTAGAACTCTATTGCTGCGATACCTAGACATCTGCAGACGCTATTTCCTAGCAAGGTAGTGTCGCATTTACATTCATTTGAAGTGTAGACGAGGAATACATGACACTTCGCAAATCATATTATATCTTACCCTGAAACATAGAAATGAGATGCGATATCGCGTTTTAAGAATCATAAGAACTCCATTGCTACGATACGTAGACATCTGCAAACGCTATTTCCTTGCAAGGAAGTGTCGCATTTACATCCATTTGATTCGAAGACGAGGAATGCATGACACTTCGCAAATCATATTATATCTTACCATGAAACATAGAAATGAGATGCGAAATCGCGTTTTAAGAAGCATTAGAAATCTATTGCTACGATACATAGACATCTGCAAACGCTATTTCCTTGCAAGGAAGTGTCGCATTTACATTTTTTTGAAGTGTAGACGAGGAATACATGACACTTCGCAAATCATATTATATCTTACCATGAAACATAGAAATGAGATGCGATATCGCGTTTTAAAAATCATAAGAACTCTATTTCTACGATACGTAGACATCTGCAAACGCTATTTCCTTGCAAGGAAGTGTCGCATTTACATTCATTTGAAGTGTAGACGAGGAATACATAACACTTCGCAAATCATATTATACCTTACCATGAAACATAGAAATGTGATGCGATATCGCGTTTTAATATTCATAAGAACTCTATTGCTACGATACGTAGACATCTACAAACGCTATTTCCTTGCATGGAAGTGTCGCATTTACATTCAATTGAAGTGTAGACGAGGAATACATGACACTTCGCAAATGATATTATATCGTACCATGAAACATAGAAATGAGATGCGATATCGCGTTTTAAAAATCATAAGAACTCTATTGCTACGATACGTAGACATCTGCAAACGCTATTTCCTTGCAAGGAAGTGTCGCATTTACATTCATTTGAAGTGTAGACGAGGAATACATAACACTTCGGAAATCATTTTATATCTTACCATGAAACATAGAAATGAGATGCGATATCGCGTTTTAAGAATCATAAGAACTCTATTGCTACGATACCTGGACATCTGCAGACGCTATTTCCTATCAGGGAAGTGTGCCATTTACATTCATTTGAAGTGTAGACGAGAAATACATGATACTTCGCAAATCATATTATATCTTACCATGAAACATAGAAGTGAGATGCGATATCGCGTTTTAAGAAGCATTGGAAATCTATTGCTACGATACGTAGACAACTGCAAACGCTATTTCCTTGCAAGGAAGTTTCGCATTTACATTCATTTGAATCGTAGACGAGGAATGCATAACACTTCGCAAATCATATTATATCTTACCATGAAATATAGAAATGGAATGCGATATCGCGTTTTAAGAAGCATTAGAACTCTATTGCTACGATACCTAGACATCTGCAGACGCTATTGCCTAGCAAGGAAGTGTCGCATTTACATACATTTGAAGTGTAGACGAGGAATACATGACACTTCGCAAATCATATTATATCTTACCATGAAACATAGAAATGAGATGCGATATCGCGTTTTACGAAGCATTAGAACTCTATTGCTACGATAGGCAGACGTTTGCAAACGCTATTTCCTAGCAAGGAAGTGTCGCATTTACATTCATTTGAAGTGTAGACGAGGAATACATAACACTTCGCAAATTATATTATATCTTACCACGAAACATAGAAATGAGATGCGATATCGCGCTTTAAGAAGCATTAGAAATCTATTGCTACGATACGTAGACATCTGCAAGCGCTATTTCCTAGCGAGGAAGTGTCGCATTCACATTCATTTGAAGTGTAGACGTGGAATGCATAACACTTCGCAATGAATATTATATCTTATCATGAAACATAGATATGAGATGCAATATCTCGTCTTAAGAAGCATTTGAACTCTATTGCTACGATACGTAGACATCTGCAGACGCTATTTCCTAGCAAGGAAGTGTCGTACTTATATTCATTTGAAGTGTAGACGAGGAATACATAACACTTCGCAAATCATATTATATCTTACCATGAAACATAGAAATGAGGTGCGATATCGCGCTTTAAGAATCATAAGAACTCTATTGCTACGATACGTAGATATCTGCAAACGCTATTTCCTTGCAAGGAAGTGTCGCATTTACATTCATTTGAATCGTAGACGAGGAATGCACAACACTTCGCAAATCATATTATATCTTACCATGAAACGTAGAAATGAGATGCGATATCGCGTTTTAAGAAGCATTAGAACACTATTGCTACGATAGATAGACATTCGCAAACGCTATTTCCTTGCAAGGAAGTGTCGCATTTACATTCATTTGAAGTGTAGACGAGGTATACATGACACTTCGCAATTCATATTATATCTTACCATGAAACATAGAAATGAGATGCGATATCGCGTTTTAAGAAGAATTAGAACTCTATTGCTACGATAGGTAGACATCTGCAAACGCTATTTCCTAGCGAGGAAGTGTCGCATTCACATTCATTTGAAGTGTAGACGTGGAATACATGACACTTCGCAAATCATATTATATGTTACCATGAAACATAGAAATGAGATGCGATATCGCGTTTTAAGAAGCATTGGAAATCTATTGCTACGATACGTAGACATCTGCAGACGCTATTTCCTAGCAAGGAAGTGTCGCATTTACATTCATTTGAAGTGTAGACGAGGAATACATGACACTTCGCAAATCATATTATATCTTAACATGAAACATAGAAATGAGATGCCATATCGCGTTTTAAGAAGCATTAGAACTCCATTGCTACGATAGGTAGACGTTTGCAAACTCTATTTCCTTGCAAGGAAGTGTCGCATTTACATTCATTTGAAGTGTAGACGAGGAATACATAACACTTCGCAAATCATATTATGTCTTACCATGAAACATAGAAATGAGATGCGATATCGCGTATTAAGAATCATAAGAACTCTATTGCTACGATTCGTAGACATCTGCAAACGCTATTTCCTTGCAAGGAAGTGTCGCATTTACATTCATTTGAAGTGTAGACGAGGAATACATGACACTTCACAAATAATATTATATCTTACCATGAAACATAGAAATTAGATGCGATATCGCTTTTTAAGAAGCATTAGAACTCTATTGCTACGATAGGTAGACATCTGCAAACGCTATTTCCTTACAAGGAAGTTTCGCATTTACATTCATTTGAAGTGTGGACGAGGAATACATAACACTACGCAAATCATATTATATCTTACCATGAAACATAGAAATGAGATGCGATATCGCGTTTTAAGAATCATAAGAACTCTATTGCTACGATAAGTAGACATCTGCAAACACTATTTCCTTGCATGGAAGTGTCGCATTTACATTCATTTGACGTGTAGACGAGGAATACATAACACTTCGCAAATCATATTATACCTTACCGTGAAACATGGAAATGAGATGCGATATCGCGTTTTAAGAATCATAAGAACTCTATTGCTACGATACGTAGACATCTGCAAACGCTATTTCCTTGCAAGGAAGTGTCGCATTTACATTGATTTGAAGTGTAGACGAAGAATACATAACACTTCGCAAATCATATTATATCTTACCATGAAACATGGAAATGAGATGCGATATCGCGTTTTAAGAATCAATAGAACTCTATTGCTACGATACGTAGACATCTGCAAACGCTATTTCCTTGCAAGGAAGTGTCGCATTTACATTCATTTGAAGTGTAGACGAAGAATACATGACACTTCGCAAATCATATTATATCTTACCATGAAACATAGAAATGCGATGCGATATCGCGTTTTAAGAAGCATTAGAACTCTATTGCTGCGGTAGGTAGACGTTTGCAAACGCTATTTCCTTGCAAGGAAGTGTCGCATTTACATTCATTTGAAGTGTAGACGAGGAATACATGACACTTCGCAAATCATATTATATCGTACCATGAAACATAGAAACGAGATGCGATATCGCGTTTTAAAAATCATAAGAACTCTATTGCTACGATACGTAGACATCTGCAAACGCCATTTCCTAGCAAGGTAGTGTCGCATTTACATTCATTTGAAGTGTAGACGAGGAATACATGACACTTCGCAAATCATATTATATCTTACCATGGAACATAGAAATGAGATGCGATATCGCGTTTTAAGAATCATAAGAACTCTATTGCTACGATACCTGGACATCTGCAGACGCTATTTCCTATCAGGGAAGTGTGGCATTTACATTCATTTGAAGTGTAGACGAGAAATACATGACACTTCGCAAATCATATTATATCTTACCATGAAACATAGAAGTGAGATGCGATATCGCGTTTTAAGAATCATAAGAACTCTATTGCTACAATACCTGGACATCTGCAGACGCTATTTCCTATCAGGGAAGTGTGGCATTTACATTCATTTGAAGTGTAGACGAGAAATACATGACACTTCGCAAATCATATTATATCTTACCATGAAACATAGAAATGAGATGCGATATCGCGTTTTCAGAATCATAAGAACTCTATTGCTACGAAACGTAGACATCTGCAAACGCTATTTCCTTGCAAGGAAGTGTCGCATTTACATTCATTTGAATCGTAGACGAGGAATGCATAACACTTCGCAAATCATATTATATCTTACCATGAAACATAGAAATGAGATGCGAAATCGCGTTTTAAGAAGCATTAGAAATCTATTGTTACGATACATAGACATCTGCAAACGCTATTTCCTTGCAAGGAAGTGTCGCATTTACATTCATTTGAAGTGTAGACGAGGAATACATGATACTTCGCAAATCAAGTTATATCTTACCATGAAATATAGAAATGAGATGCGATATCGCGTTTTAAGAAGCATTAGAACTCTATTGCTACGATGGGTAGACGTTTGCAAACGCTATTTCCTTGCAAGGAAGTGTCGCATTTACATTCATTTGAAGTGTAGACGAGGAATACATAACACTTCGGAAATCATTTTATATCTTACCATGAAACATAGAAGTGAGATGCGATATCGCGTTTTAAGAATCAAAGGAACTCTATTGCTACGATACCTGGACATCTGCAGACGCTATTTCCTATCAGGGAAGTGTGGCATTTACATTCATTTGAAGTGTAGACGAGAAATACATGACACTTCGCAAATCATATTATATCTTACCATGAAACATAGTAATGAGATGCGATATCGCGTTTTAAGAATCATAAGAACTCTATTGCTACGATACGTAGACATCTGCAAACGCTATTTCCTTACAAGGAAGTGTCGCATTTACATTCATTTGAATCGTAGACGAGGAATGCACAACACTTCGCAAATCATATTATATCTTACCATGAAACATAGAAATGAGATGCGATATCGCGTTTTAAGAAGCATTAGAACACTATTGCTACGATAGATAGACATTCGAAAACGCTATTTCCTTGCAAGGAAGTGTCGCATTTACATTCATTTGAAGTGTAGACGAGGTATACATGACACTTCGCAATTCATATTATATCTTACCATGAAACATAGAAATGAGATGCGATATCGCGTTTTAAGAATCATAAGAACTCTATTGCTACGATACGTAGACATCTGCAAACGCTATTTCCTGCAAGGAAGTGTCGCATTTACATTCATTTGAAGTGTAGACGAGGAATACATGACACTTCGCAAATCATATTATATCTTACCATGAAACATAGAAACGAGATGCGATATCGCGTTTTAAGAAGCATTAGAACACTATTGCTAAGATAGATTGACATTCGCAAACGCTATTTCCTTGCAACGAAGTGTCGCATTTACATTCATTTGAAGTGTAGACGAGGAATACATAACACATCGCAAATCATATTATACCTTACCATGAAACATAGAAATGAGATGCGATATCGCGTTTTAAGAATCATAAGAACTCTATTGCTACGATACGTAGACATCTGCAAACGCTATTTCCTTGCAAGGAAGTGTCTCATTTACATTCATTTGAAGTGTAGACGAGGAATACATAACACTTCGCAAATCATATTATATCTTACCATGAAATATAGAAATGAGGTGCGATATCGCGTTTTAAGAAGCATTAGAACTCTATTACTGCGGTAGGTAGACGTTTGCAAACGCTATTTCCTTGCAAGGAAGTGTCGCATTTACATTCATTTGAAGTGTAGACGGGGAATACATGACACTTCGCAAATCATATTATATCGTACCATGAAACATAGAAATGAGTTGCGATATCGCGTTTTAAAAATCATAAGAACTCTATTGCTACGATACGTAGACATCTGCAAACGCTATTTCCTTGCAAGGAAGTGTCGCATTTACATTCATTTGAAGTGTAGACGAGGAATACATAACACTTCGCAAATCATATTATACCTTACCATGAAACATAGAAATGTGATGCGATATCGCGTTTTAATATTCATAAGAACTCTATTGCTACGATACGTAGACATCTACAAACGCTATTTCCTTGCATGGAAGTGTCGCATTTACATTCATTTGAAGTGTAGACGAGGAATACATGTCACTTCGCAAATCATATTATATCTTACCATGAATCATAGAAATGAGATGCGATATCGCGTTTTAAGAAGCATTAGAACTCTATTGCTACGGTAGGTAGACGTTTGCAAACGCTATTTCCTTGCAAGGAAGTGTCGCATTTACATTCATTTGAAGTGTAGACGAGGAATACATGACACTTCGCAAATCATATTATATCTTACCATGAAACATAGAAATGTGATGCGATATCGCGTTTTAAGAATCATAAGAACTCTATTGCTACGATACGTAGACATCTGCAAACGCTATTTCCTTACAAGGAAGTGTCGCATTTACATTCATTTGAATCGTAGACGAGGAATGCACAACACTTCGCAAATCATATTATATCTTACCATGAAACATAGAAATGAGATGCGATATCGCGTTTTAAGAAGTATTAGAACACTATTGCTACGATAGATAGACATTCGCAAACGCTATTTCCTTGCAAGGAAGTGTCGCATTTACATTCATTTGAAGTGTAGACGAGGTATACATGACACTTCGCAATTCATATTATATCTTACCATGAAACATAGAAATGAGATGCGATATCGCGTTTTAAGAATCATAAGAACTCTATTGCTACGATACGTAGACATCTGCAAACGCTATTTCCTGCAAGGAAGTGTCGCATTTACATTCATTTGAAGTGTAGACGAGGAATACATGACACTTCGCAAATCATATTATATCTTACCATGAAACATAGAAACGAGATGCGATATCGCGTTTTAAGTAGCATTAGAACACTATTGCTACGATAGATAGACATTCGCAAACGCTATTTCCTTGCAACGAAGTGTCGCATTTACATTCATTTGAAGTGTAGACGAGGAATACATAACACTTCGCAAATCATATTATATCTTACCATGAAACATAGAAATGAGATGCGATATCGCGTTTTAAGAATCATAAGAACTCCATTGCTACGATACGTAGACATCTGCAAACGCTATATCCTTGCAAGGAAGTGTCGCATTTACATTCATATGTTTCGTAGACGAGGAATGCATAACACTTCGCAATGAATATTATATCTTATCATGAAACATAGATATGAGATGCAATATCTCGTTTTAAGAAGCATTTGAATTCTATTGCTTCGATACGTAGACATCTGCAAACGCTATTTCCTTGCAAGGAAGTGTCGCATTTACATTCATTTGAAGTGTAGACGAGGAATACATGACACTTCGCAAATCATATTATATCTTACCATGAAACATAGAAATGAGATGCGATATCGCGTTTTAAGAAGCATTAGAACTCTATTGCTGCGATACCTAGACATCTGCAGACGCTATTTCCTAGCAAGGTAGTGTCGCATTTACTTTCATTTGAAGTGTAGACGAGGAATACATGACACTTCGCAAATCATATTATATCTTACCAGGAAACATAGAAATGAGATGCGATATCGCGTTTTAAGAATCATAAGAACTCTATTGCTACGATACGTAGACATCTGCAAACGCTATTTCCTTGCAAGGAAGTGTCGCATTTACATTCATTTGATTCGAAGACGAGGAATGCATGACACTTCGCAAATCATATTATATCTTACCATGAAACATAGAAATGAGATGCGAAATCGCGTTTCAAGAAGCATTAGAAATCTATTGCTACGATACATAGACATCTGCAAACGCTATTTCCTTGCAAGGAAGTGTCGCATTTACATTTATTTGAAGTGTAGACGAGGAATACATGACACTTCGCAAATCATATTATATCTTACCATGAAACATAGAAATGAGATGCGATATCGCGTTTTAAAAATCATAAGAACTCTATTTCTACGAAACGTAGACATCTGCAAACGCTATTTCCTTGCAAGGAAGTGTCGCATTTACATTCATTTGAAGTGTAGACGAGGAATACATAACACTTCGCAAATCATATTATACCTTACCATGAAACATAGAAATGTGATGCGATATCGCGTTTTAATATTCATAAGAACTCTATTGCTACGATACGTAGACATTTACAAACGCTATTTCCTTGCATGGAAGTGTCGCATTTACATTCATTTGAAGTGTAGACGAGGAATACATAACACTTCGCAAATCATATTATATCTTACCATGAAATATAGAAATGAGATGCGATATCGCGTTTTAAGAATCATAAGAACTCTATTGCTACGATACCTGGACATCTGCAGACGCTATTTCCTATCAGGGAAGTGTGGCATTTACATTCATTTGAAGTGTAGACGAGAAATACATGACACTTCGCAAATCATATTATATCTTACCATGAAACATAGAAATGAGATGCGATATCGCGTTTTAAGAAGCATTGGAAATCTATTGCTACGATACGTAGACAACTGCAAACGCTATTTCCAAGCGAGGAAGTGTCGCATTCACATTCAATTGAAGTGTAGACGAGGAATACATAACACTTCGCAAATCATATTATATCTTATCATGAAACATAGAAATGAGATGCGGTATCGCGTTTTAAGAAGCATTAGAACTCTATTGCTGCGATACCTAGACATCTGCAGACGCTATTTCCTAGCAAGGTAGTGTCGCATTTACATTCATTTGAAGTGTAGACGAGGAATACATGACACTTCGCAAATCATATTATATCTTACCATGAAACATAGAAATGAGATGCGATATAGCGTTTTAAGAAGCATTGGAAATCTATTGCTACGATACGTAGACATCTGCAAACGCTATTTCCTTGCAAGGAAGTGTCGCATTTACATTCATTTGATTCGAAGACGAGGAATGCATGACACTTCGCAAATCATATTATATCTTACCATGAAACATAGAAATGAGATGCGAAATCGCGTTTTAAGAAGCATTAGAAATCTATTGCTACGATACATAGACATCTGCAAACGCTATTTCCTTGCAAGGAAGTGTCGCATTTACATTTTTTTGAAGTGTAGACGAGGAATACATGACACTTCGCAAATCATATTATATCTTACCATGAAACATAGAAATGAGATGCGATATCGCGTTTTAAAAATCATAAGAACTCTATTTCTACGATACGTAGACATCTGCAAACGCTATTTCCTTGCAAGGAAGTGTCGCATTTACATTCATTTGAAGTGTAGACGAGGAATACATAACACTTCGCAAATCATATTATACCTTACCATGAAACATAGAAATGTGATGCGATATCGCGTTTTAATATTCATAAGAACTCTATTGCTACGATACGTAGACATCTACAAACGCTATTTCCTTGCATGGAAGTGTCGCATTTACATTCATTTGAAGTGTAGACGAGGAATACATGACACTTCGCAAATGATATTATATCGTACCATGAAACATAGAAATGAGATGTGATATCGCGTTTTAAAAATCATAAGAACTCTATTGCTACGATACGTAGACATCTGCAAACGCTATTTCCTTGCAAGGAAGTGTCGCATTTACATTCATTTGAAGTGTAGACGAGGAATACATAACACTTCGGAAATCATTTTATATCTTACCATGAAACATAGAAATGAGATGCGATATCGCGTTTTAAGAATCATAAGAACTCTATTGCTACGATACCTGGACATCTGCAGACGCTATTTCCTGTCAGGGAAGTGTGCCATTTACATTCATTTGAAGTGTAGACGAGAAATACATGATACTTCGCAAATCATATTATATCTTACCATGAAACATAGAAGTGAGATGCGATATCGCGTTTTAAGAAGCATTGGAAATCTATTGCTACGATACGTAGACAACTGCAAACGCTATTTCCTTGCAAGGAAGTTTCGCATTTACATTCATTTGAATCGTAGACGAGGAATGCATAACACTTCGCAAATCATATTATATCTTACCATGACATATAGAAATGGAATGCGATATCGCGTTTTAAGAAGCATTAGAACTCTATTGCTACGATACCTAGACATCTGCAGACGCTATTGCCTAGCAAGGAAGTGTCGCATTTACATACATTTGAAGTGTAGACGAGGAATACATGACACTTCGCAAATCATATTATATCTTACCATGAAACATAGAAATGAGATGCGATATCGCGTTTTACGAAGCATTAGAACTCTATTGCTACGATAGGCAGACGTTTGCAAACGCTATTTCCTAGCAAGGAAGTGTCGCATTTACATTCATTTGAAGTGTAGACGAGGAATACATAACACTTCGCAAATTATATTATATCTTACCACGAAACATAGAAATGAGATGCGATATCGCGCTTTAAGAAGCATTAGAAATCTATTGCTACGATACGTAGACATCTGCAAGCGCTATTTCCTAGCGAGGAAGTGTCGCATTCACATTCATTTGAAGTGTAGACGTGGAATGCATAACACTTCGCAATGAATATTATATCTTATCATGAAACATAGATATGAGATGCAATATCTCGTCTTAAGAAGCATTTGAAATCTATTGCTACGATACGTAGACATCTGCAGACGCTATTTCCTAGCAAGGAAGTGTCGTACTTATATTCATTTGAAGTGTAGACGAGGAATACATAACACTTCGCAAATCATATTATATCTTACCATGAAACATAGAAATGAGGTGCGATATCGCGCTTTAAGAATCATAAGAACTCTATTGCTACGATACGTAGACATCTGCAAACGCTATTTCCTTGCAAGGAAGTGTCGCATTTACATTCATTTGAATCGTAGACGAGGAATGCACAACACTTCGCAAATCATATTATATCTTACCATGAAACATAGAAATGAGATGCGATATCGCGTTTTAAGAAGCATTAGAACACTATTGCTACGATAGATAGACATTCGCAAACGCTATTTCCTTGCAAGGAAGTGTCGCATTTACATTCATTTGAAGTGTAGACGAGGTATACATGACACTTCGCAATTCATATTATATCTTACCATGAAACATAGAAATGAGATGCGATATCGCGTTTTAAGAAGAATTAGAACTCTATTGCTACGATAGGTAGACATCTGCAAACGCTATTTCCTAGCGAGGAAGTGTCGCATTCACATTCATTTGAAGTGTAGACGAGGAATACATGACACTTCGCAAATCATATTATATCTTACCATGAAACATAGAAATGAGATGCGATATCGCGTTTTAAGAAGCATTGGAAATCTATTGCTACGATACGTAGACATCTGCAGACGCTATTGCCTAGCAAGGAAGTGTCGCATTTACATACATTTGAAGTGTAGACGAGGAATACATGACACTTCGCAAATCATATTATATCTTACCATGAAACATAGAAATGAGATGCGATATCGCGTTTTACGAAGCATTAGAACTCTATTGCTACGATAGGCAGACGTTTGCAAACGCTATTTCCTAGCAAGGAAGTGTCGCATTTACATTCATTTGAAGTGTAGACGAGGAATACATAACACTTCGCAAATTATATTATATCTTACCACGAAACATAGAAATGAGATGCGATATCGCGCTTTAAGAAGCATTAGAAATCTATTGCTACGATACGTAGACATCTGCAAGCGCTATTTCCTAGCGAGGAGGTGTCGCATTCACATTCATTTGAAGTGTAGACGAGGAATGCATAACACTTCGCAATGAATATTATATCTTATCATGAAACATAGATATGAGATGCAATATCTCGTTTTAAGAAGCATTTGAACTCTATTGCTACGATACGTAGACATCTGCAGACGCTATTTCCTAGCAAGGAAGTGTCGTATTTATATTCATTTGAAGTGTAGACGAGGAATACATAACACTTCGCAATTCATATTATATCTTACCATGAAACATAGAAATGAGGTGCGATATCGCGCTTTAAGAATCATAAGAACTCTATTGCTACGATACGTAGACATCTGCAAACGCTATTTCCTTGCATGGAAGTGTCGCATTTACATTCATTTGACGTGTAGACGAGGAATACATGACACTTCGCAAATCATATTATATCTTACCATGAAACATAGAAATGAGGTGCGATATCACGTTTTAAGAAGCAATAGAAATCAATTGCTACGATACATAGACATCTGCAAACGCTATTTCCTTGCAAGGAAGTGTCGCATTTACATTCATTTGAAGTGTAGACGAGGAATACATGACACTTCGCAAACCATATTATATCTTACCATGAAACATAGAAATTAGATGCGATATCGCTTTTTAAGAAGCATTAGAACTCTATTGCTAGGATAGGTAGACATCTGCAAACGCTATTTCCTTGCAAGGAAGTGTCTCACTTACATTCATTTGAAGTGTAGACAAGGAATACATAACACTTCGCAAATCATATTATATCTTACCATGAAATATAGAAATGAGATGCGATATCGCGTTTTAAGAGGCACTAGAACTCTATTGCTACGGTAGGTAGACGTTTGCAAACGCTATTTCCTTGCAAGGAAGTGTCGCATTTACATTCATTTGAATCGTAGACGAGGAATGCACAACACTTCGCAAATCATATTATATCTTACCATGAAACATAGAAATGAGATGCGATATCGCGTTTTAAGAAGCATTAGAACACTATTGCTACGATAGATAGACATTCGCAAACGCTATTTCCTTGCAAGGAAGTGTCGCATTTACATTCATTTGAAGTGTAGACGAGGTATACATGACACTTCGCAATTCATATTATATCTTACCATGAAACATAGAAATGAGATGCGATATCGCGTTTTAAGAAGAATTAGAACTCTATTGCTACGATAGGTAGACATCTGCAAACGCTATTTCCTAGCGAGGAAGTGTCGCATTCACATTCATTTGAAGTGTAGACGAGGAATACATAACTCTTCGCAAATCATATTATATCTTACCATGAAACATAGAAATGAGATGCGATATCGCGTTTTAAGAAGCATTGGAAATCTATTGCTACGATACGTAGACAACTGCAAACGCTATTTCCTAGCGAGGAAGTGTCGCATTCACATTCATTTGAAGTGTAGACGAGGAATACATAACACTTCGCAAATCATATTATATCTTACCATGAAACATAGAAATGTGATGCGATATCGCGTTTTAAGAAGCATTGGAACTCTATTGCTGCGATACCTAGACATCTGCAGACGCTATTTCCTAGCAAGGTAGTGTCGCATTTACATTCATTTGAAGTGTAGACGAGGAATACATGACACTTCGCAAATCATATTATATCTTACCATGAAACATAGAAATGAGATGCGATATCGCGTTTTAAGAATCATAAGAACTCTATTGCTACGATACGTAGACATCTGCAGACGCTATTGCCTAGCAAGGAAGTGTCGCATTTACATACATTTGAAGTGTAGACGAGGAATACATGACACTTCGCAAATCATATTATATCTTACCATGAAACATAGAAATGAGATGCGATATCGCGTTTTACGAAGCATTAGAACTCTATTGCTACGATAGGCAGACGTTTGCAAACGCTATTTCCTAGCAAGGAAGTGTCGCATTTACATTCATTTGAAGTGTAGACGAGGAATACATAACACTTCGCAAATTATATTATATTTTACCACGAAACATAGAAATGGGATGCGATATCGCGCTTTAAGAAGCATTAGAAATCTATTGCTACGATACGTAGACATCTGCAAGCGCTATTTCCTAGCGAGGAAGTGTCGCTTTCACATTCATTTGAAGTGTAGACGAGGAATGCATAACACTTCGCAATGAATATTATATCTTATCATGAAACATAGATATGAGATGCAATATCTCGTTTTAAGAAGCATTTGAACTCTATTGCTACGATACGTAGACATCTGCAGACGCTATTTCCTAGCAAGGAAGTGTCGTATTTATATTCATTTGAAGTGTAGACGAGGAATACATAACACTTCGCAATTCATATTATATCTTACCATGAAACATAGAAATGAGGTGCGATATCGCGCTTTAAGAATCATAAGAACTCTATTGCTACGATACGTAGACATCTGCAAACGCTATTTCCTTGCATGGAAGTGTCGCATTTACATTCATTTGACGTGTAGACGAGGAATACATGACACTTCGCAAATCATATTATATCTTACCATGAAACATAGAAATTAGATGCGATATCGCTTTTTAAGAAGCATTAGAACTCTATTGCTAGGATAGGTAGACATCTGCAAACGCTATTTCCTTGCAAGGAAGTGTCTCACTTACATTCATTTGAAGTGTAGACAAGGAATACATAACACTTCGCAAATCATATTATATCTTACCATGAAATATAGAAATGAGATGCGATATCGCGTTTTAAGAGGCACTAGAACTCTATTGCTACGGTAGGTAGACGTTTGCAAACGCTATTTCCTTGCAAGGAAGTGTCGCATTTACATTCATTTGAATCGTAGACGAGGAATGCACAACACTTCGCAAATCATATTATATCTTACCATGAAACATAGAAATGAGATGCGATATCGCGTTTTAAGGAGCATTAGAACACTATTGCTACGATAGATAGACATTCGCAAACGCTATTTCCTTGCAAGGAAGTGTCGCATTTACATTCATTTGAAGTGTAGACGAGGTATACATGACACTTCGCAATTCATATTATATCTTACCATGAAACATAGAAATGAGATGCGATATCGCGTTTTAAGAAGAATTAGAACTCTATTGCTACGATAGGTAGACATCTGCAAACGCTATTTCCTAGCGAGGAAGTGTCGCATTCACATTCATTTGAAGTGTAGACGAGGAATACATAACTCTTCGCAAATCATATTATATCTTACCATGAAACATAGAAATGAGATGCGATATCGCGTTTTAAGAAGCATTGGAAATCTATTGCTACGATACGTAGACAACTGCAAACGCTATTTCCTAGCGAGGAAGTGTCGCATTCACATTCATTTGAAGTGTAGACGAGGAATACATAACACTTCGCAAATCATATTATATCTTACCATGAAACATAGAAATGAGATGCGATATCGCGTTTTAAGAAGCATTGGAACTCTATTGCTGCGATACCTAGACATCTGCAGACGCTATTTCCTAGCAAGGTAGTGTCGCATTTACATTCATTTGAAGTGTAGACGAGGAATACATGACACTTCGCAAATCATATTATATCTTACCATGAAACATAGAAATGAGATGCGATATCGCGTTTTAAGAATCATAAGAACTCTATTGCTACGATACGTAGACATCTGCAGACGCTATTGCCTAGCAAGGAAGTGTCGCATTTACATACATTTGAAGTGTAGACGAGGAATACATGACACTTCGCAAATCATATTATATCTTACCATGAAACATAGAAATGAGATGCGATATCGCGTTTTACGAAGCATTAGAACTCTATTGCTACGATAGGCAGACGTTTGCAAACGCTATTTCCTAGCAAGGAAGTGTCGCATTTACATTCATTTGAAGTGTAGACGAGGAATACATAACACTTCGCAAATTATATTATATTTTACCACGAAACATAGAAATGGGATGCGATATCGCGCTTTAAGAAGCATTAGAAATCTATTGCTACGATACGTAGACATCTGCAAGCGCTATTTCCTAGCGAGGAAGTGTCGCTTTCACATTCATTTGAAGTGTAGACGAGGAATGCATAACACTTCGCAATGAATATTATATCTTATCATGAAACATAGATATGAGATGCAATATCTCGTTTTAAGAAGCATTTGAACTCTATTGCTACGATACGTAGACATCTGCAGACGCTATTTCCTAGCAAGGAAGTGTCGTATTTATATTCATTTGAAGTGTAGACGAGGAATACATAACACTTCGCAATTCATATTATATCTTACCATGAAACATAGAAATGAGGTGCGATATCGCGCTTTAAGAATCATAAGAACTCTATTGCTACGATACGTAGACATCTGCAAACGCTATTTCCTTGCATGGAAGTGTCGCATTTACATTCATTTGACGTGTAGACGAGGAATACATGACACTTCGCAAATCATATTATATCTTACCATGAAACATAGAAATGAGGTGCGATATCACGTTTTAAGAAGCAATAGAAATCTATTGCTACGATACATAGACATCTGCAAACGCTATTTCCTTGCAAGGAAGTGTCGCATTTACATTCATTTGAAGTGTAGACGAGGAATACATAACACTTCGCAAATCATATTATATCTTTCCATGAAACATAGAAATGAGATGCGATATCGCGCTCTAAGAATCATAAGAACTCTATTGCTACGATACGTAGACATCTGCAAACGCTATTTCCTTGCATGGAAGTGTCGCATTTACATTCATTTGAATCGTTGACGAGGAATGCATAACACTTCGCAATGAATATTATATCTTATCATGAAACATAGATATCAGATGCAATATCTCGTTTTAAGAAGCATTTGAACTCTATTGCTTCGATACCTAGACATCTGCAAACGCTATTTCCTTGCAAGGAAGTGTCGCATTTACATTCATTTGAAGTGTAGACGAGGAATACATGACACTTCGAAAATCATATTATATCTTAACATGAAACATAGAAATGAGATGCGATATCGCGTTTTAAGAAGCATTAGAACTCTATTGCTACGATAGGTAGACGTTTCCAAACGCTATTTCCTTGCAAGGAAGTGTCGCATTTACATTCATTTGAAGTGTAGACGAGGAATACATAACACTTCGCAAATCATATTATGTCTTACCATGAAACATAGAAATGAGATGCGATATCGCGTATTAAGAATCATAAGAACTCTATTGCTACGATTCGTAGACATCTGCAAACGCTATTTCCTTGCAAGGAAGTGTCGCATTTACATTCATTTGAAGTGTAGACGAGGAATACATGACACTTCGCAAATCATATTATATCTTACCATGAAACATAGAAATTAGATGAGATATCGCTTTTTAAGAAGCATTAGAACTCTATTGCTACGATAGGTAGACATCTGCAAACGCTATTTCCTTACAAGGAAGTTTCGCATTTACATTCATTTGAAGTGTGGACGAGGTATACATGACACTTCGCAATTCATATTATATCTTACCATGAAACATAGAAATGAGATGCGATATCGCGTTTTAAGAAGCATTAGAACTCTATTGCTACGATAGGTAGACATCTGCAAACGCTATTTCCTAGCGAGGAAGTATCGCATTTACATTCATTTGAAGTGTAGACGAGGAATACATAACACTTCGCAAATCATATTATACCTTACCATGAAACATAGAAATGAGATGCGATATCGCGTTTTAAGAATCATAAGAACTCTATTTCTACGATACGTAGACATCTGCAAACGCTATTTCCTTGCAAGGAAGTGTCTCACTTACATTCATTTGAAGTGTAGACAAGGAATACATAACACTTCGCAAATCATGTTATATCTTACCATGAAATATAGAAATGAGATGCGATATCGCGTTTTAAGAAGCATTAGAACTCTATTGCTACGATACGTAGACATCTGCAAACGCTATTTCCTTGCATGGAAGTGTCGCATTTACATTCATTTGAATCGTTGACGAGGAATGCATAACACTTCGCAATGAATATTATATCTTATCATGAAACATAGATATGAGATGCAATATCTCGTCTTAAGAAGCATTTGAACTCTATTGCTACGATACGTAGACATCTGCAGACGCTATTTCCTAGCAAGGAAGTGTCGTACTTATATTCATTTGAAGTGTAGACGAGGAATACATAACACGTCGCAAATCATATTATATCTTACCATGAAACATAGAAATGAGGTGCGATATCGCGCTTTAAGAATCATAAGAACTCTATTGCTACGATACGTAGACATCTGCAAACGCTATTTCCTTGCAAGGAAGTGTCGCATTTACATTCATTTGAATCGTAGACGAGGAATGCACAACACTTCGCAAATCATATTATATCTTACCATGAAACATAGAAATGAGATGCGATATCGCGTTTTAAGAAGCATTAGAACACTATTGCTACGATAGATAGACATTCGCAAACGCTATTTCCTTGCAAGGAAGTGTCGCATTTACATTCATTTGAAGTGTAGACGAGGTATACATGACACTTCGCAATTCATATTATATCTTACCATGAAACATAGAAATGAGATGCGATATCGCGTTTTAAGAAGAATTAGAACTCTATTGCTACGATAGGTAGACATCTGCAAACGCTATTTCCTAGCGAGGAAGTGTCGCATTCACATTCATTTGAAGTGTAGACGAGGAATACATAACACTTCGCAAATCATATTATATCTTACCATGAAACATAGAAATGAGATGCGATATCGCGTTTTAAGAAGCATTGGAAATCTATTGCTACGATACGTAGACAACTGCAAACGCTATTTCCTAGCGAGGAAGTGTCGCATTCACATTCATTTGAAGTGTAGACGAGGAATACATAACACTTCGCAAATCATATTATATCTTACCATGAAACATAGAAATGAGATGCGATATCGCGTTTTAAGAAGCATTGGAACTCTATTGCTGCGATACCTAGACATCTGCAGACGCTATTTCCTAGCAAGGTAGTGTCGCATTTACATTCATTTGAAGTGTAGACGAGGAATACATGACACTTCGCAAATCATATTATATCTTACCATGAAACATAGAAATGAGATGCGATATCGCGTTTTAAGAATCATAAGAACTCTATTGCTACGATACGTAGACATCTGCAGACGCTATTGCCTAGCAAGGAAGTGTCGCATTTACATACATTTGAAGTGTAGACGAGGAATACATGACACTTCGCAAATCATATTATATCTTACCATGAAACATAGAAATGAGATGCGATATCGCGTTTTACGAAGCATTAGAACTCTATTGCTACGATAGGCAGACGTTTGCAAACGCTATTTCCTAGCAAGGAAGTGTCGCATTCACATTCATTTGAAGTGTAGACGAGGAATGCATAACACTTCGCAATGAATATTATATCTTATCATGAAACATAGATATGAGATGCAATATCTCGTTTTAAGAAGCATTTGAACTCTATTGCTACGATACGTAGACATCTGCAGACGCTATTTCCTAGCAAGGAAGTGTCGTATTTATATTCATTTGAAGTGTAGACGAGGAATACATAACAGTTCGCAATTCATATTATATCTTACCATGAAACATAGAAATGAGGTGCGATATCGCGCTTTAAGAATCATAAGAACTCTATTGCTACGATACGTAGACATCTGCAAACGCTATTTCCTTGCATGGAAGTGTCGCATTTACATTCATTTGACGTGTAGACGAGGAATACATGACACTTCGCAAATCATATTATATCTTACCATGAAACATAGAAATGAGGTGCGATATCACGTTTTAAGAAGCAATAGAAATCTATTGCTACGATACATAGACATCTGCAAACGCTATTTCCTTGCAAGGAAGTGTCGCATTTACATTCATTTGAAGTGTAGACGAGGAATACATAACACTTCGCAAATCATATTATATCTTTCCATGAAACATAGAAATGAGATGCGATATCGCGCTCTAAGAATCATAAGAACTCTATTGCTACGATACGTAGACATCTGCAAACGCTATTTCCTTGCATGGAAGTGTCGCATTTACATTCATTTGAATCGTTGACGAGGAATGCATAACACTTCGCAATGAATATTATATCTTATCATGAAACATAGATATCAGATGCAATATCTCGTTTTAAGAAGCATTTGAAATCTATTGCTTCGATACGTAGACATCTGCAAACGCTATTTCCTTGCAAGGAAGTGTCGCATTTACATTCATTTGAAGTGTAGACGAGGAATACATGACACTTCGCAAATCATATTATATCTTACCATGAAATATAGAAATGAGATGCGATATCGCGTTTTAAGAAGCACTAGAACTCTATTGCTACGGTAGGTAGACGTTTGCAAACGCTATTTCCTTGCAAGGAAGTGTCGCATTTACATTCATTTGAAGTGTAGACGAGGAATACATGACACTTCGCAAATCATATTATATCTTACCATGAAACATAGAAATGAGATTGCGATATCGCGTTCTAAGAAGCATTAGAACTCTATTGCTACGATACCTAGACATCTGCAGACGCTATTTCCTAGCAAGGAAGTGTCGCATTTACATTCATTTGAAGTGTAGACGAGGAATACATGACACTTCGCAAATCATATTATATCTTAACATGAAACATAGAAATGAGATGCGATATCGCGTTTTAAGAAGCATTAGAACTCCATTGCTACGATAGGTAGACGTTTGCAAACGCTATTTCCTTGCAAGGAAGTGTCGCATTTACATTCATTTGAAGTGTAGACGAGGAATACATAACACTTCGCAAATCATATTATGTCTTACCATGAAACATAGAAATGAGATGCGATATCGCGTATTAAGAATCATAAGAACTCTATTGCTACGATTCGTAGACATCTGCAAACGCTATTTCCTTGCAAGGAAGTGTCGCATTTACATTCATTTGAAGTGTAGACGAGGAATACATGACACTTCGCAAATAATATTATATCTTACCATGAAACATAGAAATTAGATGCGATATCGCTTTTTAAGAAGCATTAGAACTCTATTGCTACGATAGGTAGACATCTGCAAACGCTATTTCCTTACAAGGAAGTTTCGCATTTACATTCATTTGAAGTGTGGACGTGGAATACATAACACTACGCAAATCATATTATATCTTACCATGAAACATAGAAATGAGATGCGATATCGCGTTTTAAGAATCATAAGAACTCTATTGCTACGATAAGTAGACATCTGCAAACACTATTTCCTTGCATGGAAGTGTCGCATTTACATTCATTTGACGTGTAGACGAGGAATACATAACACTTCGCAAATCATATTATACCTTACCGTGAAACATGGAAATGAGATGCGATATCGCGTTTTAAGAATCATAAGAACTCTATTGCTACGATACGTAGACATCTGCAAACGCTATTTCCTTGCAAGGAAGTGTCGCATTTACATTGATTTGAAGTGTAGACGAAGAATACATAACACTTCGCAAATCATATTATATCTTACCATGAAACATAGAAATGAGATGCGATATCGCGTTTTAAGAATCAATAGAACTCTATTGCTACGATACGTAGACATCTGCAAACGCTATTTGCTTGCAAGGAAGTGTCGCATTTACATTCATTTGAAGTGTTGACGAGGAATACATAACACTTCGCAAATCATATTATATCTTACCATGAAACATAGAAATGAAATGCGATATCGCGTTTTAAGAAGCATTAGAACTCTATTGCTACGATACCTAGACATCTGCAGACGCTATTTCCTAGCAAGGTAGTGTCGCATTTACATTCATTTGAAGTGTAGACGAGGAATACATAACACTTCGCAAATCATATTATACCTTACCATGAAACATGGAAATGAGATGCGATATCGCGTTTTAAGAATCATAAGAACTCTATTGCTACGATACGTAGACATCTGCAAACGCTATTTCCTTGCAAGGAAGTGTCGCATTTACATTCATTTGAAGTGTAGACGAAGAATACATGACACTTCGCAAATCATATTATATCTTACCATGAAACATAGAAATGCGATGCGATATCGCGTTTTAAGAAGCATTAGAACTCTATTGCTGCGGTAGGTAGACGTTTGCAAACGCTATTTCCTTGCAAGGAAGTGTCGCATTTACATTCATTTGAAGTGTAGACGAGGAATACATGACACTTCGCAAATCATATTATATCGTACCATGAAACATAGAAATGAGATGCGATATCGCGTTTTAAAAATCATAAGAACTCTATTGCTACGATACGTAGACATCTGCAAACGCTATTTCCTAGCAAGGTAGTGTCGCATTTACATTCATTTGAAGTGTAGACGAGGAATACATGACACTTCGCAAATCATATTATATCTTACCATGGAACATAGAAATGAGATGCGATATCGCGTTTTAAGAATCATAAGAACTCTATTGCTACGATACCTGGACATCTGCAGACGCTATTTCCTATCAGGGAAGTGTGGCATTTACATTCATTTGAAGTGTAGACGAGAAATACATGACACTTCGCAAATCATATTATATCTTACCATGAAACATAGAAGTGAGATGCGATATCGCGTTTTAAGAATCATAAGAACTCTATTGCTACAATACCTGGACATCTGCAGACGCTATTTCCTATCAGGGAAGTGTGGCATTTACATTCATTTGAAGTGTAGACGAGAAATACATGACACTTCGCAAATCATATTATATCTTACCATGAAACATAGAAATGAGATGCGATATCGCGTTTTCAGAATCATAAGAACTCTATTGCTACGAAACGTAGACATCTGCAAACGCTATTTCCTTGCAAGGAAGTGTCGCATTTACATTCATTTGAATCGTAGACGAGGAATGCATAACACTTCGCAAATCATATTATATCTTACCATGAAACATAGAAATGAGATGCGAAATCGCGTTTTAAGAAACATTAGAAATCTATTGTTACGATACATAGACATCTGCAAACGCTATTTCCTTGCAAGGAAGTGTCGCATTTACATTCATTTGAAGTGTAGACGAGGAATACATGATACTTCGCAAATCAAGTTATATCTTACCATGAAATATAGAAATGAGATGCGATATCGCGTTTTAAGAAGCATTAGAACTCTATTGCTACGATGGGTAGACGTTTGCAAACGCTATTTCCTTGCAAGGAAGTGTCGCATTTACATTCATTTGAAGTGTAGACGAGGAATACATAACACTTCGGAAATCATTTTATATCTTACCATGAAACATAGAAGTGAGATGCGATATCGCGTTTTAAGAATCAAAGGAACTCTATTGCTACGATACCTGGACATCTGCAGACGCTATTTCCTATCAGGGAAGTGTGGCATTTACATTCATTTGAAGTGTAGACGAGAAATACATGACACTTCGCAAATCATATTATATCTTACCATGAAACATAGTAATGAGATGCGATATCGCGTTTTAAGAATCATAAGAACTCTATTGCTACGATACGTAGACATCTGCAAACGCTATTTCCTTACAAGGAAGTGTCGCATTTACATTCATTTGAATCGTAGACGAGGAATGCACAACACTTCGCAAATCATATTATATCTTACCATGAAACATAGAAATGAGATGCGATATCGCGTTTTAAGAAGCATTAGAACACTATTGCTACGATAGATAGACATTCGAAAACGCTATTTCCTTGCAAGGAAGTGTCGCATTTACATTCATTTGAAGTGTAGACGAGGTATACATGACACTTCGCAATTCATATTATATCTTACCATGAAACATAGAAATGAGATGCGATATCGCGTTTTAAGAATCATAAGAACTCTATTGCTACGATACGTAGACATCTGCAAACGCTATTTCCTGCAAGGAAGTGTCGCATTTACATTCATTTGAAGTGTAGACGAGGAATACATGACACTTCGCAAATCATATTATATCTTACCATGAAACATAGAAACGAGATGCGATATCGCGTTTTAAGAAGCATTAGAACACTATGGCTAAGATAGATTGACATTCGCAAACGCTATTTCCTTGCAACGAAGTGTCGCATTTACATTCATTTGAAGTGTAGACGAGGAATACATAACACATCGCAAATCATATTATACCTTACCATGAAACATAGAAATGAGATGCGATATCGCGTTTTAAGAATCATAAGAACTCTATTGCTACGATACGTAGACATCTGCAAACGCTATTTCCTTGCAAGGAAGTGTCTCATTTACATTCATTTGAAGTGTAGACGAGGAATACATAACACTTCGCAAATCATATTATATCTTACCATGAAATATAGAAATGAGGTGCGATATCGCGTTTTAAGAAGCATTAGAACTCTATTACTGCGGTAGGTAGACGTTTGCAAACGCTATTTCCTTGCAAGGAAGTGTCGCATTTACATTCATTTGAAGTGTAGACGGGGAATACATGACACTTCGCAAATCATATTATATCGTACCATGAAACATAGAAATGAGTTGCGATATCGCGTTTTAAAAATCATAAGAACTCTATTGCTACGATACGTAGACATCTGCAAACGCTATTTCCTTGCAAGGAAGTGTCGCATTTACATTCATTTGAAGTGTAGACGAGGAATACATAACACTTCGCAAATCATATTATACCTTACCATGAAACATAGAAATGTGATGCGATATCGCGTTTTAATATTCATAAGAACTCTATTGCTACGATACGTAGACATCTACAAACGCTATTTCGTTGCATGGAAGTGTCGCATTTACATTCATTTGAAGTGTAGACGAGGAATACATGTCACTTCGCAAAACATATTATATCTTACCATGAATCATAGAAATGAGATGCGATATCGCGTTTTAAGAAGCATTAGAACTCTATTGCTACGGTAGGTAGACGTTTGCAAACGCTATTTCCTTGCAAGGAAGTGTCGCATTTACATTCATTTGAAGTGTAGACGAGGAATACATAACACTTCGCAAATCATATTATATCTTACCATGAAACATAGAAATGAGATGCGATATCGCGTTTTAAGAAGCATTGGAAATCTATTGCTACGATACGTAGACAACTGCAAACGCTATTTCCTAGCGAGGAAGTGTCGCATTCACATTCATTTGAAGTGTAGACGAGGAATACATAACACTTCGCAAATCATATTATATCTTACCATGAAACATAGAAATGAGATGCGATATCGCGTTTTAAGAAGCATTGGAACTCTATTGCTGCGATACCTAGACATCTGCAGACGCTATTTCCTAGCAAGGTAGTGTCGCATTTACATTCATTTGAAGTGTAGACGAGGAATACATGACACTTCGCAAATCATATTATATCTTACCATGAAACATAGAAATGAGATGCGATATCGCGTTTTAAGAATCATAAGAACTCTATTGCTACGATACGTAGACATCTGCAGACGCTATTGCCTAGCAAGGAAGTGTCGCATTTACATACATTTGAAGTGTAGACGAGGAATACATGACACTTCGCAAATCATATTATATCTTACCATGAAACATAGAAATGAGATGCGATATCGCGTTTTACGAAGCATTAGAACTCTATTGCTACGATAGGCAGACGTTTGCAAACGCTATTTCCTAGCAAGGAAGTGTCGCATTCACATTCATTTGAAGTGTAGACGAGGAATGCATAACACTTCGCAATGAATATTATATCTTATCATGAAACATAGATATGAGATGCAATATCTCGTTTTAAGAAGCATTTGAACTCTATTGCTACGATACGTAGACATCTGCAGACGCTATTTCCTAGCAAGGAAGTGTCGTATTTATATTCATTTGAAGTGTAGACGAGGAATACATAACACTTCGCAATTCATATTATATCTTACCATGAAACATAGAAATGAGGTGCGATATCGCGCTTTAAGAATCATAAGAACTCTATTGCTACGATACGTAGACATCTGCAAACGCTATTTCCTTGCATGGAAGTGTCGCATTTACATTCATTTGACGTGTAGACGAGGAATACATGACACTTCGCAAATCATATTATATCTTACCATGAAACATAGAAATGAGGTGCGATATCACGTTTTAAGAAGCAATAGAAATCTATTGCTACGATACATAGACATCTGCAAACGCTATTTCCTTGCAAGGAAGTGTCGCATTTACATTCATTTGAAGTGTAGACGAGGAATACATAACACTTCGCAAATCATATTATATCTTTCCATGAAACATAGAAATGAGATGCGATATCGCGCTCTAAGAATCATAAGAACTCTATTGCTACGATACGTAGACATCTGCAAACGCTATTTCCTTGCATGGAAGTGTCGCATTTACATTCATTTGAATCGTTGACGAGGAATGCATAACACTTCGCAATGAATATTATATCTTATCATGAAACATAGATATCAGATGCAATATCTCGTTTTAAGAAGCATTTGAAATCTATTGCTTCGATACGTAGACATCTGCAAACGCTATTTCCTTGCAAGGAAGTGTCGCATTTACATTCATTTGAAGTGTAGACGAGGAATACATGACACTTCGCAAATCATATTATATCTTAACATGAAACATAGAAATGAGATGCGATATCGCGTTTTAAGAAGCATTAGAACTCTATTGCTACGATAGGTAGACGTTTCCAAACGCTATTTCCTTGCAAGGAAGTGTCGCATTTACATTCATTTGAAGTGTAGACGAGGAATACATAACACTTCGCAAATCATATTATGTCTTACCATGAAACATAGAAATGAGGTGCGATATCGCGTATTAAGAATCATAAGAACTCTATTGCTACGATTCGTAGACATCTGCAAACGCTATTTCCTTGCAAGGAAGTGTCGCATTTACATTCATTTGAAGTGTAGACGAGGAATACATGACACTTCGCAAATCATATTATATCTTACCATGAAATATAGAAATGAGATGCGATATCGCGTTTTAAGAAGCACTAGAACTCTATTGCTACGGTAGGTAGACGTTTGCAAACGCTATTTCCTTGCAAGGAAGTGTCGCATTTACATTCATTTGAAGTGTAGACGAGGAATACATGACACTTCGCAAATCATATTATATCTTACCATGAAACATAGAAATGAGATTGCGATATCGCGTTCTAAGAAGCATTAGAACTCTATTGCTACGATACCTAGACATCTGCAGACGCTATTTCCTAGCAAGGAAGTGTCGCATTTACATTCATTTGAAGTGTAGACGAGGAATACATGACACTTCGCAAATCATATTATATCTTAACATGAAACATAGAAATGAGATGCGATATCGCGTTTTAAGAAGCATTAGAACTCCATTGCTACGATAGGTAGACGTTTGCAAACGCTATTTCCTTGCAAGGAAGTGTCGCATTTGCATTCATTTGAAGTGTAGACGAGGAATACATAACACTTCGCAAATCATATTATGTCTTACCATGAAACATAGAAATTAGATGCGATATCGCTTTTTAAGAAGCATTAGAACTCTATTGCTACGATAGGTAGACATCTGCAAACGCTATTTCCTTACAAGGAAGTTTCGCATTTACATTCATTTGAAGTGTGGACGAGGAATACATAACACTACGCAAATCATATTATATCTTACCATGAAACATAGAAATGAGATGCGATATCGCGTTTTAAGAATCATAAGAACTCTATTGCTACGATAAGTAGACATCTGCAAACACTATTTCCTTGCATGGAAGTGTCGCATTTACATTCATTTGACGTGTAGACGAGGAATACATAACACTTCGCAAATCATATTATACCTTACCGTGAAACATGGAAATGAGATGCGATATCGCGTTTTAAGAATCATAAGAACTCTATTGCTACGATACGTAGACATCTGCAAACGCTATTTCCTTGCAAGGAAGTGTCGCATTTACATTGATTTGAAGTGTAGACGAAGAATACATAACACTTCGCAAATCATATTATATCTTACCATGAAACATAGAAATGAGATGCGATATCGCGTTTTAAGAATCAATAGAACTCTATTGCTACGATACGTAGACATCTGCAAACGCTATTTGCTTGCAAGGAAGTGTCGCATTTACATTCATTTGAAGTGTTGACGAGGAATACATAACACTTCGCAAATCATATTATATCTTACCATGAAACATAGAAACGAGATGCGATATCGCGTTTTAAGAAGCATTAGAACACTATTGCTAAGATAGATTGACATTCGCAAACGCTATTTCCTTGCAACGAAGTGTCGCATTTACATTCATTTGAAGTGTAGACGAGGAATACATAACACATCGCAAATCATATTATACCTTACCATGAAACATAGAAATGAGATGCGATATCGCGTTTTAAGAATCATAAGAACTCTATTGCTACGATACGTAGACATCTGCAAACGCTATTTCCTTGCAAGGAAGTGTCTCATTTACATTCATTTGAAGTGTAGACGAGGAATACATAACACTTCGCAAATCATATTATATCTTACCATGAAATATAGAAATGAGGTGCGATATCGCGTTTTAAGAAGCATTAGAACTCTATTACTGCGGTAGGTAGACGTTTGCAAACGCTATTTCCTTGCAAGGAAGTGTCGCATTTACATTCATTTGAAGTGTAGACGGGGAATACATGACACTTCGCAAATCATATTATATCGTACCATGAAACATAGAAATGAGTTGCGATATCGCGTTTTAAAAATCATAAGAACTCTATTGCTACGATACGTAGACATCTGCAAACGCTATTTCCTTGCAAGGAAGTGTCGCATTTACATTCATTTGAAGTGTAGACGAGGAATACATAACACTTCGCAAATCATATTATACCTTACCATGAAACATAGAAATGTGATGCGATATCGCGTTTTAATATTCATAAGAACTCTATTGCTACGATACGTAGACATCTACAAACGCTATTTCGTTGCATGGAAGTGTCGCATTTACATTCATTTGAAGTGTAGACGAGGAATACATGTCACTTCGCAAAACATATTATATCTTACCATGAATCATAGAAATGAGATGCGATATCGCGTTTTAAGAAGCATTAGAACTCTATTGCTACGGTAGGTAGACGTTTGCAAACGCTATTTCCTTGCAAGGAAGTGTCGCATTTACATTCATTTGAAGTGTAGACGAGGAATACATGACACTTCGCAAATCATATTATATCTTACCATGAAACATAGAAATGTGATGCGATATCGCGTTTTAAGAATCATAAGAACTCTATTGCTACGATACGTAGACATCTGCAAACGCTATTTCCTTACAAGGAAGTGTCGCATTTACATTCATTTGAATCGTAGACGAGGAATGCACAACACTTCGCAAATCATATTATATCTTACCATGAAACATAGAAATGAGATGCGATATCGCGTTTTAAGAAGTATTAGAACACTATTGCTACGATAGATAGACATTCGCAAACGCTATTTCCTTGCAAGGAAGTGTCGCATTTACATTCATTTGAAGTGTAGACGAGGTATACATGACACTTCGCAATTCATATTATATCTTACCATGAAACATAGAAATGAGATGCGATATCGCGTTTTAAGAATCATAAGAACTCTATTGCTACGATACGTAGACATCTGCAAACGCTATTTCCTGCAAGGAAGTGTCGCATTTACATTCATTTGAAGTGTAGACGAGGAATACATGACACTTCGCAAATCATATTATATCTTACCATGAAACATAGAAACGAGATGCGATATCGCGTTTTAAGTAGCATTAGAACACTATTGCTACGATAGATAGACATTCGCAAACGCTATTTCCTTGCAACGAAGTGTCGCATTTACATTCATTTGAAGTGTAGACGAGGAATACATAACACTTCGCAAATCATATTATATCTTACCATGAAACATAGAAATGAGATGCGATATCGCGTTTTAAGAATCATAAGAACTCCATTGCTACGATACGTAGAGATCTGCAAACGCTATATCCTTGCAAGGAAGTGTCGCATTTACATTCATATGTTTCGTAGACGAGGAATGCATAACACTTCGCAATGAATATTATATCTTATCATGAAACATAGATATGAGATGCAATATCTCGTTTTAAGAAGCATTTGAATTCTATTGCTTCGATACGTAGACATCTGCAGACGCTATTTCCTTGCAAGGAAGTGTCGCATTTACATTCATTTGAAGTGTAGACGAGGAATACATGACACTTCGCAAATCATATTATATCTTACCATGAAACATAGAAATGAGATGCGATATAGCGTTTTAAGAAGCATTGGAAATCTATTGCTACGATACGTAGACATCTGCAAACGCTATTTCCTTGCAAGGAAGTGTCGCATTTACATTCATTTGATTCGAAGACGAGGAATGCATGACACTTCGCAAATCATATTATATCTTACCATGAAACATAGAAATGAGATGCGATATCGCGTTTTAAGAAGCATTGGAAATCTATTGCTACGATACGTAGACAACTGCAAACGCTATTTCCAAGCGAGGAAGTGTCGCATTCACATTCATTTGAAGTGTAGACGAGGAATACATAACACTTCGCAAATCATATTATATCTTATCATGAAACATAGAAATGAGATGCGATATCGCATTTTAAGAAGCATTAGAACTCTATTGCTGCGATACCTAGACATCTGCAGACGCTATTTCCTAGCAAGGTAGTGTCGCATTTACATTCATTTGAAGTGTAGACGAGGAATACATGACACTTCGCAAATCATATTATATCTTACCATGAAACATAGAAATGAGATGCGATATAGCGTTTTAAGAAGCATTGGAAATCTATTGCTACGATACGTAGACATCTGCAAACGCTATTTCCTTGCAAGGAAGTGTCGCATTTACATTCATTTGATTCGATGACGAGGAATGCATGACACTTCGCAAATCATATTATATCTTACCATGAAACATAGAAATGAGATGCGAAATCGCGTTTTAAGAAGCATTAGAAATCTATTGCTACGATACGTAGACATCTGCAAACGCTATTTCCTTGCAAGGAAGTGTCGCATTTACATTCATTTGAAGTGTAGACGAGGAATACATAACACTTCGGAAATCATTTTATATCTTACCATGAAACATAGAAATGAGATGCGATATCGCGTTTTAAGAATCATAAGAACTCTATTGCTACGATACCTGGACATCTGCAGACGCTATTTCCTATCAGGGAAGTGTGCCATTTACATTCATTTGAAGTGTAGACGAGAAATACATGATACTTCGCAAATCATATTATATCTTACCATGAAACATAGAAGTGAGATGCGATATCGCGTTTTAAGAAGCATTGGAAATCTATTGCTACGATACGTAGACAACTGCAAACGCTATTTCCTTGCAAGGAAGTTTCGCATTTACATTCATTTGAATCGTAGACGAGGAATGCATAACACTTCGCAAATCATATTATATCTTACCATGACATATAGAAATGGAATGCGATATCGCGTTTTAAGAAGCATTAGAACTCTATTGCTACGATACCTAGACATCTGCAGACGCTATTGCCTAGCAAGGAAGTGTCGCATTTACATACATTTGAAGTGTAGACGAGGAATACATGACACTTCGCAAATCATATTATATCTTACCATGAAACATAGAAATGAGATGCGATATCGCGTTTTACGAAGCATTAGAACTCTATTGCTACGATAGGCAGACGTTTGCAAACGCTATTTCCTAGCAAGGAAGTGTCGCATTTACATTCATTTGAAGTGTAGACGAGGAATACATAACACTTCGCAAATTATATTATATCTTACCACGAAACATAGAAATGAGATGCGATATCGCGCTTTAAGAAGCATTAGAAATCTATTGCTACGATACGTAGACATCTGCAAGCGCTATTTCCTAGCGAGGAAGTGTCGCATTCACATTCATTTGAAGTGTAGACGTGGAATGCATAACACTTCGCAATGAATATTATATCTTATCATGAAACATAGATATGAGATGCAATATCTCGTCTTAAGAAGCATTTGAACTCTATTGCTACGATACGTAGACATCTGCAGACGCTATTTCCTAGCAAGGAAGTGTCGTACTTATATTCATTTGAAGTGTAGACGAGGAATACATAACACTTCGCAAATCATATTATATCTTACCATGAAACATAGAAATTAGGTGCGATATCGCGCTTTAAGAATCATAAGAACTCTATTGCTACGATACGTAGACATCTGCAAACGCTATTTCCTTGCAAGGAAGTGTCGCATTTACATTCATTTGAATCGTAGACGAGGAATGCACAACACTTCGCAAATCATATTATATCTTACCATGAAACATAGAAATGAGATGCGATATCGCGTTTTAAGAAGCATTAGAACACTATTGCTACGATAGATAGACATTCGCAAACGCTATTTCCTTGCAAGGAAGTGTCGCATTTACATTCATTTGAAGTGTAGACGAGGTATACATGACACTTCGCAATTCATATTATATCTTACCATGAAACATAGAAATGAGATGCGATATCGCGTTTTAGGAAGAATTAGAACTCTATTGCTACGATAGGTAGACATCTGCAAACGCTATTTCCTAGCGAGGAAGTGTCGCATTCACATTCATTTGAAGTGTAGACGAGGAATACATGACACTTCGCAAATCATATTATATCTTACCATGAAACATAGAAATGAGATGCGATATCGCGTTTTAAGAAGCATTGGAAATCTATTGCTACGATACGTAGACATCTGCAGACGCTATTGCCTAGCAAGGAAGTGTCGCATTTACATACATTTGAAGTGTAGACGAGGAATACATGACACTTCGCAAATCATATTATATCTTACCATGAAACATAGAAATGAGATGCGATATCGCGTTTTACGAAGCATTAGAACTCTATTGCTACGATAGGCAGACGTTTGCAAACGCTATTTCCTAGCAAGGAAGTGTCGCATTTACATTCATTTGAAGTGTAGACGAGGAATACATAACACTTCGCAAATTATATTATATCTTACCACGAAACATAGAAATGAGATGCGATATCGCGCTTTAAGAAGCATTAGAAATCTATTGCTACGATACGTAGACATCTGCAAGCGCTATTTCCTAGCGAGGAAGTGTCGCATTCACATTCATTTGAAGTGTAGACGAGGAATGCATAACACTTCGCAATGAATATTATATCTTATCATGAAACATAGATATGAGATGCAATATCTCGTTTTAAGAAGCATTTGAACTCTATTGCTACGATACGTAGACATCTGCAGACGCTATTTCCTAGCAAGGAAGTGTCGTATTTATATTCATTTGAAGTGTAGACGAGGAATACATAACACTTCGCAATTCATATTATATCTTACCATGAAACATAGAAATGAGGTGCGATATCGCGCTTTAAGAATCATAAGAACTCTATTGCTACGATACGTAGACATCTGCAAACGCTATTTCCTTGCATGGAAGTGTCGCATTTACATTCATTTGACGTGTAGACGAGGAATACATGACACTTCGCAAATCATATTATATCTTACCATGAAACATAGAAATGAGGTGCGATATCACGTTTTAAGAAGCAATAGAAATCAATTGCTACGATACATAGACATCTGCAAACGCTATTTCCTTGCAAGGAAGTGTCGCATTTACATTCATTTGAAGTGTAGACGAGGAATACATGACACTTCGCAAATCATATTATATCTTACCATGAAACATAGAAATTAGATGCGATATCGCTTTTTAAGAAGCATTAGAACTCTATTGCTACGATAGGTAGACATCTGCAAACGCTATTTCCTTGCAAGGAAGTGTCTCACTTACATTCATTGGAAGTGTAGACAAGGAATACATAACACTTCGCAAATCATATTATATCTTACCATGAAATATAGAAATGAGATGCGATATCGCGTTTTAAGAGGCACTAGAACTCTATTGCTACGGTAGGTAGACGTTTGCAAACGCTATTTCCTTGCAAGGAAGTGTCGCATTTACATTCATTTGAATCGTAGACGAGGAATGCACAACACTTCGCAAATCATATTATATCTTACCATGAAACATAGAAATGAGATGCGATATCGCGTTTTAAGAAGCATTAGAACACTATTGCTACGATAGATAGACATTCGCAAACGCTATTTCCTTGCAAGGAAGTGTCGCATTTACATTCATTTGAAGTGTAGACGAGGTATACATGACACTTCGCAATTCATATTATATCTTACCATGAAACATAGAAATGAGATGCGATATCGCGTTTTAAGAAGAATTAGAACTCTATTGCTACGATAGGTAGACATCTGCAAACGCTATTTCCTAGCGAGGAAGTGTCGCATTCACATTCATTTGAAGTGTAGACGAGGAATACATAACTCTTCGCAAATCATATTATATCTTACCATGAAACATAGAAATGAGATGCGATATCGCGTTTTAAGAAGCATTGGAACTCTATTGCTGCGATACCTAGATATCTGCAGACGCTATTTCCTAGCAAGGTAGTGTCGCATTTACATTCATTTGAAGTGTAGACGAGGAATACATGACACTTCACAAATCATATTATATCTTACCATGAAACATAGAAATGAGATGCGATATCGCGTTTTAAAAATCATAAGAACTCTATTGCTACGATACGTAGACATCTGCAGACGCTATTGCCTAGCAAGGAAGTGTCGCATTTACATACATTTGAAGTGTAGACGAGGAATACATGACACTTCGCAATGAATATTATATCTTATCATGAAACATAGATATCAGATGCGATATCGCGTTTTAAGAAGCATTAGAACTCTATTGCTACGATAGGTAGACGTTTCCAAACGCTATTTCCTTGCAAGGAAGTGTCGCATTTACATTCATTTGAAGTGTAGACGAGGAATACATAACACTTCGCAAATCATATTATGTCCTTACCATGAAACATAGAAATGAGATGCGATATCGCGTATTAAGAATCATAAGAACTCTATTGCTACGATTCGTAGACATCTGCAAACGCTATTTCCTTGCATGGAAGTGTCGCATTTACATTCATTTGAAGTGTAGACGAGGAATACATGACACTTCGCAAATCATATTATATCTTACCATGAAATATAGAAATGAGATGCGATATCGCGTTTTAAGAAGCACTAGAACTCTATTGCTACGGTAGGTAGACGTTTGCAAACGCTATTTCCTTGCAAGGAAGTGTCGCATTTACATTCATTTGAAGTGTAGACGAGGAATACATGACACTTCGCAAATCATATTATATCTTACCATGAAACATAGAAATGAGATTGCGATATCGCGTTCTAAGAAGCATTAGAACTCTATTGCTACGATACCTAGACATCTGCAGACGCTATTTCCTAGCAAGGAAGTGTCGCATTTACATTCATTTGAAGTGTAGACGAGGAATACATGACACTTCGCAAATCATATTATATCTTAACATGAAACATAGAAATGAGATGCGATATCGCGTTTTAAGAAGCATTAGAACTCCATTGCTACGATAGGTAGACGTTTGCAAACGCTATTTCCTTGCAAGGAAGTGTCGCATTTACATTCATTTGAAGTGTAGACGAGGAATACATAACACTTCGCAAATCATATTATGTCTTACCATGAAACATAGAAATGAGATGCGATATCGCGTATTAAGAATCATAAGAACTCTATTGCTACGATTCGTAGACATCTGCAAACGCTATTTCCTTGCAAGGAAGTGTCGCATTTACATTCATTTGAAGTGTAGACGAGGAATACATGACACTTCGCAAATAATATTATATCTTACCATGAAACATAGAAATTAGATGCGATATCGCTTTTTAAGAAGCATTAGAACTCTATTGCTACGATAGGTAGACATCTGCAAACGCTATTTCCTTACAAGGAAGTTTCGCATTTACATTCATTTGAAGTGTGGACGAGGAATACATAACACTACGCAAATCATATTATATCTTACCATGAAACATAGAAATGAGATGCGATATCGCGTTTTAAGAATCATAAGAACTCTATTGCTACGATAAGTAGACATCTGCAAACACTATTTCCTTGCATGGAAGTGTCGCATTTACATTCATTTGACGTGTAGACGAAGAATACATAACACTTCGCAAATCATATTATATCTTACCATGAAACATAGAAATGAGATGCGATATCGCGTTTTAAGAAGCATTAGAACTCTATTGCTACGATAAGTAGACATCTGCAAACACTATTTCCTTGCATGGAAGTGTCGCATTTACATTCATTTGACGTGTAGACGAGGAATACATAACACTTCGCAAATCATATTATACCTTACCGTGAAACATGGAAATGAGATGCGATATCGCGTTTTAAGAATCATAAGAACTCTATTGCTACGATACGTAGACATCTGCAAACGCTATTTCCTTGCAAGGAAGTGTCGCATTTACATTGATTTGAAGTGTAGACGAAGAATACATAACACTTCGCAAATCATATTATATCTTACCATGAAACATAGAAATGAGATGCGATATCGCGTTTTAAGAATCAATAGAACTCTATTGCTACGATACGTAGACATCTGCAAACGCTATTTGCTTGCAAGGAAGTGTCGCATTTACATTCATTTGAAGTGTTGACGAGGAATACATAACACTTCGCAAATCATATTATATCTTACCATGAAACATAGAAATGAAATGCGATATCGCGTTTTAAGAAGCATTAGAACTCTATTGCTACGATACCTAGACATCTGCAGACGCTATTTCCTAGCAAGGTAGTGTCGCATTTACATTCATTTGAAGTGTAGACGAGGAATACATAACACTTCGCAAATCATATTATACCTTACCATGAAACATGGAAATGAGATGCGATATCGCGTTTTAAGAATCATAAGAACTCTATTGCTACGATACGTAGACATCTGCAAACGCTATTTCCTTGCAAGGAAGTGTCGCATTTACATTCATTTGAAGTGTAGACGAAGAATACATAACACTTCGCAAATCATATTATATCTTACCATGAAACATAGAAATGAGATGCGATATCGCGTTTTAAGAAGCATTAGAACTCTATTGCTACGATAGGTAGACATCTGCAAACGCTATTTCCTTGCAAGGAAGTGTCGCATTTACATTCATTTGAAGTGTAGACGAGGAATACATGACACTTCGCAAATCATATTATATCTTACCATGAAACATAGAAATGCGATGCGATATCGCGTTTTAAGAAGCATTAGAACTCTATTGCTACGATAGGTAGACATTTGCAAACGCTATTTCCTTGCAAGGAAGTGTCGCATTTACATTCATTTGAAGTGTAGACGAGGAATACATGACACTTCACAAATCATATTATATCTTACCATGAAACATAGAAATGAGATGCGATATCGCGTTTTAAGAAGCATTAGAACACTCTTGCTACGATACCTAGACATATGCAGACGCTATTTCCTAGCAAGGAATTGTCGCATTTACATTCATTTGAAGTGTAGACGAAGAATACATAACACTTCGCAAATCATATTATATCTTACCATGAAACATAGAAATGAGATGCGATATCGCGTTTTAAGAATCAATAGAACTCTATTGCTACGATACGTTGACATCTGCAAACGCTATTTGCTTGCAAGGAAGTGTCGCATTTACATTTATTTGAAGTGTAGACGAGTAATACATGACACTTCGCAAATCATATTATATCTTACCATGAAACATAGAAATGAGATGCGATATCGCGTTTTAAAAATCATAAGAACTCTATTTCTACGATACGTAGACATCTGCAAACGCTATTTCCTTGCAAGGAAGTGTCGCATTTACATTCATTTGAAGTGTAGACGAGGAATACATAACACTTCGCAAATCATATTATACCTTACCATGAAACATAGAAATGTGATGCGATATCGCGTTTTAATATTCATAAGAACTCTATTGCTACGATACGTAGACATCTACAAACGCTATTTCCTTGCATGGAAGTGTCGCATTTACATTCATTTGAAGTGTAGACGAGGAATACATAACACTTCGCAAATCATATTATATCTTACCATGAAATATAGAAATGAGATGCGATATCGCGTTTTAAGAATCATAAGAACTCTATTGCTACGATACGTAGACATCTGCAAACGCTATTTCCTTGCAAGGAAGTGTCGCATTTACATTCATTTGAAGTGTAGACGAGGAATACATGACACTTCGCAAATCAAATTATATCTTACCATGAAATATAGAAATGAGATGCGATATCGCGTTTTAAGAAGCATTAGAACTCTATTGCTGCGGTAGGTAGACGTTTGCAAACGCTATTTCCTTGCAAGGAAGTGTCGCATTTACATTCATTTGAAGTGTAGACGAGGAATACATGACACTTCGCAAATGATATTATATCGTACCATGAAACATAGAAATGAGATGCGATATCGCGTTTTAAAAATCATAAGAACTCTATTGCTACGATACGTAGACATCTGCAAACGCTATTGCCTTGCAAGGAAGTGTCGCATTTACATTCATTTGAAGTGTAGACGAGGAATACATAACACTTCGGAAATCATTTTATATCTTACCATGAAACATAGAAATGAGATGCGATATCGCGTTTTAAGAATCATAAGAACTCTATTGCTACGATACCTGGACATCTGCAGACGCTATTTCCTATCAGGGAAGTGTGCCATTTACATTCATTTGAAGTGTAGACGAGAAATACATGATACTTCGCAAATCATATTATATCTTAACATGAAACATAGAAATGAGATGCGATATCGCGTTTTAAGAAGCATTAGAACACTCTTGCTACGATACCTAGACATATGCAGACGCTATTTCCTAGCAAGGAATTGTCGCATTTACATTCATTTGAAGTGTAGACGAGGAATACATGACACTTCGCACATCATATTATATCTTACCATGAAACATAGAAATGAGATTCGATATCGCGTTTTAAGAAGCATTAGAACACTATTGCTACGATAGGTAGACATTTGCAAACGCTATTTCCTTGCAAAGAAGTGTCGCATTTACATTCATTTGAAGTGTAGACGAGGAATACATAACACTTCGCAAATCATATTATATCTTACCATGAAACATAGAAATGAGATGCGATATCGCGTTTTAAGAAGCATTAGAACTCTATTGCTACGATACCTAGACATCTGCAGATGCTATTTCCTAGCAAGGAAGTGTCGCATTTACATTCATTTGAAGTGTAGACGGGGAATTCATAACACTTCGCAAATCATATTATACCTTACCATGAAACATAGAAATGAGATGCGATATCGCGTTTTAAGAATCATTAGAAATCTATTGCTACGATACGTAGACATCTGCAAACGCTATTCCCTAGCGAGGAAGTGTCGCATTTACATTTATTTGAAGTGTAGACGACGGATACATAACACTTCGCAAATCATATTATACCTTACCGTGAAACATAGGAATGAGATGCGATATCGCGTTTTAAGATTCATAAGAACTCTATTGCTACGATACGTAGACATCAGCAAACGCTATTTCCTTGCAAGGAAATGTCGCATTTACATTCATTTGATGTGTAGACGAGGAATACATAACACTTCGCAAATCATATTATATCTTACCATGAAACATAGAAATGAGATGCGACATCGCGTTCTAAGAGGCATTAGAACACTACTGCTACGATAGGTAGACATTTCCAAACGCTATTTCCTAGCGAGGAAGTATCGCATTTACATTCATTTGAAGTGTAGACGAGGAATACATAACACTTCGCAAATCATATTATACCTTACCATGAAACATAGAAATGAGATGCGATATCGCGTTTTAAGAATCATAAGAACTCTATTGCTACGATACGTAGACATCTGCAAACGCTATTTCCTTGCAAGGAAGTGTCTCACTTACATTCATTTGAAGTGTAGACAAGGAATACATGACACTTCGCAAATCATATTATATCTTACCATGAAATATAGAAATGAGATGCGATATCGCGTTTTAAGAAGCACTAGAACTCTATTGCTACGGTAGGTAGACGTTTGCAAACGCTATTTCCTTGCAAGGAAGTGTCGCATTTACATTCATTTGAAGTGTAGACGAGGAATACATGACACTTCGCAAATCATATTATATCTTACCATGAAACATAGAAATGAGATTGCGATATCGCGTTCTAAGAAGCATTAGAACTCTATTGCTACGATACCTAGACATCTGCAGACGCTATTTCCTAGCAAGGAAGTGTCGCATTTACATTCATTTGAAGTGTAGACGAGGAATACATAACACTCCGCAAATCATATTATACCTTACCGTGAAACATGGAAATGAGATGCGATATCGCGTTTTAAGAATCATAAGAACTCTATTGCTACGATACGTAGACATCTGCAAACGCTATTTCCTTGCAAGGAAGTGTCGCATTTACATTGATTTGAAGTGTAGACGAAGAATACATAACACTTCGCAAATCATATTATATCTTACCATGAAACATAGAAATGAGATGCGATATCGCGTTTTAAGAAGCATTAGAACTCTATTGCTACGATAGGTAGACATCTGCAAACGCTATTTCCTTGCAAGGAAGTGTCGCATTTACATTCATTTGCAGTGTAGACGAGGAATACATAACACTTCGCAAATCATATTATATCTTACCATGAAATATAGAAATGAGATGCGATATCGCGTTTAGTAAGCATTAGAACTCAATTGCTACGACAGGTAGACGTTTGCAAACGCTATTTCCTTGCAAGGAAGTGTCGCAGTTACATTCATTTGAAGTGTAGACGAGGAATACATAACACTTCGCAAATCATATTATACCTTACCATGAAACATAGAAATGAGATGCGATATCGCGTTTTAAGAATCATAAGAACTCTATTGCTACGATACGTAGACATCTGCAAACGCTATTTCCTTGCAAGGAAGTGTCTCACTTACATTCATTTGAAGTGTAGACAAGGAATACATAACACTTCGCAAATCATATTATATCTTACCATGAAATATAGAAATGAGATGCGATATCGCGTTTTAAGAAGCACTAGAACTCTATTGCTACGGTAGGTAGACGTTTGCAAACGCTATTTCCTTGCAAGGAAGTGTCGCATTTACATTCATTTGAAGTGTAGGCGAGGAATACATGACACTTCGCAAATCATATTATATCTTACCATGAAACATAGAAATGAGATTGCGATATCGCGTTCTAAGAAGCATTAGAACTCCATTGCTACGATACCTAGACATCTGCAGACGCTATTTCCTAGCAAGGAAGTGTCGCATTTACATTCATTTGAAGTGTAGACGAGGAATACATAACACTTCGCAAATCATATTATATCTTACCATGAAACATAGAAATGAAGTGCGATATCGCGTTTTAAGAAGCATTAGAACTCTATTGCTACGATACGTAGACATCTGCAAACGCTATTTCCTTGCATGGAAGTGTCGCATTTACATTCATTTGAATCGTTGACGAGGAATGCATGACACTTCGCAATGAATATTATATCTTATCATGAAACATAGATATCAGATGCAATATCTCGTTTTAAGAAGCATTTGAACTCTATTGCTTCGATACGTAGACATCTGCAAACGCTATTTCCTTGCAAGGAAGTGTCGCATTTACATTCATTTGAAGTGTAGACGAGGAATACATGACACTTCGCAAATCATATTATATCTTAACATGAAACATAGAAATGAGATGCGATATCGCGTTTTAAGAAGCATTAGAACTCCATTGCTACGATAGGTAGACGTTTGCAAACGCTATTTCCTTGCAAGGAAGTGTCGCATTTACATTCATTTGAAGTGTAGACGAGGAATACATAACACTTCGCAAATCATATTATGTCTTACCATGAAACATAGAAATGAGATGCGATATCGCGTATTAAGAATCATAAGAACTCTATTGCTACGATTCGTAGACATCTGCAAACGCTATTTCCTTGCAAGGAAGTGTCGCATTTACATTCATTTGAAGTGTAGACGAGGAATACATGACACTTCGCAAATAATATTATATCTTACCATGAAACATAGAAATTAGATGCGATATCGCTTTTTAAGAAGCATTAGAACTCTATTGCTACGATAGGTAGACATCTGCAAACGCTATTTCCTTACAAGGAAGTTTCGCATTTACATTCATTTGAAGTGTGGACGAGGAATACATAACACTACGCAAATCATATTATATCTTACCATGAAACATAGAAATGAGATGCGATATCGCGTTTTAAGAATCATAAGAACTCTATTGCTACGATAAGTAGACATCTGCAAACACTATTTCCTTGCATGGAAGTGTCGCATTTACATTCATTTGACGTGTAGACGAGGAATACATGACACTTCGCAAATGATATTATATCGTACCATGAAACATAGAAATGAGATGCGATATCGCGTTTTAAAAATCATAAGAACTCTATTGCTACGATACGTAGACATCTGCAAACGCTATTTCCTTGCAAGGAAGTGTCGCATTTACATTCATTTGAAGTGTAGACGAGGAATACATAACACTTCGGAAATCATTTTATATCTTACCATGAAACATAGAAATGAGATGCGATATCGCGTTTTAAGAATCATAAGAACTCTATTGCTACGATACCTGGACATCTGCAGACGCTATTTCCTATCAGGGAAGTGTGCCATTTACATTCATTTGAAGTGTAGACGAGAAATACATGATACTTCGCAAATCATATTATATCTTAACATGAAACATAGAAATGAGATGCGATATCGCGTTTTAAGAAGCATTAGAACACTCTTGCTACGATACCTAGACATATGCAGACGCTATTTCCTAGCAAGGAATTGTCGCATTTACATTCATTTGAAGTGTAGACGAGGAATACATGACACTTCGCACATCATATTATATCTTACCATGAAACATAGAAATGAGATTCGATATCGCGTTTTAAGAAGCATTAGAACACTATTGCTACGATAGGTAGACATTTGCAAACGCTATTTCCTTGCAAAGAAGTGTCGCATTTACATTCATTTGAAGTGTAGACGAGGAATACATAACACTTCGCAAATCATATTATATCTTACCATGAAACATAGAAATGAGATGCGATATCGCGTTTTAAGAAGCATTAGAACTCTATTGCTACGATACCTAGACATCTGCAGATGCTATTTCCTAGCAAGGAAGTGTCGCATTTACATTCATTTGAAGTGTAGACGGGGAATTCATAACACTTCGCAAATCATATTATACCTTACCATGAAACATAGAAATGAGATGCGATATCGCGTTTTAAGAATCATTAGAAATCTATTGCTACGATACGTAGACATCTGCAAACGCTATTCCCTAGCGAGGAAGTGTCGCATTTACATTTATTTGAAGTGTAGACGACGGATACATAACACTTCGCAAATCATATTATACCTTACCGTGAAACATAGAAATGAGATGCGATATCGCGTTTTAAGATTCATAAGAACTCTATTGCTACGATACGTAGACATCAGCAAACGCTATTTCCTTGCAAGGAAATGTCGCATTTACATTCATTTGATGTGTAGACGAGGAATACATAACACTTCGCAAATCATATTATATCTTACCATGAAACATAGAAATGAGATGCGACATCGCGTTCTAAGAGGCATTAGAACACTACTGCTACGATAGGTAGACATTTCCAAACGCTATTTCCTAGCGAGGAAGTATCGCATTTACATTCATTTGAAGTGTAGACGAGGAATACATAACACTTCGCAAATCATATTATACCTTACCATGAAACATAGAAATGAGATGCGATATCGCGTTTTAAGAATCATAAGAACTCTATTGCTACGATACGTAGACATCTGCAAACGCTATTTCCTTGCAAGGAAGTGTCTCACTTACATTCATTTGAAGTGTAGACAAGGAATACATGACACTTCGCAAATCATATTATATCTTACCATGAAATATAGAAATGAGATGCGATATCGCGTTTTAAGAAGCACTAGAACTCTATTGCTACGGTAGGTAGACGTTTGCAAACGCTATTTCCTTGCAAGGAAGTGTCGCATTTACATTCATTTGAAGTGTAGACGAGGAATACATGACACTTCGCAAATCATATTATATCTTACCATGAAACATAGAAATGAGATTGCGATATCGCGTTCTAAGAAGCATTAGAACTCTATTGCTACGATACCTAGACATCTGCAGACGCTATTTCCTAGCAAGGAAGTGTCGCATTTACATTCATTTGAAGTGTAGACGAGGAATACATAACACTCCGCAAATCATATTATACCTTACCGTGAAACATGGAAATGAGATGCGATATCGCGTTTTAAGAATCATAAGAACTCCATTGCTACGATACGTAGACATCTGCAAACGCTATTTCCTTGCAAGGAAGTGTCGCATTTACATTGATTTGAAGTGTAGACGAAGAATACATAACACTTCGCAAATCATATTATATCTTACCATGAAACATAGAAATGAGATGCGATATCGCGTTTTAAGAAGCATTAGAACTCTATTGCTACGATAGGTAGACATCTGCAAACGCTATTTCCTTGCAAGGAAGTGTCGCATTTACATTCATTTGCAGTGTAGACGAGGAATACATAACACTTCGCAAATCATATTATATCTTACCATGAAATATAGAAATGAGATGCGATATCGCGTTTAGTAAGCATTAGAACTCAATTGCTACGACAGGTAGACGTTTGCAAACGCTATTTCCTTGCAAGGAAGTGTCGCAGTTACATTCATTTGAAGTGTAGACGAGGAATACATAACACTTCGCAAATCATATTATACCTTACCATGAAACATAGAAATGAGATGCGATATCGCGTTTTAAGAATCATAAGAACTCTATTGCTACGATACGTAGACATCTGCAAACGCTATTTCCTTGCAAGGAAGTGTCTCACTTACATTCATTTGAAGTGTAGACAAGGAATACATAACACTTCGCAAATCATATTATATCTTACCATGAAATATAGAAATGAGATGCGATATCGCGTTTTAAGAAGCACTAGAACTCTATTGCTACGGTAGGTAGACGTTTGCAAACGCTATTTCCTTGCAAGGAAGTGTCGCATTTACATTCATTTGAAGTGTAGGCGAGGAATACATGACACTTCGCAAATCATATTATATCTTACCATGAAACATAGAAATGAGATTGCGATATCGCGTTCTAAGAAGCATTAGAACTCCATTGCTACGATACCTAGACATCTGCAGACGCTATTTCCTAGCAAGGAAGTGTCGCATTTACATTCATTTGAAGTGTAGACGAGGAATACATAACACTTCGCAAATCATATTATATCTTACCATGAAACATAGAAATGAGATGCGATATCGCGTATTAAGAATCATAAGAACTCTATTGCTACGATTCGTAGACATCTGCAAACGCTATTTCCTTGCAAGGAAGTGTCGCATTTACATTCATTTGAAGTGTAGACGAGGAATACATGACACTTCGCAAATAATATTATATCTTACCATGAAACATAGAAATTAGATGCGATATCGCTTTTTAAGAAGCATTAGAACTCTATTGCTACGATAGGTAGACATCTGCAAACGCTATTTCCTTACAAGGAAGTTTCGCATTTACATTCATTTGAAGTGTGGACGAGGAATACATAACACTACGCAAATCATATTATATCTTACCATGAAACATAGAAATGAGATGCGATATCGCGTTTTAAGAATCATAAGAACTCTATTGCTACGATAAGTAGACATCTGCAAACACTATTTCCTTGCATGGAAGTGTCGCATTTACATTCATTTGACGTGTAGACGAGGAATACATAACACTTCGCAAATCATATTATACCTTACCGTGAAACATGGAAATGAGATGCGATATCGCGTTTTAAGAATCATAAGAACTCTATTGCTACGATACGTAGACATCTGCAAACGCTATTTCCTTGCAAGGAAGTGTCGCATTTACATTGATTTGAAGTGTAGACGAAGAATACATAACACTTCGCAAATCATATTATATCTTACCATGAAACATAGAAATGAAATGCGATATCGCGTTTTAAGAAGCATTAGAACTCTATTGCTACGATACCTAGACATCTGCAGACGCTATTTCCTAGCAAGGTAGTGTCGCATTTACATTCATTTGAAGTGTAGACGAGGAATACATAACACTTCGCAAATCATATTATACCTTACCATGAAACATGGAAATGAGATGCGATATCGCGTTTTAAGAATCATAAGAACTCTATTGCTACGATACGTAGACATCTGCAAACGCTATTTCCTTGCAAGGAAGTGTCGCATTTACATTCATTTGAAGTGTAGACGAAGAATACATAACACTTCGCAAATCATATTATATCTTACCATGAAACATAGAAATGAGATGCGATATCGCGTTTTAAGAAGCATTAGAACTCTATTGCTACGATAGGTAGACATCTGCAAACGCTATTTCCTTGCAAGGAAGTGTCGCATTTACATTCATTTGCAGTGTAGACGAGGAATACATAACACTTCGCAAATCATATTATATCTTACCATGAAATATAGAAATGAGATGCGATATCGCGTTTTAATAAGCATTAGAACTCTATTGCTACGACAGGTAGACGTTTGCAAACGCTATTTCCTTGCAAGGAAGTGTCGCAGTTACATTCATTTGAAGTGTAGACGAGGAATACATAACACTTCGCAAATCATATTATATCTTACCATGAAACATATAGATGAGATGCGATATCGCGTTTTAAGAATCATAAGAACTCTATTGCTACGATACGTAGACATCTGCAAACGCTATTTCCTTGCAAGGAAGTGTCGCATTTACATTCATTTGAATCGTAGACGAGGAGTGCATAACACTTCGCAATGAATATTATATCTTATCATGAAACATAGATATGAGATGCAATATCTCGTTTTAAGAAGCATTTGAACTCTATTGCTACGATACCTAGACATCTGCAGACGCTATTTCCTTGCAAGGAAGTGTCGCATTTCATTCATTTGAATCGTAGACGAGGAATGCATAACACTTCGCAATGAATATTACATCTTACCATGAAACATAGAAATGAGATGCGATATCGCGCTTTAAGAAGCATTAGAAATCTATTGCCACGTTAGGTAGACGTTTGCAAACGCTATTTCCTTGCAAGGAAGTCTCGCATTTACATTCATTTGAAGTGTAGACGAGGAATACATGACACTTCGCAAATCATATTATATCTTACTATGAAACATAGAAATGCGATGCGATATCGCGTTTTAAGAAGCATTAGAACTCTATTGCTACGATAGGTAGACATTTGCAAACGCTATTTCCTTGCAAGGAAGTGTCGCATTTACATTCATTTGAAGTGTAGACGTGGAATACATGACACTTCGCAAATCATATTATATCTTACCATGAAACATAGAAATGAGATGCGATATCGCGTTTTAAGAAGCATTAGAACACTCTTGCTACGATACCTAGACATATGCAGACGCTATTTCCTAGCGAGGAATTGTCGCATTTACATTCATTTGAAGTGTAGACGAGGAATACATGACACTTCGCACATCATATTATATCTTACCATGAAACATAGAAATGAGATGCGATATCGCGTTTTAAGAAGCATTAGAACACTATTGCTACGATAGGTAGACATTTGCAAACGCTATTTCCTTGCAAGGAGGTGTCGCATTTACATTCATTTGAAGTGTAGACGAGGAATACATAACACTTCGCAAATCATATTATATCTTACCATGAAACATAGAAATGAGATGCGATATCGCGTTTTAAGAAGCATTAGAACTCTATTGCTACGATACCTAGACATCTGCAGATGCTATTTCCTAGCAAGGAAGTGTCGCATTTACATTCATTTGAAGTGTAGACGAGGAATTCATAACACTTCGCAAATCATATTATACCTTACCATGAAACATAGAAATGAGATGCGATTTCGCGTTTTAAGAATCATTAGAAATCTATTGCTACGATACGTAGACATCTGCAAACGCTATTCCCTAGCGAGGAAGTGTCGCATTTACATTTATTTGAAGTGTAGACGACGGATACATAACACTTCGCAAATCATATTATACCTTACCATGAAACATAGAAATGAGATGCGATATCGCGTTTTAAGATTCATAAGAACTCTATTGCTACGATACGTAGACATCTGCAAACGCTATTTCCTTGCAAGGAAATGTCGCATTTACATTCATTTGATGTGTAGACGAGGAATACATAACACTTCGCAAATCATATTATATCTTACCATGAAACATAGAAATGAGATGCGACATCGCGTTCTAAGAGGCATTAGAACACTACTGCTACGATAGGTAGACTTTTCCAAACGCTATTTCCTAGCGAGGAAGTATCGCATTTACATTCATTTGAAGTGTAGACGAGGAATACATAACACTTCGCAAATCATATTATACCTTACCATGAAACATAGAAATGAGATGCGATATCGCGTTTTAAGAATCATAAGAACTCTATTGCTACGATACGTAGACATCTGCAAACGCTATTTCCTTGCAAGGAAGTGTCTCACTTACATTCATTTGAAGTGTAGACAAGGAATACATGACACTTCGCAAATCATATTATATCTTACCATGAAACATAGAAATGAGATTGCGATATCGCGTTCTAAGAAGCATTAGAACTCTATTGCTACGATACCTAGACATCTGCAGACGCTATTTCCTAGCAAGGAAGTGTCGCATTTACATTCATTTGAAGTGTAGACGAGGAATACATAACACTTCGCAAATCATATTATACCTTACCGTGAAACATGGAAATGAGATGCGATATCGCGTTTTAAGAATCATAAGAACTCTATTGCTACGATACGTAGACATCTGCAAACGCTATTTCCTTGCAAGGAAGTGTCGCATTTACATTGATTTGAAGTGTAGACGAAGAATACATAACACTTCGCAAATCATATTATATCTTACCATGAAACATATAGATGAGATGCGATATCGCGTTTTAAGAATCATAAGAACTCTATTGCTACGATACGTAGACATCTGCAAACGCTATTTCCTTGCAAGGAAGTGTCGCATTTACATTCATTTGAATCGTAGACGAGGAGTGCATAACACTTCGCAATGAATATTATATCTTAGCATGAAACATAGATATGAGATGCAATATCTCGTTTTAAGAAGCATTTGAACTCTATTGCTAGGATACCTAGACATCTGCAGACGCTATTTCCTTGCAAGGAAGTGTCGCATTTCATTCATTTGAATCGTAGACGAGGAATGCATAACACTTCGCAATGAATATTACATCTTACCATGAAACATAGAAATGAGATGCGATATCGCGCTTTAAGAAGCATTAGAAATCTATTGCCACGATAGGTAGACGTTTGCAAACGCTATTTCCTTGCAAGGAAGTCTCGCATTTACATTCATTTGAAGTGTAGACGAGGAATACATGACACTTCGCACATCATATTATATCTTACCATGAAACATAGAAATGCGATGCGATATCGCGTTTTAAGAAGCATTAGACCTCTATTGCTACGATAGGTAGACATTTGCAAACGGTATTTCCTTGCAAGGAAGTGTCGCATTTACATTCATTTGAAGTGTAGACGAGGAATACATGACACTTCGCAAATCATATTATATCTTACCATGAAACATAGAAATGAGATGCGATATCGCGTTTTAAGAAGCATTAGAACACTCTTGCTACGATACCTAGACATCTGCAGACGCTATTTCCTAGCAAGGAATTGTCGCATTTACATTCATTTGAAGTGTAGACGAGGAATACATGACACTTCGTAAATCATATTATATCTTACCATGAAACATAGAAATGAGATGCGATATCGCGTTTTAAGAACCATTAGAAAACTATTGCTACGATAGGTAGACAATTGCGAACGCTATTTCCTTGCAAGGAAGTGTCGCATTTACATTCATTTGAAGTGTAGACGAGGAATACATAACACTTCGCAAATCATATTATATCTTACCATGAAACATAGAAATGAGATGCGATATCGCGTTTTAAGAAGCATTAGAACTCTATTGCTACGATACCTAGACATCTGCAGATGCTATTTCCTAGCAAGGAAGTGTCGCATTTACATTCATTTGAAGTGTAGACGAGGAATACATGACACTTCGTAAATCATATTATATCTTACCATGAAACATAGAAATGAGATGCGATATCGCGTTTTAAGAACCATTAGAAAACTATTGCTACGATAGGTAGACAATTGCAAACGCTATTTCCTTGCAAGGAAGTGTCGCATTTACATTCATTTGAAGTGTAGACGAGGAATACATAACACTTCGCAAATCATATTATATCTTACCATGAAACATAGAAATGAGATGCGATATCGCGTTTTAAGAAGCATTAGAACTCTATTGCTACGATACCTAGACATCTGCAGATGCTATTTCCTAGAAAGGAAGTGTCGCATTTACATTCATTTGAAGTGTAGACGAGGAATTCATAACACTTCGCAAATCATATTATACCTTACCATGAAACATAGAAATGAGATGCGATATCGCGTTTTAAGAATCATTAGAAATCTATTGCTACGATACGTAGACCTCTGCAAACGCTATTCCCTAGCGAGGAAGTGTCGCATTTACATTTATTTGAAGTGTAGACGACGGATACATAACACTTCGCAAATCATATTATACCTTACCATGAAACATAGAAATGAGATGCGATATCGCGTTTTAAGATTCATAAGAACTCTATTGCTACGATACGTAGACATCTGCAAACGCTATTTCCTTGCAAGGAAATGTCGCATTTACATTCATTTGATGTGTAGACGAGGAATACATAACACTTCGCAAATCATATTATATCTTACCATGAAACATAGAAATGAGATGCGACATCGCGTTCTAAGAGGCATTAGAACACTACTGCTACGATAGGTAGACATTTCCAAACGCTATTTCCTTGCAAGGAAGTGTCGCATTTACATTCATTTGAAGTGTAGACGAGGGATACATAACACTTCGCAAATCATATTATATCTTACCATGAAACATAGAAATGAGATGCGATATCGCGTTTTAAGAAGCATTAGAACACTATTGCTACGATAGGTAGACATTTGCAAACGCTATTTCCTTGCAAGGAAGTGTCGCATTTACATTCATTTGAAGTGTAGACGAGGAATACATGACACTTCGCAAATCATATTATATCTTACCATGAAACCTAGAAATGAGATGCGATATCGCGTTTTAAGAAGCATTAGAACACTATTGCTACGATAGGTAGACATTTGCAAACGCTATTTCCTTGCAAGGAAGTGTCGCATTTACATTCAATTGAGGTGTAGACTAGGAATACATAACACTTCGCAAATCATATTATATCTTACCATGAAACATAGAAATGAGATGCGATATCGCGTTTTAAGAGGCAGCAGAAATCCATTGCTACGATACGTAGACATCTGCAAATGCTATTTCCTTGCAAGAAAGTGTCGCATTTACATTCATTTGATGTGTAGACGAGGAATACATAACACTTCGAAATCATATTATATCTTACCATGAAACATAGAAATGTGATGCGATATCGCGTTTTAAGAATCATATGAACTCTATTACTACGATACGTAGACATCTGCAAACGCTATTTCCTTGCAAAGAAGTGTCGCATTTACATTCATTTGAAGTGTAGACGAGGAATACACAACACTTCGCAAATCATATTATATCTTACCATGAAACATAGAAACGAGATGCGATATCGCGTTTTAAGAAGCATTAGAACTCTATTGCTACGATACGTAGACATCTGCAAACGCTATTTCCTTGCAAGGAAGTGTTGCATTTACATTCATTTGAATCGTAGACGAGGAATGCATAACACTTCGCAATGAATATTATATCTTATCATGAAACATAGATATGAGATGCAATATCTCGTTTTAAGAAGCATTTGAACTCTATTGCTTCGATACGTAGACATCTGCAAACGCTATTTCCTTGCAAGGAAGTGTCGCATTTACATTCATTTGAAGTGTAATCGAGGAATACATGACACTTCGCAAATCATATTATATCTTACCATGAAACATTGAAATGAGATGCGACATCGCGTTCTAAGAAGCATTAGAACACTACTGCTACGATAGGTAGACATTTGCAAACGCTATTTCCTTGCAAGGAAGTGTCGCAATTACATTCATTTGAAGTGTAGACGAGGGATACATAACACTTCGCAAATCATATTATATCTTACCATGAGACATAGAAATGAGATGCGATATCGCGTTTTAAGGAGCATTAGAACTCTATTGCTACGATACCTAGACATCTGCAGACGCTATTTCCTTGGAAGGATGTGTCGCATTTACATTCATTTGAATCGTAGACGAGGAATGCATAACACTTCGCAATGAATATTACATCTTCCCATGAAACATAGAAATGAGATGCGATATCGCGCTTTAAGAAGCATTAGAAATCTATTGCTACGATACGTAGACATCTGCATTCGCTATTTCCTAGCGAGGAAGCGTCGCATTTACATTCATTTGAAGTGTAGACGAGGAATACATGACACTTCGCAAATCATATTATATCTTACCATGAAACATAGAAATGAGATGCGATATCGCGTTTTAAGAATCATAAGAACTCTATTGCTACGATACGTAGACATCTGCAAACGCTATTTCCTTGCAAGCAAGTGTCGCATTTACATTCATTTGAAGTGTAGTCGAGGAATACATGACACTTCGCAAATCATATTATATCTTACCATGAAACATAGAAATGGGATGCGATATCGCGTTTTAAGAAGCATTAGAACTCTATTGCTACGATAGGTAGACATCTGCAAACGCTATTTCCTTACAAGGAAGTTTCGCATTTACATTCATTTGAAGTGTAGACGAGGAATACATAACACCTCGCAAATCATATTATATCTTACCATGAAACATTGAAATGAGATGCGACATCGCGTTCTAAGAAGCATTAGAACACTACTGCTACGATAGGTAGACATTTGCAAGCGCTATTTCCTTGCAAGGAAGTGTCGCATTTACATTCATTTGAAGTGTAGACGAGGGATACATAACACTTCGCAAATCATATTATATCTTACCATGAAACATAGAAATGAGATGCGATATCGCGTTTTAAGGAGCATTAGAACTCTATTGCTACGATACCTAGACATCTGCAGACGCTATTTCCTTGCAAGGAAGTGTCGCATTTACATTCATTTGAATCGTAGACGAGGATTGCATAACACTTCGCAATGAATATTACATCTTACCATGAAACATAGATATGAGATGCAATATCTCGTTTTAAGAAGCATTTGAACTCTATTGCTTTTATACGTAGACATATGAAAACGCTATTTCCTTGCAAGGAAGTGTCGCATTTACATTCATTTGATGTGTAGACGAGGGATACATAACACTTCGCAAATCATATTATATCTTACCATGAAATATAGAAATGAGATGCGATATCGCGTTTTAAGAAGCATTAGAACTCTATTGCTACGATACGTAGACATCTGCAAACGCTATTTCCTTGCAGGGAAGTGTCGCATTTACATTCAGTTGAAGTGTAGAAGAGGAATACATGACACTTCGCAAATCATATTATATCTTACCATGAAACCTAGAAATGAGATGCGATATCGCGTTTTAAGAAGCATTAGAACACTATTGCTACGATAGGTAGACATTTGCAAACGCTATTTCATTGCAAGGAAGTGTCGCATTTACATTCAATTGAAGTGTAGACTAGGAATACATAACACTTCGCAAATCATATTATATCTTACCATGAAACATAGAAATGAGATGCGATATCGCGTTTTAAGAGGCAGCAGAAATCCATTGCTACGATACGTAGACATCTGCAAATGCTATTTCCTTGCAAGAAAGTGTCGCATTTACATTCATTTGATGTGTAGACGAGGAATACATAACACTTCGCAAATCATATTAGATCTTACCATGAAACATAGAAATGTGATGCGATATCGCGTTTTAAGAATCATATGAACTCTATTACTACGATACGTAGACATCTGCAAACGCTATTTCCTTGCAAAGAAGTGTCGCATTTACATTCATTTGAAGTGTAGACGAGGAATACACAACACTTCGCAAATCATGTTATATCTTACCATGAAACATAGAAACGAGATGCGATATCGCGTTTTAAGAAGCATTAGAACTCTATTGCTACGATACGTAGACATCTGCAAACGCTTCTGTCCTTGCAAGGAAGTGTTGCATTTACATTCATTTGAATCGTAGACGAGGAATGCATAACACTTCGCAATGAATATTATATCTTATCATGAAACATAGATATGAGATGCAATATCTCGTTTTAAGAAGCATTCGAACTCTATTGCTTCGATACGTAGACATCTGCAAACGCTATTTCCTTGCAAGGAAGTGTCGCATTTACATTCATTTGAAGTGTAATCGAGGAATACATGACACTTCGCAAATCATATTATATCTTACCATGAAACATTGAAATGAGATGCGACATCGCGTTCTAAGAAGCATTAGAACACTACTGCTACGATAGGTAGACATTTGCAAACGCTATTTCCTTGCAAGGAAGTGTCGCATTTACATTCATTTGAAGTGTAGACGAGGGATACATAACACTTCGCAAATCATATTATATCTTACCATGAGACATAGAAATGAGATGCGATATCGCGTTTTAAGGAGCATTAGAACTCTATTGCTACGATACCTAGACATCTGCAGACGCTATATCCTTGGAAGGATGTGTCGCATTTACATTCATTTGAATCGTAGACGAGGAATGCATAACACTTCGCAATGAATATTACATCTTCCCATGAAACATAGAAATGAGATGCGATATCGCGCTTTAAGAAGCATTAGAAATCTATTGCTACGATACGTAGACATCTGCATTCGCTATTTCCTAGCGAGGAAGCGTCGCATTTACATTCATTTGAAGTGTAGACGAGGAATACATGACACTTCGCAAATCATATTATATCTTACCATGAAACATAGAAATGAGATGCGATATCGCGTTTTAAGAATCATAAGAACTCTATTGCTACGATACGTAGACATCTGCAAACGCTATTTCCTTGCAAGCAAGTGTCGCATTTACATTCATTTGAAGTGTAGTCGAGGAATACATGACACTTCGCAAATCATATTATATCTTACCATGAAACATAGAAATGAGATGCGATATCGCGTTTTAAGAAGCATTAGAACTCTATTGCTACGATAGGTAGACATCTGCAAACGCTATTTCCTTACAAGGAAGTGTCGCATTTACATTCATTTGAAGTGTAGACGAGGAATACATAACACCTCGCAAATCATATTATATCTTACCATGAAACATTGAAATGAGATGCGACATCGCGTTCTAAGAAGCATTAGAACACTACTGCTACGATAGGTAGACATTTGCAAGCGCTATTTCCTTGCAAGGAAGTGTCGCATTTACATTCATTTGAAGTGTAGACGAGGGATACATAACACTTCGCAAATCATATTATATCTTACCATGAAACATAGAAATGAGATGCGATATCGCGTTTTAAGGAGCATTAGAACTCTATTGCTACGATACCTAGACATCTGCAGACGCTATTTCCTTGCAAGGAAGTGTCGCATTTACATTCATTTGAATCGTAGACGAGGATTGCATAACACTTCGCAATGAATATTACATCTTACCATGAAACATAGATATGAGATGCAATATCTCGTTTTAAGAAGCATTTGAACTCTATTGCTTTTATACGTAGACATATGAAAACGCTATTTCCTTGCAAGAAAGTGTCGCATTTACATTCATTTGATGTGTAGACGAGGGATACATAACACTTCGCAAATCATATTATATCTTACCATGAAATATAGAAATGAGATGCGATATCGCGTTTTAAGAAGCATTAGAACTCTATTGCTACGATACGTAGACATCTGCAAACGCTATTTCCTTGCAGGGAAGTGTCGCATTTACATTCAGTTGAAGTGTAGAAGAGGAATACATGACACTTCGCAAATCATATTATATCTTACCATGAAACCTAGAAATGAGATGCGATATCGCGTTTTAAGAAGCATTAGAACACTATTGCTACGATAGGTAGACATTTGCAAACGCTATTTCATTGCAAGGAAGTGTCGCATTTACATTCAATTGAAGTGTAGACTAGGAATACATAACACTTCGCAAATCATATTATATCTTACCATGAAACATAGAAATGAGATGCGATATCGCGTTTTAAGAGGCAGCAGAAATCCATTGCTACGATACGTAGACATCTGCAAATGCTATTTCCTTGCAAGAAAGTGTCGCATTTACATTCATTCGATGTGTAGACGAGGAATACATAACACTTCGCAAATCATATTAGATCTTACCATGAAACATAGAAATGTGATGCGATATCGCGTTTTAAGAATCATATGAACTCTATTACTACGATACGTAGACATCTGCAAACGCTATTTCCTTGCAAAGAAGTGTCGCATTTACATTCATTTGAAGTGTAGACGAGGAATACACAACACTTCGCAAATCATGTTATATCTTACCATGAAACATAGAAACGAGATGCGATATCGCGTTTTAAGAAGCATTAGAACTCTATTGCTACGATACGTAGACATCTGCAAACGCTATTTCCTTGCAAGGAAGTGTTGCATTTACATTCATTTGAATCGTAGACGAGGAATGCATAACACTTCGCAATGAATATTATATCTTATCATGAAACATAGATATGAGATGCAATATCTCGTTTTAAGAAGCATTCGAACTCTATTGCTTCGATACGTAGACATCTGCAAACGCTATTTCCTTGCAAGGAAGTGTCGCATTTACATTCATTTGAAGTGTAATCGAGGAATACATGACACTTCGCAAATCATATTATATCTTACCATGAAACATTGAAATGAGATGCGACATCGCGTTCTAAGAAGCATTAGAACACTACTGCTACGATAGGTAGACATTTGCAAACGCTATTTCCTTGCAAGGAAGTGTCGCATTTACATTCATTTGAAGTGTAGACGAGGGATACATAACACTTCGCAAATCATATTATATCTTACCATGAGACATAGAAATGAGATGCGATATCGCGTTTTAAGGAGCATTAGAACTCTATTGCTACGATACCTAGACATCTGCAGACGCTATATCCTTGGAAGGATGTGTCGCATTTACATTCATTTGAATCGTAGACGAGGAATGCATAACACTTCGCAATGAATATTACATCTTCCCATGAAACATAGAAATGAGATGCGATATCGCGCTTTAAGAAGCATTAGAAATCTATTGCTACGATACGTAGACATCTGCATTCGCTATTTCCTAGCGAGGAAGCGTCGCATTTACATTCATTTGAAGTGTAGACGAGGAATACATGACACTTCGCAAATCATATTATATCTTACCATGAAACATAGAAATGAGATGCGATATCGCGTTTTAAGAATCATAAGAACTCTATTGCTACGATACGTAGACATCTGCAAACGCTATTTCCTTGCAAGCAAGTGTCGCATTTACATTCATTTGAAGTGTAGTCGAGGAATACATGACACTTCGCAAATCATATTATATCTTACCATGAAACATAGAAATGAGATGCGATATCGCGTTTTAAGAAGCATTAGAACTCTATTGCTACGATAGGTAGACATCTGCAAACGCTATTTCCTTACAAGGAAGTGTCGCATTTACATTCATTTGAAGTGTAGACGAGGAATACATAACACCTCGCAAATCATATTATATCTTACCATGAAACATTGAAATGAGATGCGACATCGCGTTCTAAGAAGCATTAGAACACTACTGCTACGATAGGTAGACATTTGCAAGCGCTATTTCCTTGCAAGGAAGTGTCGCATTTACATTCATTTGAAGTGTAGACGAGGGATACATAACACTTCGCAAATCATATTATATCTTACCATGAAACATAGAAATGAGATGCGATATCGCGTTTTAAGGAGCATTAGAACTCTATTGCTACGATACCTAGACATCTGCAGACGCTATTTCCTTGCAAGGAAGTGTCGCATTTACATTCATTTGAATCGTAGACGAGGATTGCATAACACTTCGCAATGAATATTACATCTTACCATGAAACATAGATATGAGATGCAATATCTCGTTTTAAGAAGCATTTGAACTCTATTGCTTCGATACGTAGACATATGCAAACGCTATTTCCTTGCAAGGAAGTGTCGCATTTACATTCATTTGATGTGTAGACGAGGGATACATAACACTTCGCAAATCATATTACATCTTACCATGAAACATAGAAATGAGATGCGATATCGCGTTTTAAGAAGCATTAGAACTCTATTGCTACGATACGTAGACATCTGCAAACGCTATTTCCTTGCAGGGAAGTGTCGCATTTACATTTATTTGAAGTGTAGACGACGGATACATGACACTTCGCAAATCATATTATACCTTACCATGAAACATGGAAATGAGATGCGATATCGCGTTTTAAGAATCATAAGAACTCTATTGCTACGATACGTAGACATCTGCAAACGCTATTTCCTTGCAAGGAAATGCCGCATTTACATTCATTTGATGTGTAGACGTGGAATACATAACACTTCGCAAATCATATTATATCTTACCATGAAACATAGAAATGAGATGCGACATCGCGTTCTAAGAAGCATTAGAACACTACTGCTACGATAGGTAGACATTTGCAAACGCTATTTCCTTGCAAGGAAGTGTCGCATTTACATTCATTTGAAGTGTAGACGAGGGATACATAACACTTCGCAAATCATATTATATCTTACCATGAAACATAGAAATGAGATGCGATATCGCGTTTTAAGAAGCAGCAGAAATCCATTGCTACGATACGTAGACATCTGCAAATGCTATTTCCTTGCAAGAAAGTGTCGCATTTACATTCATTTGATGTGTAGACGAGGTATAAATAACACTTCGCAAATCATATTATATCTTACCATGAAACATAGAAATGAGATGCGATATCGCGTTTTAAGAACCATTAGAACTCTATTGCTACGATACGTAGACATCTGCAAACGCTATATCCTTGCAAGGAAGTGTCGCATTTACATTCATTTGAAGTGTAGAAGAGGAATACATGACACTTCGCAAATCATATTATATCTTACCATGAAACATAGAAATGAGATGCGATATCGCGTTTTAAGAAGCATTAGAACACTATTGCTACGATAGGTAGACATTTGCAAACGCTATCTCCTTGCAAGGAAGTGTCGCATTTACATACATTTGAAGTGTAGACGAGGAATACATGACACTTCGCAAATCATATTATATCTTACCATGAAACATAGAAATGAGATGCGATATCGCGTTTTAAGAAGCATTAGAACACTATTGCTACGATAGGTAGACATTTGCAAACGCTATTTCCTTGCAAGGAAGTGACGCATTTACAGTCAATTGAAGTGTAGACTAGGAATACATAACACTTCGCGAATCATATTATATCTTACCATGAAACATAGAAATAAGATGCGATATCGCGTTTTAAGAAGCATTAGAACTCTATTGCTACGATACGTAGACATCTGCAAACGCTATTTCCTTGCAGGGAAGTGTCGCATTTACATTCAGTTGAAGTGTAGAAGAGGAATACATGACACTTCGCAAATCATATTATATCTTACCATGAAACATAGAAATGAGATGCGATATCGCGTTTTAAGAAGCATCAGAACACTATTGCTACGATAGGTAGACATTTGCAAACGCTATTTCCTTGCAAGGAAGTGTCGCATTTACATTCATTTGAATTGTAGACGAGGAATACATGACACTTCGCAAATCATATTATATCTTACCATGAAACATAGAAATGAGATGCGATATCGCGTTTTAAGAATCATAAGAACTCTATTGCTACGATACGTAGACATCTGCAAACGCTATTTCCTTGCAAGCAAGTGTCGCATTTACATTCATTTGAAGTGTAGTCGAGGAATACATGACACTTCGCAAATCATATTATATCTTACCATGAAACATAGAAATGAGATGCGATATCGCGTTTTAAGAAGCATTAGAACTCTATTGCTACGATAGGTAGACATCTGCAAACGCTATTTCCTTACAAGGAAGTGTCGCATTTACATTCATTTGAAGTGTAGACGAGGAATACATAACACCTCGCAAATCATATTATATCTTACCATGAAACATTGAAATGAGATGCGACATCGCGTTCTAAGAAGCATTAGAACACTACTGCTACGATAGGTAGACATTTGCAAGCGCTATTTCCTTGCAAGGAAGTGTCGCATTTACATTCATTTGAAGTGTAGACGAGGGATACATAACACTTCGCAAATCATATTATATCTTACCATGAAACATAGAAATGAGATGCGATATCGCGTTTTAAGGAGCATTAGAACTCTATTGCTACGATACCTAGACATCTGCAGACGCTATTTCCTTGCAAGGAAGTGTCGCATTTACATTCATTTGAATCGTAGACGAGGATTGCATAACACTTCGCAATGAATATTACATCTTACCATGAAACATAGATATGAGATGCAATATCTCGTTTTAAGAAGCATTTGAACTCTATTGCTTCGATACGTAGACATATGCAAACGCTATTTCCTTGCAAGGAAGTGTCGCATTTACATTCATTTGATGTGTAGACGAGGGATACATAACACTTCGCAAATCATATTACATCTTACCATGAAACATAGAAATGAGATGCGATATCGCGTTTTAAGAAGCATTAGAACTCTATTGCTACGATACGTAGACATCTGCAAACGCTATTTCCTTGCAGGGAAGTGTCGCATTTACATTTATTTGAAGTGTAGACGACGGATACATGACACTTCGCAAATCATATTATACCTTACCATGAAACATGGAAATGAGATGCGATATCGCGTTTTAAGAATCATAAGAACTCTATTGCTACGATACGTAGACATCTGCAAACGCTATTTCCTTGCAAGGAAATGCCGCATTTACATTCATTTGATGTGTAGACGAGGAATACATAACACTTCGCAAATCATATTATATCTTACCATGAAACATAGAAATGAGATGCGACATCGCGTTCTAAGAAGCATTAGAACACTACTGCTACGATAGGTAGACATTTGCAAACGCTATTTCCTTGCAAGGAAGTGTCGCATTTACATTCATTTGAAGTGTAGACGAGGGATACATAACACTTCGCAAATCATATTATATCTTACCATGAAACATAGAAATGAGATGCGATATCGCGTTTTAAGAAGCAGCAGAAATCCATTGCTACGATACGTAGACATCTGCAAATGCTATTTCCTTGCAAGAAAGTGTCGCATTTACATTCATTTGATGTGTAGACGAGGTATAAATAACACTTCGCAAATCATATTATATCTTACCATGAAACATAGAAATGAGATGCGATATCGCGTTTTAAGAACCATTAGAACTCTATTGCTACGATACGTAGACATCTGCAAACGCTATATCCTTGCAAGGAAGTGTCGCATTTACATTCATTTGAAGTGTAGAAGAGGAATACATGACACTTCGCAAATCATATTATATCTTACCATGAAACATAGAAATGAGATGCGATATCGCGTTTTAAGAAGCATTAGAACACTATTGCTACGATAGGTAGACATTTGCAAACGCTATCTCCTTGCAAGGAAGTGTCGCATTTACATACATTTGAAGTGTAGACGAGGAATACATGACACTTCGCAAATCATATTATATCTTACCATGAAACATAGAAATGAGATGCGATATCGCGTTTTAAGAAGCATTAGAACACTATTGCTACGATAGGTAGACATTTGCAAACGCTATTTCCTTGCAAGGAAGCGACGCATTTACATTCAATTGAAGTGTAGACTAGGAATACATAACACTTCGCGAATCATATTATATCTTACCATGAAACATAGAAATAAGATGCGATATCGCGTTTTAAGAAGCATTAGAACTCTATTGCTACGATACGTAGACATCTGCAAACGCTATTTCCTTGCAGGGAAGTGTCGCATTTACATTCAGTTGAAGTGTAGAAGAGGAATACATGACACTTCGCAAATCATATTATATCTTACCATGAAACATAGAAATGAGATGCGATATCGCGTTTTAAGAAGCATCAGAACACTATTGCTACGATAGGTAGACATTTGCAAACGCTATTTCCTTGCAAGGAAGTGTCGCATTTACATTCATTTGAATTGTAGACGAGGAATACATGACACTTCGCAAATCATATTATATCTTACCATGAAACATAGAAATGAGATGCGATATCGCGTCTTAAGAAGCATTAGAACTCTATTGCTACGATACGTAGACATCTGCAAACGCTATTTCCTTGCAGGGAAGTGTCGCATTTACATTCATTTGAAGTGTAGACGAGGAATACATGACACTCCGCAAATCATATTATATCTTACCATGAAACATAGAAATGTGATGCGATATCGCGTTTTAAGAAGCAGCAGAAATCCATTGCTACGATACGTAGACATCTGCAAATGCTATTTCCTTGCAAGAAAGTGTCGCATTTACATTCATTTGATGTGTAGACGAGGTATAAATAACACTTCGCAAATCATATTATATCTTACCATGAAACATAGAAATGAGATGCGATATCGTGTTTTAAGAAGCATTAGAACTCTATTGCTACGATACGTAGACATCTGCAAACGCTATTTCCTTGCAAGGAAGTGTCGCATTTACATTCATTTGAAGTGTAGACGAGGAATACACAACACTTCGCAAATCATATTATATCTTACCATGAAACATAGAAACGAGATGCGATATCGCGTTTTAAGAAGCATTAGAACACTATTGCTACGATAGGTAGACATTTGCAAACGCTATTTCCTTGCAAGGAAGCGACGCATTTACATTCAATTGAAGTGTAGACTAGGAATACATAACACTTCGCGAATCATATTATATCTTACCATGAAACATAGAAATAAGATGCGATATCGCGTTTTAAGAAGCATTAGAACTCTATTGCTACGATACGTAGACATCTGCAAACGCTATTTCCTTGCAGGGAAGTGTCGCATTTACATTCAGTTGAAGTGTAGAAGAGGAATACATGACACTTCGCAAATCATATTATATCTTACCATGAAACATAGAAATGAGATGCGATATCGCGTTTTAAGAAGCATCAGAACACTATTGCTACGATAGGTAGACATTTGCAAACGCTATTTCCTTGCAAGGAAGTGTCGCATTTACATTCATTTGAATTGTAGACGAGGAATACATGACACTTCGCAAATCATATTATATCTTACCATGAAACATAGAAATGAGATGCGATATCGCGTCTTAAGAAGCATTAGAACTCTATTGCTACGATACGTAGACATCTGCAAACGCTATTTCCTTGCAGGGAAGTGTCGCATTTACATTCATTTGAAGTGTAGACGAGGAATACATGACACTCCGCAAATCATATTATATCTTACCATGAAACATAGAAATGTGATGCGATATCGCGTTTTAAGAAGCAGCAGAAATCCATTGCTACGATACGTAGACATCTGCAAATGCTATTTCCTTGCAAGAAAGTGTCGCATTTACATTCATTTGATGTGTAGACGAGGTATAAATAACACTTCGCAAATCATATTATATCTTACCATGAAACATAGAAATGAGATGCGATATCGTGTTTTAAGAAGCATTAGAACTCTATTGCTACGATACGTAGACATCTGCAAACGCTATTTCCTTGCAAGGAAGTGTCGCATTTACATTCATTTGAAGTGTAGACGAGGAATACACAACACTTCGCAAATCATATTATATCTTACCATGAAACATAGAAACGAGATGCGATATCGCGTTTTAAGAAGCATTAGAACTCTATTGCTACGATACGTAGACATCTGCAAACGCTATTTCCTTGCAAGGAAGTGTTGCATTTACATTCATTTGAATCGTAGACGAGGAATGCATAACGCTTCGCAATGAATATTATATCTTATCATGAAACATAGATATGAGATGCAATATCTCGTTTTAAGAAGCATTTGAACTCTATTGCTACGATACCTAGACATCTGCAAACGCTATTTCCTTGCAGGGAAGTGTCGCATTTACATTCATTTGAAGTTTAGACGAGGGATACATAACACTTCGCAAATCATATTATATCTTACCATGAAACATAGAAATGAGATGCGATATCGCGTTTTAAGAAGCAGCAGAAATCCATTGCTACGATACGTAGAGATCTGCAAACGCTATTTCCTTGCAAAGAAGTGTCGCATTTACATTCATTTGAAGTGTAGACGAGGAATACACAACACTTCGCAAATCATATTATATCTTACCATGAAACATAGAAACGAGATGCGATATCGCGTTTTAAGAACCATTAGAACTCTATTGCTACGATACGTAGACATCTGCAAACGCTATTTCCTTGCAAGGAAGTGTTGCATTTACATTCATTTGAAGTGTAGACGAAGAATACATAACACTTCGCAAATCATATTATATCTTACCATGAAACATAGAAATGAGATGCGATATCGCGTTTTAAGAAGCATTAGAACACTATTGCTACGATAGGTAGACATTTGCAAACGCTATCTCCTTGCAAGGAAGTGTCGCATTTACATACATTTGAAGTGTAGACGAGGAATACATGACACTTCGCAAATCATATTATATCTTACCATGAAACATAGAAATGAGATGCGATATCGCGTTTTAAGAAGCATTAGAACACTATTGCTACGATAGGTAGACATTTGCAAACGCTATTTCCTTGCAAGGAAGCGACGCATTTACATTCAATTGAAGTGTAGACTAGGAATACATAACACTTCGCGAATCATATTATATCTTACCATGAAACATAGAAATAAGATGCGATATCGCGTTTTAAGAAGCATTAGAACTCTATTGCTACGATACGTAGACATCTGCAAATGCTATTTCCTTGCAAGAAAGTGTCGCATTTACATTCATTTGATGTGTAGACGAGGAATACATAACACTTCGCAAATCATATTATATCTTACCATGAAACATAGAAATGAGATGCGATATCGCATTTTAAGAAGCATTAGAACTCTATTGCTACGATAGGTAGACATTTGCAAACGCTATTTCCTTGCAAGGAAGTGTCGCATTTACATTCATTTGAATTGTAGACGAGGAATACATGACACTTCGCAAATCATATTATATCTTACCATGAAACATAGAAATGAGATGCGATATCGCGTCTTAAGAAGCATTAGAACTCTATTGCTACGATACGTAGACATCTGCAAACGCTATTTCCTTGCAGGGAAGTGTCGCATTTACATTCATTTGCAGTGTAGACGAGGAATACATAACACTTCGCAAATCATATTATATCTTACCATGAAATATAGAAATGAGATGCGATATCGCGTTTAGTAAGCATTAGAACTCTATTGCTACGACAGGTAGACGTTTGCAAACGCTATTTCCTTGCAAGGAAGTGTCGCAGTTACATTCATTTGAAGTGTAGACGAGGAATACATAAAACTTCGCAAATCATATTATATCTTACCATGAAACATATAGATGAGATGCGATATCGCGTTTTAAGAATCATAAGAACTCTATTGCTACGATACGTAGACATCTGCAAACGCTATTTCCTTGCAAGGAAGTGTCGCATTTACATTCATTTGAATCGTAGACGAGGAGTGCATAACACTTCGCAATGAATATTATATCTTATCATGAAACATAGATATGAGATGCAATATCTCGTTTTAAGAAGCATTTGAACTCTATTGCTACGATACCTAGACATCTGCAGACGCTATTTCCTTGCAAGGAAGTGTCGCATTTCATTCATTTGAATCGTAGACGAGGAATGCATAACACTTCGCAATGAATATTACATCTTACCATGAAACATAGAAATGAGATGCGATATCGCGCTTTAAGAAGCATTAGAAATCTATTGCCACGATAGGTAGACGTTTGCAAACGCTATTTCCTTGCAAGGAAGTCTCGCATTTACATTCATTTGAAGTGCAGACGAGGAATACATGACACTTCGCAAATCATATTATATCTTACCATGAAACATAGAAATGCGATGCGATATCGCGTTTTAAGAAGCATTAGAACTCTATTGCTACGATAGGTAGACATTTGCAAACGCTATTTCCTTGCAAGGAAGTGTCGCATTTACATTCATTTGAATTGTAGACGAGGAATACATGACACTTCGCAAATCATATTATATCTTACCATGAAACATAGAAATGAGATGCGATATCGCGTCTTAAGAAGCATTAGAACTCTATTGCTACGATACGTAGACATCTGCAAACGCTATTTCCTTGCAGGGAAGTGTCGCATTTACATTCATTTGAAGTGTAGACGAGGAATACATGACACTCCGCAAATCATATTATATCTTACCATGAAACATAGAAATGTGATGCGATATCGCGTTTTAAGAAGCAGCAGAAATCCATTGCTACGATACGTAGACATCTGCAAATGCTATTTCCTTGCAAGAAAGTGTCGCATTTACATTCATTTGATGTGTAGACGAGGTATAAATAACACTTCGCAAATCATATTATATCTTACCATGAAACATAGAAATGAGATGCGATATCGTGTTTTAAGAAGCATTAGAACTCTATTGCTACGATACGTAGACATCTGCAAACGCTATTTCCTTGCAAGGAAGTGTCGCATTTACATTCATTTGAAGTGTAGACGAGGAATACACAACACTTCGCAAATCATATTATATCTTACCATGAAACATAGAAACGAGATGCGATATCGCGTTTTAAGAAGCATTAGAACTCTATTGCTACGATACGTAGACATCTGCAAACGCTATTTCCTTGCAAGGAAGTGTTGCATTTACATTCATTTGAATCGTAGACGAGGAATGCATAACGCTTCGCAATGAATATTATATCTTATCATGAAACATAGATATGAGATGCAATATCTCGTTTTAAGAAGCATTTGAACTCTATTGCTACGATACCTAGACATCTGCAAACGCTATTTCCTTGCAGGGAAGTGTCGCATTTACATTCATTTGAAGTTTAGACGAGGGATACATAACACTTCGCAAATCATATTATATCTTACCATGAAACATAGAAATGAGATGCGATATCGCGTTTTAAGAAGCAGCAGAAATCCATTGCTACGATACGTAGACATCTGCAAATGCTATTTCCTTGCAAGAAAGTGTCGCATTTACATTCATTTGATGTGTAGACGAGGTATAAATAACACTTCGCAAATCATATTATATCTTACCATGAAACATGGAAATGAGATGCGATATCGCGTTTTAAGAACCATTAGAACTCTATTGCTACGATACGTAGACATCTGCAAACGCTATATCCTTGCAAGGAAGTGTCGCATTTACATTCATTTGAAGTGTAGAAGAGGAATACATGACACTTCGCAAATCATATTATATCTTACCATGAAACATAGAAATGAGATGCGATATCGCGTTTTAAGAAGCATTAGAACACTATTGCTACGATAGGTAGACATTTGCAAACGCTATCTCCTTGCAAGGAAGTGTCGCATTTACATACATTTGAAGTGTAGACGAGGAATACATGACACTTCGCAAATCATATTATATCTTACCATGAAACATAGAAATGAGATGCGATATCGCGTTTTAAGAAGCATTAGAACACTATTGCTACGATAGGTAGACATTTGCAAACGCTATTTCCTTGCAAGGAAGCGACGCATTTACATTCAATTGAAGTGTAGACTAGGAATACATAACACTTCGCGAATCATATTATATCTTACCATGAAACATAGAAATAAGATGCGATATCGCGTTTTAAGAAGCATTAGAACTCTATTGCTACGATACGTAGACATCTGCAAACGCTATTTCCTTGCAGGGAAGTGTCGCATTTACATTCAGTTGAAGTGTAGAAGAGGAATACATGACACTTCGCAAATCATATTATATCTTACCATGAAACATAGAAATGAGATGCGATATCGCGTTTTAAGAAGCATCAGAACACTATTGCTACGATAGGTAGACATTTGCAAACGCTATTTCCTTGCAAGGAAGTGTCGCATTTACATTCATTTGAATTGTAGACGAGGAATACATGACACTTCGCAAATCATATTATATCTTACCATGAAACATAGAAATGAGATGCGATATCGCGTCTTAAGAAGCATTAGAACTCTATTGCTACGATACGTAGACATCTGCAAACGCTATTTCCTTGCAGGGAAGTGTCGCATTTACATTCATTTGAAGTGTAGACGAGGAATACATGACACTCCGCAAATCATATTATATCTTACCATGAAACATAGAAATGTGATGCGATATCGCGTTTTAAGAAGCAGCAGAAATCCATTGCTACGATACGTAGACATCTGCAAATGCTATTTCCTTGCAAGAAAGTGTCGCATTTACATTCATTTGATGTGTAGACGAGGAATACATAACACTTCGCAAATCATATTATATCTTACCATGAAACATAGAAATGAGATGCGATATCGCATTTTAAGAAGCATTAGAACTCTATTGCTACGATACGTAGACATCTGCAAACGCTATTTCCTTGCAAGGAAGTGTCGCATTTACATTCATTTGAAGTGTAGAAGAGGAATACATGACACTTCGCAAATCATATTATATCTTACCATGAATCATAGAAATGAGATGCGATATCGCGTTTTAAGAAGCATTAGAACACTATTGCTACGATAGGTAGACATTTGCAAATGCTATTTCCTTGCAAGGAAGTGTCGCATTTACATTCATTTGAAGTGTAGCCGAGGAATACATGACACTTCGCAAATCATATTATATCTTACCATGAAACATAGAAATGAGATGCGATATCGCGTTTTAAGAAGCATTAGAACACTATTGCTACGATAGGTAGACATTTGCAAACGCTATTTCCTTGCAAGGAAGTGTCGCATTTACATTCAATTGAAGTGTAGACTAGGAATACATAACACTTCGCAAATCATATTATATCTTACCATGAAACATATAGATGAGATGCGATATCGCGTTTTAAGAATCATAAGAACTCTATTGCTACGATACGTAGACATCTGCAAACGCTATTTCCTTGCAAGGAAGTGTCGCATTTACATTCATTTGAATCGTAGACGAGGAGTGCATAACACTTCGCAATGAATATTATATCTTATCATGAAACATAGATATGAGATGCAATATCTCGTTTTAAGAAGCATTTGAACTCTATTGCTACGATACCTAGACATCTGCAGACGCTATTTCCTTGCAAGGAAGTGTCGCATTTCATTCATTTGAATCGTAGACGAGGAATGCATAACACTTCGCAATGAATATTACATCTTACCATGAAACATAGAAATGAGATGCGATATCGCGCTTTAAGAAGCATTAGAAATCTATTGCCACGATAGGTAGACGTTTGCAAACGCTATTTCCTTGCAAGGAAGTCTCGCATTTACATTCATTTGAAGTGTAGACGAGGAATACATGACACTTCGCAAATCATATTATATCTTACCATGAAACATAGAAATGCGATGCGATATCGCGTTTTAAGAAGCATTAGAACTCTATTGCTACGATAGGTAGACATTTGCAAACGCTATTTCCTTGCAAGGAAGTGTCGCATTTACATTCATTTGAAGTGTAGACGAGGAATACATGACACTTCGCAAATCATATTATATCTTACCATGAAACATAGAAATGAGATGCGATATCGCGTTTTAAGAAGCATTAGAACACTCTTGCTACGATACCTAGACATATGCAGACGCTATTTCCTAGCAAGGAATTGTCGCATTTACATTCATTTGAAGTGTAGACGAGGAATACATGACACTTCGCAAATCATATTATATCTTACCATGAAACATAGAAATGAGATGCGATATCGCGTTTTAAGAAGCATTAGAACACTATTGCTACGATAGGTAGACATTTGCAAACGCTATTTCCTTGCAAGGAAGTGTCGCATTTACATTCATTTGAAGTGTAGACGAGGAATACATGACACTTCGCAAATCATATTATATCTTACCATGAAACATAGAAATGAGATGCGATATCGCGTTTAAGAAGCATTAGAACACTCTTGCTACGATACCTAGACATCTGCAGACGCTATTTCCTAGCAAGGAATTGTCGCATTTACATTCATTTGAAGTGTAGACGAGGAATACATGACACTTCGTAAATCATATTATATCTTACCATGAAACATAGAAATGAGATGCGATATCGCGTTTTAAGAACCATTAGAAAACTATTGCTACGATAGGTAGACAATTGCAAACGCTATTTCCTTGCAAGGAAGTGTCGCATTTACATTCATTTGAAGTGTAGACGAGGAATACATAACACTTCGCATATCATATTATATCTTACCATGAAACATAGAAATGAGATGCGATATCGCGTTTTAAGAAGCATTAGAACTCTATTGCTACGATACCTAGACATCTGCAGATGCTATTTCCTAGCAAGGAAGTGTCGCATTTACATTCATTTGAAGTGTAGACGAGGAATTCATAACACTTCGCAAATCATATTATACCTTACCATGAAACATAGAAATGAGATGCGATATCGCGTTTTAAGAATCATTAGAAATCTATTGCTACGATACGTAGACATCTGCAAACGCTATTCCCTAGCGAGGAAGTGTCGCATTTACATTTATTTGAAGTGTAGACGACGGATACATAACACTTCGCAAATCATATTATACCTTACCATGAAACATAGAAATGAGATGCGATATCGCGTTTTAAGATTCATAAGAACTCTATTGCTACGATACGTAGACATCTGCAAACGCTATTTCCTTGCAAGGAAATGTCGCATTTACATTCATTTGATGTGTAGACGAGGAATACATAACACTTCGCAAATCATATTATATCTTACCATGAAACATAGAAATGAGATGCGACATCGCGTTCTAAGAGGCATTAGAACACTACTGCTACGATAGGTAGACATTTCCAAACGCTATTTCCTTGCAAGGAAGTGTCGCATTTACATTCATTTGAAGTGTAGACGAGGGATACATAACACTTCGCAAATCATATTATATCTTACCATGAAACATAGAAATGAGATGCGATATCGCGTTTTAAGAAGCATTAGAACTCTATTGCTACGATACGTAGACATCTGCAAACGCTATTTCCTTGCAGGGAAGTGTCGCATTTACATTCAGTTGAAGTGTAGAAGAGGAAAACATGACACTTCGCAAATCATATTATATCTTACCATGAAACATAGAAATGAGATGCGATATCGCGTTTTAAGAAGCATTAGAACACTATTGCTACGATAGGTAGACATTTGCAAACGCTATTTCCTTGCAAGGAAGTGTCGCATTTACATTCATTTGAAGTGTAGACGAGGAATACATGACACTTCGCAAATCATATTATATCTTACCATGAAACCTAGAAATGAGATGCGATATCGCGTTTTAAGAAGCATTAGAACACTATTGCTACGATAGGTAGACATTTGCAAACGCTATTTCATTGCAAGGAAGTGTCGCATTTACATTCAATTGAAGTGTAGACTAGGAATACATAACACTTCGCAAATCATATTATATCTTACCATGAAACATAGAAATGAGATGCGATATCGCGTTTTAAGAGGCAGCAGAAATCCATTGCTACGATACGTAGACATCTGCAAATGCTATTTCCTTGCAAGAAAGTGTCGGATTTACATTCATTTGATGTGTAGACGAGGAATACATAACACTTCGCAAATCATATTAGATCTTACCATGAAACATAGAAATGTGATGCGATATCGCGTTTTAAGAATCATATGAACTCTATTACTACGATACGTAGACATCTGCAAACGCTATTTCCTTGCAAAGAAGTGTCGCATTTACATTCATTTGAAGTGTAGACGAGGAATACACAACACTTCGCAAATCATGTTATATCTTACCATGAAACATAGAAACGAGATGCGATATCGCGTTTTAAGAAGCATTAGAACTCTATTGCTACGATACGTAGACATCTGCAAACGCTATTTCCTTGCAAGGAAGTGTTGCATTTACATTCATTTGAATCGTAGACGAGGAATGCATAACACTTCGCAATGAATATTATATCTTATCATGAAACATAGATATGAGATGCAATATCTCGTTTTAAGAAGCATTCGAACTCTATTGCTTCGATACGTAGACATCTGCAAACGCTATTTCCTTGCAAGGAAGTGTCGCATTTACATTCATTTGAAGTGTAATCGAGGAATACATGACACTTCGCAAATCATATTATATCTTACCATGAAACATTGAAATGAGATGCGACATCGCGTTCTAAGAAGCATTAGAACACTACTGCTACGATAGGTAGACATTTGCAAACGCTATTTCCTTGCAAGGAAGTGTCGCATTTACATTCATTTGAAGTGTAGACGAGGGATACATAACACTTCGCAAATCATATTATATCTTACCATGAGACATAGAAATGAGATGCGATATCGCGTTTTAAGGAGCATTAGAACTCTATTGCTACGATACCTAGACATCTGCAGACGCTATATCCTTGGAAGGATGTGTCGCATTTACATTCATTTGAATCGTAGACGAGGAATGCATAACACTTCGCAATGAATATTACATCTTCCCATGAAACATAGAAATGAGATGCGATATCGCGCTTTAAGAAGCATTAGAAATCTATTGCTACGATACGTAGACATCTGCATTCGCTATTTCCTAGCGAGGAAGCGTCGCATTTACATTCATTTGAAGTGTAGACGAGGAATACATGACACTTCGCAAATCATATTATATCTTACCATGAAACATAGAAATGAGATGCGATATCGCGTTTTAAGAATCATAAGAACTCTATTGCTACGATACGTAGACATCTGCAAACGCTATTTCCTTGCAAGCAAGTGTCGCATTTACATTCATTTGAAGTGTAGTCGAGGAATACATGACACTTCGCAAATCATATTATATCTTACCATGAAACATAGAAATGAGATGCGATATCGCGTTTTAAGAAGCATTAGAACTCTATTGCTACGATAGGTAGACATCTGCAAACGCTACTTCCTTACAAGGAAGTGTCGCATTTACATTCATTTGAAGTGTAGACGAGGAATACATAACACCTCGCAAATCATATTATATCTTACCATGAAACATTGAAATGAGATGCGACATCGCGTTCTAAGAAGCATTAGAACACTACTGCTACGATAGGTAGACATTTGCAAGCGCTATTTCCTTGCAAGGAAGTGTCGCATTTACATTCATTTGAAGTGTAGACGAGGGATACGTAACACTTCGCAAATCATATTATATCTTACCATGAAACATAGAAATGAGATGCGATATCGCGTTTTAAGGAGCATTAGAACTCCATTGCTACGATACCTAGACATCTGCAGACGCTATTTCCTTGCAAGGAAGTGTCGCATTTACATTCATTTGAATCGTAGACGAGGATTGCATAACACTTCGCAATGAATATTACATCTTACCATGAAACATAGATATGAGATGCAATATCTCGTTTTAAGAAGCATTTGAACTCTGTTGCTTCGATACGTAGACATATGAAAACGCTATTTCCTTGCAAGGAAGTGTCGCATTTACATTCATTTGATGTGTAGACGAGGGATACATAACACTTCGCAAATCATATTATATCTTACCATGAAACATAGAAATGAGATGCGATATCGCGTTTTAAGAAGCATTAGAACTCTATTGCTACGATACGTAGACATCTGCAAACGCTATTTCCTTGCAGGGAAGTGTCGCATTTACATTCAGTTGAAGTGTAGAAGAGGAATACATGACACTTCGCAAATCATATTATATCTTACCATGAAACATAGAAATGAGATGCGATATCACGTTTTAAGAAGCATTAGAACACTATTGCTACAATACGTAGACATCTGCAAACGCTATTTCCTTGCAAGGAAATGTCGCATTTACATTCATTTGATGTGTAGACGAGGAATACATAACACTTCGCAAATCATATTATATCTTACCATGAAACATAGAAATGAGATGCGACATCGCGTTCTAAGAAGCATTAGAACACTACTGCTACGATAGGTAGACATTTCCAAACGCTATTTCCTTGCAAGGAAGTGTCGCATTTACATTCATTTGAAGTGTAGACGATGAATACATGACACTTCGCAAATCATATTATATCTTACCATGAAACATAGAAATGAGATGCGATATCGCGTTTTAAGAAGCATTAGAACTCTATTGCTACGATACGTAGACATCTGCAAACGCTATTTCCTTGCAAGGAAGTGTCGCATTTACATTCATTTGAAGTGTAAACGAGGAATACATGACACTTCGCAAATCATATTATATCTTACCATGAAACATAGAAATGAGATGCGATATCGCGTTTTAAGAAGCATTAGAAAACTATTGCTACGATACGTAGACATCTGCAAACGCTATTTCCTTGCAAGGAAATGTCGCATTTACATTCATTTGATGTGTAGACGAGGAATACATAACACTTCGCAAATCATATTATATCTTACCATGAAACATAGAAATGAGATGCGACATCGCGTTCTAAGAAGCATTAGAACACTACTGCTACGATAGGTAGACATTTGCAAACGCTATTTCCTTGCAAGGAAGTGTCGCATTTACATTCATTTGAAGTGTAGACGAGGGATACATAACACTTCGCAAATCATATTATATCTTACCATGAAGCATAGAAATGAGATGCGATATCGCGTTTTAAGAAGCATTAGAACTCTATTGCTACGATACCTAGACATCTGCAAACGCTATTTCCTTGCAGGGAAGTGTCGCATTTACATTCATTTGAAGTGTAGACGAGGAATACATGACACTCCGCAAATCATATTATATCTTACCATGAAACATAGAAATGAGATGCGATAAAGCGTTTTAAGAAGCAGCAGAAATCCATTGCTACGATACGTAGACATCTGCAAATGCTATTTCCTTGCAAGAAAGTGTCGCATTTACATTCATTTGATGTGTAGACGAGGTATAAATAACACTTCGCAAATCATATTATATCTTACCATGAAACATAGAAATGAGATGCGATATCGCGTTTTAAGAACCATTAGAACTCTATTGCTACGATACGTAGACATCTGCAAACGCTATTTCCTTGCAAGGAAGTGTCGCATTTACATTCATTTGAAGTGTAGAAGAGGAATACATGACACTTCGCAAATCATATTATATCTTACCATGAAACATAGAAATGAGATGCGATATCGCGTTTTGAGAAGCATTAGAACACTATTGCTACGATAGGTAGACATTTGCAAACGCTATTTCCTTGCAAGGAAGTGTCGCATTTACATTCATTTGAAGTGTAGACGAGGAATACATGACACTTCGCAAATCATATTATATCTTACCATGAAACATAGAAATGAGATGCGATATCGCGTTTTAAGAAGCATTAGAACACTATTGCTACTATAGGTAGACATTTGCAAACGCTATTTCCTTGCAAGGAAGTGTCGCATTTACATTCAATTGAAGTGTAGACTAGGAATACATAACACTTCGCAAATCATATTATATCTTACCATGAAGCATAGAAATGAGATGCGATATCGCGTTTTAAGAAGCAGCAGAAATCCATTGTTACGATACGTAGACATCTGCAAATGCTATTTCCTTGCAAGAAAGTTTCGCATTTACATTCATTTGATGTGTAGACGAGGAATACATAACACTTCGCAAATCATATTATATCTTACCATGAAACATAGAAATGAGATGCGATATCGCGTTTTAAGAAGCATTAGAACTCTATTGCTACGATACCTAGACATCTGCAAACGCTATTTCCTTGCAGGGAAGTGTCGCATTTACATTCATTTGAAGTGTAGACGAGGAATACATGACACTCCGCAAATCATATTATATCTTACCATGAAACATAGAAATGTGATGCGATATCGCGTTTTAAGAAGCAGCAGAAATCCATTGCTACGATACGTAGACATCTGCAAATGCTATTTCCTTGCAAGAAAGTGTCGCATTTACATTCATTTGATGTGTAGACGAGGTATAAATAACACTTCGCAAATCATATTATATCTTACCATGAAACATAGAAATGAGATGCGATATCGCGTTTTAAGAAGCATTAGAACTCTATTGCTACGATACGTAGACATCTGCAAACGCTATTTCCTTGCAAGGAAGTGTCGCATTTACATTCATTTGAAGTGTAGACGAGGAATACACAACACTTCGCAAATCATATTATATCTTACCATGAAACATAGAAACGAGATGCGATATCGCGTTTTAAGAAGCATTAGAACTCTATTGCTACGATACGTAGACATCTGCAAACGCTATTTCCTTGCAAGGAAGTGTTGCATTTACATTCATTTGAATCGTAGACGAGGAATGCATAACACTTCGCAATGAATATTATATCTTATCATGAAACATAGATATGAGATGCAATATCTCGTTTTAAGAAGCATTTGAACTCTATTGCTACGATACCTAGACATCTGCAAACGCTATTTCCTTGCAGGGAAGTGTCGCTTTTACATTCATTTGAAGTGTAGACGAGGAATACATGACACTCCGCAAATCATATTATATCTTACCATGAAACATAGAAATGAGATGCGATATCGCGTTTTAAGAAGCAGCAGAAATCCATTGCTACGATACGTAGACATCTGCAAATGCTATTTCCTTGCAAGAAAGTGTCGCATTTACATTCATTTGATGTGTAGACGAGGTATAAATAACACTTCGCAAATCATATTATGTCTTACCATGAAACATAGAAATGAGATGCGATATCGCGTTTTAAGAACCATTAGAACTCTATTGCTACGATACGTAGACATCTGCAAACGCTATTTCCTTGCAAGGAAGTGTCGCATTTACATTCAATTGAAGTGTAGACTAGGAATACATAACACTTCGCAAATCATATTATATCTTACCATGAAACATAGAAATGAGATGCGATATCGCGTTTTAAGAAGCAGCAGAAATCCATTGCTACGATACGTAGACATCTGCAAATGCTATTTCCTTGCAAGAAAGTGTCGCATTTACATTCATTTGATGTGTAGACGAGGAATACATAACACTTCGCAAATCATATTATATCTTACCATGAAACATAGAAATGAGATGCGATATCGCATTTTAAGAAGCATTAGAACTCTAATGCTACGATACGTAGACATCTGCAAACGCTATTTCCTTGCAAGGAAGTGTCGCATTTACATTCATTTGAAGTGTAGAAGAGGAATACATGACACTTCGCAAATCATATTATATCTTACCATGAATCATAGAAATGAGATGCGATATCGCGTTTTAAGAAGCATTAGAACACTATTGCTACGATAGGTAGACATTTGCAAATGCTATTTCCTTGCAAGGAAGTGTCGCATTTACATTCATTTGAAGTGTAGCCGAGGAATACATGACACTTCGCAAATCATATTATATCTTACCATGAAACATAGAAATGAGATGCGATATCGCGTTTTAAGAAGCATTAGAACTCTATTGCTACGATACGTAGACATCTGCAAACGCTATTTCCTTGCAAGGAAGTGTCGCATTTACATTCATTTGAAGTGTAGAAGAGGAATACATGACACTTCGCAAATCATATTATATCTTACCACGAAACATAGAAGTGAGATGCGATATCGCGTTTTGAGAAGCATTAGAACACTATTGCTACGATAGGTAGACATTTCTAAACGCTATTTCCTTGCAAGGAAGTGTCGCATTTACATTCATTTGAAGTGTAGACGAGGAATACATGACACTTCGCAAATCATATTATATCTTACCATGAAACATAGAAATGAGATGCGATATCGCGTTTTAAGAAGCATTAGAACACTATTGCTACGATAGGTAAGAATTTGCAAACGCTATTTCCTTGCAAGGAAGTGTCGCATTTACATTCATTTGAAGTGTAGAAGAGGAATACATGACACTTCGCAAATCATATTATATCTTACCATGAAACATAGAAATGAGATGCGATATCGCGTTTTAAGAAGCATTAGAACACTATTGCTACGATAGGTAGACATTTGCAAACGCTATTTCCTTGCAAGGAAGTGTCGCATTTACATTCATTTGAAGTGCAGACGAGGAATACATGACACTTCGCAAATCATATTATGTCTTACCATGAGACATAGGAATGAGATGCGATATCGCGTTTTAAGAAGCATTAGAAATCTATTGCTACGATACGTAGACATCTGCAAACGCTATTCCCTAGCGAGGAAGTGTCGCATTTACATTTATTTGAAGTGTAGACGACGGATACATAATACTTCGCAAATCATATTATACCTTACAAATGAAACATAGAAATGAGATGCGATATCGCGTTTTAAGAATCATAAGAACTCTATTGCTACGATACGTAGACATCTGCAAACGCTATTTCCTTGCAAGGAGATGTCGCATTTACATTCATTTGATGTGTAGACGAGGAATACATAACACTTCGCAAATCATATTATATCTTACCATGAAACATAGAAATGAGATGCGACATCGCGTTCTAAGAAGCATTAGAACACTACTGCTACGATACCTAGACATCTGCAGACGCTATTTCCTAGCAAGGAAGTGTCGCATTTACATTCATTTGAAGTGTACACGAGGAATACATTACACTTCGCAAATCATATAATATCCTACCATGAAACGTAGAAATGAGATGCGATATCGCGTTTTAAGAATCATAAGAACCCTATTGCTACGATACGTAGACATCTGCAAACGCTATTTCCTTGCAAGGAAGTGTCGCATTTACAATCAGATGATGAATTGATGAGGAATACATAACACTTCGCAAATCATATTATATCTTACCATGAAACATAGAAATGTGATGCGATATCGCGTTTTAAGAAGCATTAGAACTCTATTGCTACGATACGTAGACATCTGCAAACGCTATTTCCTTGCAAGGAAGTGTCGCATTTACATTCGGTTGATGTGTTGATGAGGAATACATAACACTTCGCAAATCATATTATATCTTACCATGAGACATAGAAATGAGATGCGATATCGCGTTTTAAGAAGCATTAGAACTCTATTGCTGCGATACGTAGACATCTGCAAACGCTATTTCCTTGCAAGGAAGTGTCGCATTTACATTCATTTGAAGTGTAAACGAGGAATACATGACACTTCGCAAATCATATTATATCTTACCATGAAACATAGAAATGAGATGCGATATCGCGTTTTAAGAAGCATTAGAACCCTATTGCTACGATACGTAGACATCTGCAAACGCTATTTCCTTGCAAGAAAGTGTCACATTTACTTTCATTTGAATCGTAGACGAGGAATGCATAACACTTCGCAATGAATATTATATCTTATCTTGAAACATAGATATGAGATGCGATATCGCGTTTTAAGGATCATATGAACTCTATTGCTACGATACGTAGACATCTGCAAACGCTATTTCCTTGCAAGGAAGTGTCGCATTTACATTCATTTGAAGTGTAAACGAGGAATACATGACACTTCGCAAATCATATTATATCTTACCATGAAACATAGAAATGAGATGCGATATCGCGTTTTAAGAAGCATTAGAACACTATTGCTACGATAGGTAGACATTTGCAAACGCTACTTCCTTGCAAGGAAGTGACTCATTTACATTCATTTGAAGTGTAGACTAGGAATACATAACACTTCGCAAATCATATTATATCTTACCATGAAACATAGAAATGAGTTGCGATATCGCGTTTTAAGAAGCAGCAGAAATCCATTGCTACGATACGTAGACATCTGCAAATGCTATTTCCTTGCAAGAAAGTGTCGCATTTACATTCATTTGATGTGTAGACGAGGAATACATAACACTTCGCAAATCATATTATATCTTACCATGAAACATAGAAATGTGATGCGATATCGCGTTTTAAGAATCATAAGAACTCTATTGCTACGATACGTAGACATCTGCAAACGCTATTTCCTTGCAACGAAGTGTCGCATTTACATTCATTTGAATCGTAGAGGAGGAATGCATAGCACTTCGCAAAGAATATTATATCTTATCATGAAACATAGATATGAGATGCAATATCTCGTTTTAAGAAGCATTTGAACTCTATTGCTTCGATACGTAGACATCTGCAAACGCTATTTCCTTGCAAGGAAGGGTTGCATTTACATTCATTTGAAGTGTAGACGAGGAATACATAACACTATTGCTACGATAGGTAGACATTTGCAAACGCTACTTCCTTGCAAGGAAGTGACGCATTTACATTCATTTGAAGTGTAAACGAGGAATACATGACACTTCGCAAATCATATTATATCTTACCATGAAACATAGAAATGAGATGCGATATCGCGTTTTAAGAAGCAGCAGAAATCCATTGCTACGATACGTAGACATCTGCAAATGCTATTTCCTTGCAAGAAAGTGTCGCATTTACATTCATTTGATGTGTAGAATACATAACACTTCGCGAATCATATTATATCTTACCATGAAACATAGAAATGAGATGCGATATCGCGTTTTAAGAAGCATTAGAACTCTATTGCTACGATACGTAGACATCTGCAATCGCTATTTCCTTGCAACGAAGTGTCACATTTACTTTCATTTGAATCGTAGACGAGGAATGCATAACACTTCGCAATGAATATTATATCTTATCTTGAAACATAGATATGAGATGCGATATCGCGTTTTAAGAATCATAAGAACTCTAGTGCTACGATACGTAGACATCTGCAAACGCTATTTCCTTGCAAGGAAGTGTCGCATTTACAATCAGTTGATGTGTTGATGAGGAATACATAACACTTCGCAAATCATATTATATCTTACCATGAAACATAGAAATGAGATGCGATATCGCGTTTTAAGAAGCATTAGAACTCTATTGCTACGATACGTAGACATCTGCAAACGCTATTTCCTTGCAAGGAAGTGTCGCATTTACATTCATTTGAAGTGTAAATGAGGAATACATGACACTTCGCAAATCATATTATATCTTACCATGAAACATAGAAATGTGATGCGATATCGCGTTTTAAGAAGCATTAGAATTCTATTGCTACGATACGTAGACATCTGCAAACGCTATTTCCTTGCAAGGAAGTGTCGCATTTACATTCATTTGATGTGTAGACGAGGTATAAATAACACTTCGCAAATCATATTATATCTTACCATGAAACATAGAAATGAGGTGCGATATCGCGTTTTAAGAAGCATTAGAACTCTATTGCTACGATACGTAGACATCTGCAAACGCCATTTCCTTGCAAGGAAGTGTCGCATTTACATTCATTTGAAGTGTAGAAGAGGAATACATGACACTTCGCAAATCATATTATATCTTACCATGAAACATGGAAATGAGATGCGATATCGCGTTTTAAGAAGCATTAGAACACTATTGCTACGATAGGTAGACATTTGCAAACGCTATTTCCTTGCAAGGAAGTGTCGCATTTACATTCATTTGAAGTGCAGACGAGGAATACATGACACTTCGCAAATCATATTATATCTTACCATGAGACATAGGAATGAGATGCGATATCGCGTTTTAAGAAGCATTAGTAATCTATTGCTACGATACGTAGACATCTGCAAACGCTATTCCCTAGCGAGGAAGTGTCGCATTTACATTTATTTGAAGTGTAGACGACGGATACATAATACTTCGCAAATCATATTATACCTTACAAATGAAACATAGAAATGAGATGCGATATCGCGTTTTAAGAATCATAAGAACACTATTGCTACGATACGTAGACATCTGCAAACGCTATTTCCTTGCAAGAAAGTGTCACATTTACTTTCATTTGAATCGTAGACGAGGAATGCATAACACTTCGCAATGAATATTATATCTTATCTTGAAACATAGATATGAGATGCGATATCGCGTTTTAAGGATCATATGAACTCTATTGCTACGATACGTAGACATCTGCAATCGCTATTTCCTTGCAACGAAGTGTCGCATTTACTTTCATTTGAATCGTAGACGAGGAATGCATAACACTTCGCAATGAATATTATATCTTTTCATGAAACGTAGATATGAGATGCAATATCTCTTTTTAAGAAGCATTTGAAATCTATTGCTTCGATACGTAGACATCTGCAAACGCTATTTCCTTGCAAGGAAGTGTCGCATTTACATTCATTTGATGTGTAGACGCGGAATACATAACACTTCGCAATTCATATAATATCCTACCATGAAACGTAGAAATGAGATGCGATATCGCATTTTAAGAATCATAAGAACTCTATTGCTACGATAAGTAGACATCTGCAAACGCTATTTCCTTGCAAGGAAGTGTGGCATTTACATTCATTTGAAGTGTAAACGAGGAATACATGACACTTCGCAAATCATATTATATCTTACCATGAAACATAGAAATGTGATGCGATATCGCGTTTTAAGAAGCATTAGAATTCTATTGCTGCGATACGTAGACATCTGCAAACGCTATTTACTTGCAAGGAAGTGTCGCATTTACATTCATTTGATGTGTAGACAAGGTATAAATAACACTTCGCAAATCATATTATATCTTACCATGAAACATAGAAATGAGATGCGATATCGCGTTTTAAGAAGCATTAGAACTCTATTGCTACGATACGTAGACATCTGCAAACGCTATTTCCTTGCAAGGAAGTGTCGCATTTACATTGATTTGAAGTGTAGAAGAGGAATACATGACACTTCGCAAATCATATTATATCTTACCATGAAACATAGAAATGAGATGCGATATCGCGTTTTAAGAAGCAGCAGAAATCCATTGCTACGATACGTAGACATCTGCAAATGCTATTTCCTTGCAAGAAAGTGTCGCATTTACATTCATTTGATGTGTAGACGAGGAATACATAACACTTCGCAAATAATATTATATCTTACCATGAAACATAGAAATGAGATGCGATATCGCGTTTTAAGAAGCATTAGAACTCTATTGCTACGATACGTAGACATCTGCAAACGCTATTTCCTTGCAAGGAAGTGTCGCATTTACATTCATTTGAAGTGTAGAAGAGGAATACACAACACTTCGCAAATCATATTATATCTTACCATGAAACATAGAAACGAGATGCGATATCGCGTTTTAAGAAGCATTAGAACTCTATTGCTACAATACGTAGACATCTGCAAACGCTATTTCCTTGCAAGGAAGTGTCGCATTTACATTTATTTGAAGTGTAGACGAGGAATACATGACACTTCGCAAATCATATTATATCTTACCATGAAACATAGATATGAGATGCGATATCGCGTTTTAAGAAGCATTAGAACACTATTGCTACGATAGGTAGACATTTGCAAACGCTATTTCCTTGCAAGGAAGTGTCGCATTTACATTCAATTGAAGTGTAGACTAGGAATACATAACACTTCGCAAATCATATTATATCTTACCATGAAACATAGAAATGAGATGCGATATCGCGTTTTAAGAAGCAGCAGAAATCCATTGCTACGATACGTAGACATCTGCAAATGCTATCTCCTTGCAAGAAAGTGTCGCATTTACATTCATTTGATGTGTAGACGAGGAATACATAACACTTCGCAAATCATATTATATCTTACCATGAAACATAGAAATGTGATGCGATATCGCGTTTTAAGAATCATAAGAACTCTATTGCTACGATACGTAGACATCTGCAAACGCTATTTCCTTGCAAAGAAGTGTCGCATTTACATTCATTTGAAGTGTAGACGAGGAATACACAACACTTCGCAAATCATATTATATCTTACCATGAAACATAGAAACGAGATGCGATATCGCGTTTTAAGAAGCATTAGAACTCTATTGCTACGATACGTAGACATCTGCAAACGCCATTTCCTTGCAAGGAAGTGTTGCATTTACATTCATTTGAATCGTAGACGAGGAATGCATAAAACTTCGCAATGAATATTATATCTTATCATGAAACATAGATATGAGATGCAATATCTCGTTTTAAGAAGCATTTGAACTCTATTGCTACGATACCTAGGACATCTGCAAACGCTATTTCCTTGCAGGGAAGTGTCGCATTTACATTCATTTGATGTGTAGACGAGGAATACATGACACTCCGCAAATCATATTATACCCTACCATGAAACATAGAAATGAGATGCGATATCGCGTTTTAAGAAGCATTAGAACACTATTGCTGCGATAGGTAGACATTTGCAAACGCTATTTCCTTGCAAGGAAGTGTCGCATTTACATTCAATTGAAGTGTAGACTAGGAATACATAACACTTCGCAAATCATATTATATCTTACCATAAAACATAGAAATGAGATGCGATATCGCGTTTTAAGAAGCAGCAGAAATCCATTGCTACGATACGTAGACATCTGCAAATGCTATTTCCTTGCAAGAAAGTGTCGCATTTACATTCATTTGATGTGTAGACAAGGAGTACATAACACTTCGCAAATCATATTATATCTTACCATGAAACATAGAAATGAGATGCGATATCGCTTTTTAAGAATCATATGAACTCTATTGCTACGATACGTAGAGATCTGCAAACGCTATTTCCTTGCAAAGAAGTGTCGCATTTACATTCATTTGAAGTGTAGACGAGGAATACACAACACTTCGCAAATCATATTATATCTTACCATGAAACATAGAAACGAGATGCGATATCGCGTTTTAAGAAGCATTAGAACTCTATTGCTACGATACGTAGACATCTGCAAACGCTATTTCCTTGCAAGGAAGTGTTGCATTTACATTCATTTGAATCGTAGACGAGGAATGCACAACACTTCGCAATGAATATTATATCTTATCATGAAACATAGATATGAGGTGCAATATCTCGTTTTAAGAAGCATTTGAACTCTATTGCTTCGATACGTAGACATCTGCAAACGCTATTTCCTTGCAAGCAAGTGTCGCATTTACATTCATTTGAAGTGTAATCGAGGAATACATGACACTTCGCAAATCATATTATATCTTACCATGAAACATAGAAATGAGATGCGATATCGCGTTTTAAGAAGCATTAGAACACTATTGCTGCGATAGGTAGACATTTGCAAACGCTATTTCCTTGCAAGGAAGTGTCGCATTTACATTCAATTGAAGTGTAGACTAGGAATACATAACACTTCGCAAATCATATTATATCTTACCATGAAACATAGAAATGAGATGCGATATCGCGTTTTAAGAAGCAGCAGAAATCCATTGCTACGATACGTAGACATCTGCAAATGCTATTTCCTTGCAAGAAAGTGTCGCATTTACATTCATTTGATGTGTAGACAAGGAGTACATAACACTTCGCAAATCATATTATATCTTACCATGAAACATAGAAATGAGATGCGATATCGCTTTTTAAGAATCATATGAACTCTATTGCTACGATACGTAGAGATCTGCAAACGCTATTTCCTTGCAAAGAAGTGTCGCATTTACATTCATTTGAAGTGTAGACGAGGAATACACAACACTTCGCAAATCATATTATACCCTACCATGAAACATAGAAATGAGATGCGATATCGCGTTTTAAGAAGCATTAGAACACTATTGCTGCGATAGGTAGACATTTGCAAACGCTATTTCCTTGCAAGGAAGTGTCGCATTTACATTCGATTGAAGTGTAGACTAGGAATACATAACACTTCGCAAATCATATTATATCTTACCATGAAACATAGAAATGAGATGCGATATCGCGTTTTAAGAAGCAGCAGAAATCCATTGCTACGATACGTAGACACCTGCAAATGCTATTTCCTTGCAAGAAAGTGTCGCATTTACATTCATTTGATGTGTAGACAAGGAGTACATAACACTTCGCAAATCATATTATATCTTACCATGAAACATAGAAATGAGATGCGATATCGCTTTTTAAGAATCATATGAACTCTATTGCTACGATACGTAGAGATCTGCAAACGCTATTTCCTTGCAAAGAAGTGTCGCATTTACATTCATTTGAAGTGTAGACGAGGAATACACAACACTTCGCAAATCATATTATATCTTACCATGAAACATAGAAACGAGATGCGATATCGCGTTTTAAGAAGCATTAGAACTCTATTGCTACGATACGTAGACATCTGAAAACGCTATTTCCTTGCAAGGAAGTGTTGCATTTACATTCATTTGAATCGTAGACGAGGAATGCACAACACTTCGCAATGAATATTATATCTTATCATGAAACATAGATATGAGGTGCAATATCTCGTTTTAAGAAGCATTTGAACTCTATTGCTTCGATACGTAGACATCTGCAAACGCTATTTCCTTGCAAGCAAGTGTCGCATTTACATTCATTTGAAGGGTAATCGAGGAATACATGACACTTCGCAAATCATATTATACCCTACCATGAAACATAGAAATGAGATGCGATATCGCGTTTTAAGAAGCATTAGAACACTATTGCTGCGATAGGTAGACATTTGCAAACGCTATTTCCTTGCAAGGAAGTGTCGCATTTACATTCGACTGAAGTGTAGACTAGGAATACATAACACTTCGCAAATCATATTATATCTTACCATGAAACATAGAAATGAGATGCGATATCGCGTTTTAAGAAGCAGCAGAAATCCATTGCTACGATACGTAGACATCTGCAAATGCTATTTCCTTGCAAGGAAGTGTCGCATTTACATTCATTTGATGTGTAGACAAGGAGTACATAACACTTCGCAAATCATATTATATCTTACCATGAAACATAGAAATGAGATGCGATATCGCTTTTTAAGAATCATATGAACTCTATTGCTACGATACGTAGAGATCTGCAAACGCTATTTCCTTGCAAAGAAGTGTCGCATTTACATTCATTTGAAGTGTAGACGAGGAATACACAACACTTCGCAAATCATATTATATCTTACCATGAAACATAGAAACGAGATGCGATATCGCGTTTTAAGAAGCATTAGAACTCTATTGCTACGATACGTAGACATCTGCAAACGCTATTTCCTTGCAAGGAAGTGTTGCATTTACATTCATTTGAATCGTAGACGAGGAATGCACAACACTTCGCAATGAATATTATATCTTATCATGAAACATAGATATGAGGTGCAATATCTCGTTTTAAGAAGCATTTGAACTCTATTGCTTCGATACGTAGACATCTGCAAACGCTATTTCCTTGCAAGCAAGTGTCGCATTTACATTCATTTGAAGTGTAATCGAGGAATACATGACACTTCGCAAATCATATTATATCTTACCATGAAACATAGAAATGTGATGCGATATCGCGTTTTAAGAAGCATTAGAACACTATTGCTGCGATAGGCAGACATTTGCAAACGCTATTTCCTTGCAAGGAAGTGTCGCATTTACATTCAATTGAAGTGTAGACTAGGAATACATAACACTTCGCAAATCATATTATATCTTACCATGAAACATAGAAATGAGATGCGATATCGCGTTTTAAGAAGCAGCAGAAATCCATTGCTACGATACGTAGACATCTGCAAATGCTATTTCCTTGCAAGAAACTGTCGCATTTACATTCATTTGATGTGTAGACAAGGAGTACATAACACTTCGCAAATCATATTATATCTTACCATGAAACATAGAAATGAGATGCGATATCGCTTTTTAAGAATCATATGAACTCTATTGCTACGATACGTAGAGATCTGCAAACGCTATTTCCTTGCAAAGAAGTGTCGCATTTACATTCATTTGAAGTGTAGACGAGGAATACACAACACTTCGCAAATCATATTATATCTTACCATGAAACATAGAAACGAGATGCGATATCGCGTTTTAAGAAGCATTAGAACTCTATTGCTACGATACGTAGACATCTGCAAACGCTATTTCCTTGCAAGGAAGTGTTGCATTTACATTCATTTGAATCGTAGACGAGGAATGCACAACACTTCGCAATGAATATTATATCTTATCATGAAACATAGATATGAGGTGCAATATCTCGTTTTAAGAAGCATTTGAACTCTATTGCTTCGATACGTAGACATCTGCAAACGCTATTTCCTTGCAAGCAAGTGTCGCATTTACATTCATTTGAAGTGTAATCGAGGAATACATGACACTTCGCAAATCATATTATATCTTACCATGAAACATAGAAATGAGATGCGATATCGCGTTTTAAGAAGCATTAGAAAACTATTGCTACGATAGGTAGACAATTGCAAACGCTATTTCCTTGCAAGGAAGTGTCGCATTTACATTCATTTGAAGTGTAGACGAGGAATACATAACACTTCGCAAATCATATTATATCTTACCATGAAACATAGAAATGAGATGCGATATCGCGTTTTAAGAAGCATTAGAACACTATTGCTACGATACGTAGACATCTGCAAACGCTATTTCCTTGCAAGGAAGTTTCGCATTTACATTCATTTGAAGTGTAGAAGAGGAATACATGATACTTCGCAAATCATATTATATCTTACCATGAAACATAGAAATGAGATGCGATATCGCGTTTTAAGAAGCATTAGAACACTATTGCTACGATTGGTAGACGTTTGCAAACGCTATTTCCTTGCAAGGAAGTGTCGCATTTACATTCATTTGAAGTGTAGACGTGGAATACATGACACTTCGCAAATCATATTATATCTTACCATGAGACATAGGAATGAGATGCGATATCGCGTTTTAAGAAGCATTAGAAATCTATTGCTACAATACGTAGACATCTGCAAACGCTATTCCCTAGCGAGGAAGTGTCGCATTTACATTTATTTGAAGTGTAGACGACGGATACATAACACTTCGCAAATCATATTATACCTTACAAATGAAACATAGAAATGAGATGCGATATCGCGTTTTAAGAATCATAAGAACTCTATTGCTACGATACGTAGACATCTGCAAACGCTATTTCCTTGCAAGGAAATGTCGCATTTACATTCATTTGATGTGTAGACGAGGAATACATAACACTTCGCAAATCATATTATATCTTACCATGAAACACAGAAATGAGATGCGACATCGCGTTCTAAGAAGCATTAGAACACTACTGCGACGATACCTAGACATCTGCAGACGCTATTTCCTAGCAAGGAAGTGTCGCATTTACATTCATTTGAAGTGTACACGAGGAATACATGACACTTCGCAAATCATATAATATCCTACCATGAAACGTAGAAATGAGATGCGATATCGCGTTTTAAGAATCATAAGAACTCTATTGCTACGATACGTAGACATCTGCAAACGCTATTTCCTTGCAAGGAAGTGTCGCATTTACAATCAGATGATGTGTTGATGAGGAATACATAACACTTCGCAAATCATATTATATCTTACCATGAAACATAGAAATGTGATGCGATATCGCGTTTTAAGAAGCATTAGAACTCTATTGCTACGATACGTAGACATCTGCAAACGCTATTTCCTTGCAAGGAAGTGTCGCATTTACATTCATTTGAAGTGTAAACGAGGAATACATGACACTTCGCAAATCATATTATATCTTACCATGAAACATAGAAATGTGATGCGATATCGCGTTTTAAGAAGCATTAGAACTCTATTGCTACGATAGGTAGACATTTGCAAACGCTATTTCCTTGCAAGGAAGTGTCGCATTTACATTCATTTGAAGTGTAGACTAGGAATACATAACACTTCGCGAATCATATTATATCTTACCATGAAACATAGAAATGAGATGCGATATCGCGTTTTAAGAATCATAAGAACTCTATTGCTACGATACGTAGACATCTGCAAACGCTATTTCCTTGCAAGGAAGTGTCGCATTTACATTCAGTTGATGTGTTGATGAGGAATACATAACACTTCGCAAATCATATTATATCTTACCATGAAACATAGAAATGAGATGCGATATCGCGTTTTAAGAAGCATTAGAACTCTATTGCTACGATACGTAGACATCTGCAAACGCTATTTCCTTGCAAGGAAGTGTCGCATTTACATTCATTTGAAGTGTGGGCGAGGAATACATGACACTTCGCAAATCATATTATATCTTACCATGAAACATAGAAATGAGATGCGACATCGCGTTCTAAGAAGCATTAGAACACTACTGCTACGATAGGTAGACATTTGCAAACGCTATTTCCTTGCAAGGAAGTGTCGCATTTACATTCATTTGAAGTGTATACGAGGGATACATAACACTTCGCAAATCATATTATATCTTACCATGAAACATAGAAATGAGATGCGATATCGCGTTTTAAGAAGCATTAGAACTCTATTGCTACGATACCTAGACATCTGCAAACGCTATTTCCTTGCAGGGAAGTGTCGCATTTACATTCATTTGAAGTGTAGACGAGGAATACATGACACTCCGCAAATCATATTATATCTTACCATGAAACATAGAAATGAGATGCGATATCGCGTTTTAAGAAGCAGCAGAAATCCATTGCTACGATACGTAGACATCTGCAAATGCTATTTCCTTGCAAGAAAGTGTCGCATTTACATTCATTTGATGTGTAGACGAGGTATAAGTAACACTTCGCAAATCATATTATATCTTACCATGAAACATAGAAATGAAATGCGATATCGCGTTTTAAGAAGCATTAGAACTCTATTGCTACGATACGTAGACATCTGCAAACGCTATTTCCTTGCAAGGAAGTGTCGCATTTACATTCATTTGAAGTGTAGAAGAGGAATACATGACACTTCGCAAATCATATTATATCTTACCATGAAACATAGAAATGAGATGCGATATCGCGTTTTAAGAAGCATTAGAACACCATTGCTACTATAGGTAGACATTTGCAAACGCTATTTCCTTGCAAGGAAGTGTCGCATTTACATTCATTTGAAGTGTAGACGAGGAATACATGACACTTCGCAAATCATATTATATCTTACCATGAAACATAGAAATGAGATGCGATATCGCGTTTTAAGAAGCATTAGAACACTATTGCTACGATAGGTAGACATTTCCAAACGCTATTTCCTTGCAAGGAAGTGTCGCATTTACATTCAATTGAAGTGTAGACTAGGAATACGTAACACTTCGCAAATCATATTATATCTTACCATGAAACATAGAAATGAGATGCGATATCGCGTTTTAAGAAGCAGCAGAAATCCATTGCTACGATACGTAGACATCTGCAAATGCTATTTCCTTGCAAGAATGTGTCGCATTCACATTCATTTGATGTGTAGACGAGGAATACATAACACTTCGCAAATCATATTATATCTTACCATGAAACATAGAAATGTGATGCGATATCGCGTTTTAAGAATCATAAGAACTCTATTGCTATGATACGTAGACATCTGCAAACGCTATTTCCTTGCAAAGAAGTGTCGCATTTACATTCATTTGAAGTGTAGACGAGGAATACACAACACTTCGCAAATCATATTATATCTTACCATGAAACATAGAAACGAGATGCGATATCGCGTTTTAAGTAGCATTAGAACTCTATTGCTACGATAGGTAGACATTTGCAAACGCTATTTCCTTGCAAGGAAGTGTCGCATTTACATTCATTTGAAGTGTAGACTAGGAATACATAACACTTCGCAATGAATATTATATCTTACCATGAAACATAGAAATGAGATGCGATATCGCGTTTTAAGAATCATAAGAACTCTATTGCTACGATACGTAGACATCTGCAAACGCTATTTCCTTGCAAGGAAGTGTCGCATTTACATTCAGTTGATGTGTTGATGAGGAATACATAACACTTCGCAAATCATATTATATCTTACCATGAAACATAGAAATGAGATGCGATATCGCGTTTTAAGAAGCATTAGAACTCTATTGCTACGATACGTAGACATCTGCAAACGCTATTTCCTTGCAAGGAAGTGTCGCATTAACATTCATTTGAAGTGTGGACGAGGAATACATGACACTTCGCAAATCATATTATATCTTACCATGAAACATAGAAATGAGATGCGACATCGCGTTCTAAGAAGCATTAGAACACTACTGCTACGATAGGTAGACATTTGCAAACGCTATTTCCTTGCAAGGAAGTGTCGCATTTACATTCATTTGAAGTGTATACGAGGGATACATAACACTTCGCAAATCATATTATATCTTACCATGAAACATAGAAATGAGATGCGATATCGCGTTTTAAGAAGCATTAGAACTCTATTGCTACGATACCTAGACATCTGCAAACGCTATTTCCTTGCAGGGAAGTGTCGCATTTACATTCATTTGAAGTGTAGACGAGGAATACATGACACTCCGCAAATCATATTATATCTTACCATGAAACATAGAAATGAGATGCGATATCGCGTTTTAAGAAGCAGCAGAAATCCATTGCTACGATACGTAGACATCTGCAAATGCTATTTCCTTGCAAGAAAGTGTCGCATTTACATTCATTTGATGTGTAGACGAGGTATAAGTAACACTTCGCAAATCATATTATATCTTACCATGAAACATAGAAATGAGATGCGATATCGCGTTTTAAGAAGCATTAGAACTCTATTGCTACGATACGTAGACATCTGCAAACGCTATTTCCTTGCAAGGAAGTGTCGCATTTACATTCATTTGAAGTGTAGAAGAGGAATACATGACACTTCGCAAATCATATTATATCTTACCATGAAACATAGAAATGAGATGCGATATCGCGTTTTAAGAAGCATTAGAACACTATTGCTACGATAGGTAGACATTTGCAAACGCTATTTCCTTGCAAGGAAGTGTCGCATTTACATTCATTTGAAGTGTAGACGAGGAATACATGACTCTTCGCAAATCGTTTATATCTTACCATGAAACATAGAAATGAGATGCGATATCGCGTTTTAAGAAGCATTAGAACACTATTGCTACGATAGGTAGACATTTCCAAACGCTATTTCCTTGCAAGGAAGTGGTGCATTTACATTCAACTGAAGTGTAGACTAGGAATACATAACACTTCGCAAATCATATTATATCTTACCATGAAACATACAAATGAGATGCGATATCGCGTTTTAAGAAGCAGCAGAAATCCATTGCTACGATACGTAGACATCTGCAAATGCTATTTCCTTGCAAGAATGTGTCGCATTCACATTCATTTGATGTGTAGATGAGGAATACATAACACTTCGCAAATCATATTATATCTTACCATGAAACATAGAAATGTGATGCGATATCGCGTTTTAAGAATCATAAGAACTCTATTGCAACGATACGTAGACATCTGGAAACGCTATTTCCTTGCAAAGAAGTGTCGCATTTACATTCATTTGAAGTGTAGACGAGGAATACACAACACTTCGCAAATCATATTATATCTTACCATGAAACATAGAAACGAGATGCGATATCGCGTTTTAAGAAGCATTAGAACTCTATTGCTACGATACGTAGACATCTGCAAACGCTATTTCCTTGGAAGGAAGTGTTGCATTTACATTCATTTGAATCGTAGACGAGGAATGCATAACACTTCGCAATGAATATTATATCTTATCATGAAACATAGATATGAGATGCAATATCTCGTTTTAAGAAGCATTTGAAATCTATTGCTTCGATACGCAGACATCTGCCAACGCTATTTCCTTGCAAGGAAGTGTCGCATTTACATTCATTTGAAGTGTAGACGAGGAATACATAACACTTCGCAAATCATATTATATCTTACCATGAAACATAGAAATGTGATGCGATATCGCGTTTTAAGAAGCATTAGAAATCTATTGCTACAATACGTAGACATCTGCAAACGCTATTCCCTAGCGAGGAAGTGTCGCATTTACATTTATTTGAAGTGTAGACGACGGATACATAACACTTCGCAAATCATATTATACCTTACAAATGAAACATAGAAATGAGATGCGATATCGCGTTTTAAGAATCATAAGAACTCTATTGCTACGATACGTAGACATCTGCAAACGCTATTTCCTTGCAAGGAAATGTCGCATTTACATTCATTTGATGTGTAGACGAGGAATACATAACACTTCGCAAATCATATTATATCTTACCATGAAACATAGAAATGAGATGCGACATCGCGTTCTAAGAAGCATTAGAACACTACTGCTACGATACCTAGACATCTGCAGACGCTATTTCCTAGCAAGGAAGTGTCGCATTTACATTCATTTGAAGTGTACACGAGGAATACATGACACTTCGCAAATCATATAATATCCTACCATGAAACCTAGAAATGAGATGCGATATCGCGTTTTAAGTATCATAAGAACTCTATTGCTACGATACGTAGACATTTGCAAACGCTATTTCCTTGCAAGGAAGTGTCGCATTTACAATCAGATGATGTGTTGATGAGGAATACATAACACTTCGCAAATCATATTATATCTTACCATGAAACATAGAAATGTGATGCGATATCGCGTTTTAAGAAGCATTAGAACTCTATTGCTACGATACGTAGACATCTGCAAACGCTATTTCCTTGCAAGGAAGTGTCGCATTTACATTCATTTGAAGTGTAAACGAGGAATACATGACACTTCGCAAATCATATTATATCTTACCATGAAACATAGAAATGTGATGCGATATCGCGTTTTAAGAAGCATTAGAACTATATTGCTACGATAGGTAGACATTTGCAAACGCTATTTCCTTGCAAGGAAGTGTCGCATTTACATTCATTTGAAGTGTAGACTAGGAATACATAACACTTCGCAAATCATATTATATCTTACCATGAAACATAGAAATGAGATGCGATATCGCGTTTTAAGAATCATAAGAACTCTATTGCTACGATACGTAGACATCTGCAAACGCTATTTCCTTGCAAGGAAGTGTCGCATTTACATTCAGTTGATGTGTTGATGAGGAATACATAACACTTCGCAAATCATATTATATCTTACCATGAAACATAGATATGAGATGCGATATCGCGTTTTAAGAAGCATTAGAACTCTATTGCTACGATACGTAGACATCTGCAAACGCTATTTCCTTGCAAGGAAGTGTCGCATTTACATTCATTTGAAGTGTGGACGAGGAATACATGACACTTCGCAAATCATATTATATCTTACCATGAAACATAGAAATGAGATGCGACATCGCGTTCTAAGAAGCATTAGAACACTACTGCTACGATAGGTAGACATTTGCAAACGCTATTTCCTTGCAAGGAAGTGTCGCATTTACATTCATTTGAAGTGTATACGAGGGATACATAACACTTCGCAAATCATATTATATCTTACCATGAAACATAGAAATGAGATGCGATATCGCGTTTTAAGAAGCATTAGAACACTATTGCTACGATACCTAGACATCTGCAAACGCTATTTCCTTGCAGGGAAGTGTCGCATTTACATTCATTTGAAGTGTAGACGAGGAATACATGACACTCCGCAAATCATATTATATCTTACCATGAAACATAGAAATGAGATGCGATATCGCGTTTTAAGAAGCAGCAGAAATCCATTGCTACGATACGTAGACATCTGCAAATGCTATTTCCTTGCAAGAAAGTGTCGCATTTACATTCATTTGATGTGTAGACGAGGTATAAGTAACACTTCGCAAATCATATTATATCTTACCATGAAACATAGAAATGAGATGCGATATCGCGTTTTAAGAAGCATTAGAACTCTATTGCTACGATACGTAGACATCTGCAAACGCTATTTCCTTGCAAGGAAGTGTCGCATTTACATTCATTTGAAGTGTAGAAGAGGAATACATGACACTTCGCAAATCATATTATATCTTACCATGAAACATAGAAATGAGATGCGATATCGCGTTTTAAGAAGCATTAGAACACCATTGCTACGATAGGTAGACATTTGCAAACGCTATTTCCTTGGAAGGAAGTGTCACATTTACATTCATTTGAAGTGTAGACGAGGAATACATGACACTTCGCAAATCATATTATATCTTACCATGAAACATAGAAATGAGATGCGATATCGCGTTTTAAGAAGCATTAGAACACTATTGCTACGATAGGTAGACATTTCCAAACGCTATTTCCTTGCAAGGAAGTGTCGCATTTACATTCAATTGAAGTGTAGACTAGGAATACATAACACTTCGCAAATCATATTATATCTTACCATGAAACATAGAAATGAGATGCGATATCGCGTTTTAAGAAGCAGCAGAAATCCATTGCTACGATACGTAGACATCTGCAAATGCTATTTCCTTGCAAGAATGTGTCGCATTCACATTCATTTGATGTGTAGACGAGGAATACATAACACTTCGCAAATCATATTATATCTTACCATGAAACATAGAAATGTGATGCGATATCGCGTTTTAAGAATCATAAGAACTCTATTGCTACGATACGTAGACATCTGCAAACGCTATTTCCTTGCAAAGAAGTGTCGCATTTACATTCATTTGAAGTGTAGACGAGGAATACACAACACTTCGCAAATCATATTATATCTTACCATGAAACATAGAAACGAGATGCGATATCGCGTTTTAAGTAGCATTAGAACTCTATTGCTACGATACGTAGACATCTGCAAACGCTATTTCCTTGCAAGGAAGTGTCGCATTTACATTCATTTGAAGTGTAAACGAGGAATACATGACACTTCGCAAATCATATTATATCTTACCATGAAACATAGAAATGTGATGCGATATCGCGTTTTAAGAAGCATTAGAACTCTATTGCTACGATAGGTAGACATTTGCAAACGCTATTTCCTTGCAAGGAAGTGTCGCATTTACATTCATTTGAAGTGTAGACTAAGAATACATAACACTTCGCAAATCATATTATATCTTACCATGAAACATAGAAATGAGATGCGATATCGCGTTTTAAGAATCATAAGAACTCTATTGCTACGATACGTAGACATCTGCAAACGCTATTTCCTTGCAAGGAAGTGTCGCATTTACATTCAGTTGATGTGTTGATGAGGAATACATAACACTTCGCAAATCATATTATATCTTACCATGAAACATAGAAATGAGATGCGATATCGCGTTTTAAGAATCATAAGAACTCTATTGCTACGATACGTAGACATCTGCAAACGCTATTTCCTTGCAAGGAAGTGTCGCATTTACATTCAGTTGATGTGTTGATGAGGAATACATAACACTTCGCAAATCATATTATATCTTACCATGAAACATAGATATGAGATGCGATATCGCGTTTTAAGAAGCATTAGAACTCTATTGCTACGATACCTAGACATCTGCAAACGCTATTTCCTTGCAGGGAAGTGTCGCATTTACATTCATTTGAAGTGTAGACGAGGAATACATGACACTCCGCAAATCATATTATATCTTACCATGAAACATAGAAATGAGATGCGATATCGCGTTTTAAGAAGCAGCAGAAATCCATTGCTACGATACGTAGACATCTGCAAATGCTATTTCCTTGCAAGAAAGTGTCGCATTTACATTCATTTGATGTGTAGACGAGGTATAAGTAACACTTCGCAAATCATATTATATCTTACCATGAAACATAGAAATGAGATGCGATATCGCGTTTTAAGAAGCATTAGAACTCTATTGCTACGATACGTAGACATCTGCAAACGCTATTTCCTTGCAAGGAAGTGTCGCATTTACATTCATTTGAAGTGTAGAAGAGGAATACATGACACTTCGCAAATCATATTATATCTTACCATGAAACATAGAAATGAGATGCGATATCGCGTTTTAAGAAGCATTAGAACACCATTGCTACGATAGGTAGACATTTGCAAACGCTATTTCCTTGGAAGGAAGTGTCACATTTACATTCATTTGAAGTGTAGACGAGGAATACATGACACTTCGCAAATCATATTATATCTTACCATGAAACATAGAAATGAGATGCGATATCGCGTTTTAAGAAGCATTAGAACACTATTGCTACGATAGGTAGACATTTCCAAACGCTTTTTCTTTGCATGGAAGTGTCGCATTTACATTCAATTGAAGTGTAGACTAGGAATACATAACACTTCGCAAATCATATTATATCTTACCATGAAACATAGAAATGAGATGCGATATCGCGTTTTAAGAAGCAGCAGAAATCCATTGCTACGATACGTAGACATCTGCAAATGCTATTTCCTTGCAAGAATGTGTCGCATTCACATTCATTTGATGTGTAGACGAGGAATACATAACACTTCGCAAATCATATTATATCTTACCATGAAACATAGAAATGTGATGCGATATCGCGTTTTAAGAATCATAAGAACTCTATTGCTACGATACGTAGACATCTGCAAACGCTATTTCCTTGCAAAGAAGTGTCGCATTTACATTCATTTGAAGTGTAGACGAGGAATACACAACACTTCGCAAATCATATTATATCTTACCATGAAACATAGAAACGAGATGCGATATCGCGTTTTAAGTAGCATTAGAACTCTATTGCTACGATACGTAGACATCTGCAAACGCTATTTCCTTGCAAGGAAGTGTCGCATTTACATTCATTTGAAGTGTAAACGAGGAATACATGACACTTCGCAAATCATATTATATCTTACCATGAAACATAGAAATGTGATGCGATATCGCGTTTTAAGAAGCATTAGAACTCTATTGCTACGATAGGTAGACATTTGCAAACGCTATTTCCTTGCAAGGAAGTGTCGCATTTACATTCATTTGAAGTGTAGACTAAGAATACATAACACTTCGCAAATCATATTATATCTTACCATGAAACATAGAAATGAGATGCGATATCGCGTTTTAAGAATCATAAGAACTCTATTGCTACGATACGTAGACATCTGCAAACGCTATTTCCTTGCAAGGAAGTGTCGCATTTACATTCAGTTGATGTGTTGATGAGGAATACATAACACTTCGCAAATCATATTATATCTTACCATGAAACATAGAAATGAGATGCGATATCGCGTTTTAAGAAGCATTAGAACTCTATTGCTACGATACGTAGACATCTGCAAACGCCATTTCCTTGCAAGGAAGTGTCGCATTTACATTCATTTGAAGTGTAGAAGAGGAATACATGACACTTCGCAAATCATATTATATCTTACCATGAAACATAGAAATGAGATGCGATATCGCGTTTTAAGAAGCATTAGAACACTATTGCTACGATAGGTAGACATTTGCAAACGCTATTACCTTGCAAGGAAGTGTCGCATTTACATTCATTTGAAGTGTAGACGAGGTATACATGACACTTCGCAAATCATATTATATCTTACCATGAAACATAGAAATGAGATGCGATATCGCGTTTTAAGAAGCATTAGAACACTATTGCTACGATAGGTAGACATTTCCAAACGCTATTTCCTTGCAAGGAAGTGTCGCATTTACATTCAATTGAAGTGTAGACTAGGAATACATAACACTTCGCAAATCATATTATATCTTACTATGAAACATACAAATGAGATGCGATATCGCGTTTTAAGAAGCAGCAGAAATCCATTGCTACGATACGTAGACATCTGCAAATGCTATTTCCTTGCAAGAATGTGTCGCATTCACATTCATTTGATGTGCAGATGAGGAATACATAACACTTCGCAAATCATATTATATCTTACCATGAAACATAGAAATGTGATGCGATATCGCGTTTTAAGAATCATAAGAACTCTATTGCTACGATACGTAGACATCTGCAAACGCTATTTCCTTGCAAGGAAGTGTTGCATTTATATTCATTTGAATCGTAGACGAGGAATGCATAACACTTCGCAATGAATATTATATCTTATCATGAAACATAGATATGAGATGCAATATCTCGTTTTAAGAAGCATTTGAACTCTATTGCTTCGATACGTAGACATCTGCAAACGCTATTTCCTTGCAAGGAAGTGTCGCATTTACATTCATTTGAAGTGTAATCGAGGAATACATGACACTTCGCAAATCATATTATATCTTACCATGAAACATAGAAATGAGATGCGATATCGCGTTTTAAGAAGCATTAGAAATCTATTGCTACGATACGTAGACATCTGCAAACGCTATTCCCTAGCGAGGAAGTGTCGCATTTACATTTATTTGAAGTGTAGACGACGGATACATAACACTTCGCAAATCATATTATACCTTACCATGAAACATAGAAATGAGATGCGATATCGCGTTTTAAGAATCATAAGAACTCTATTGCTACGATAGGTAGACATTTGCAAACTCTATTTCCTTGCAAGGAAGTGTCGCATTTACATTCATTTGAAGTGTAGACTAGGAATACATAACACTTCGCAAATCATATTATATCTTACCATGAAACATAGAAATGAGATGCGATATCGCGTTTTAAGAAGCATTAGAACACTATTGCTACGATAGGTAGACATTTGCAAACGCTATTACCTTGCAAGGAAGTGTCGCATTTACATTCATTTGAAGTGTAGACGAGGAATACATGACACTTCGCAAATCATATTATATCTTACCATGAAACATACAAATGAGGTGCGATATCGCGTTTTAAGAAGCAGCAGAAATCCATTGCTACGATACGTAGACATCTGCAAATGCTATTTCCTTGCAAGAATGTGTCGCATTCACATTCATTTGATGTGTAGATGAGGAATACATAACACTTCGCAAATCATATTATATCTTACCATGAAACATAGAAATGTGTTGCGATATCGCGTTTTAAGAATCATAAGAACTCTATTGCTACGATACGTAGACATCTGCAAACGCTATTTCCTTGCAAAGAAGTGTCGCATTTACATTCATTTGAAGTGTAGACGAGGAATACACAACACTTCGCAAATCATATTATATCTTACCATGAAACATAGAAACGAGATGCGATATCGCGTTTTAAGTAGCATTAGAACTCTATTGCTACGATACGTAGACATCTGCAAACGCTATTTCCTTGCAAGGAAGTGTTGCATTTATATTCATTTGAATCGTAGACGAGGAATGCATAACACTTCGCAATGAATATTATATCTTATCATGAAACATAGATATGAGATGCAATATCTCGTTTTAAGAAGCATTTGAACTCTATTGCTTCGATACGTAGACATCTGCAAACGCTACTTCCTTGCAAGGAAGTGTCGCATTTACATTCATTTGAAGTGTAATCGAGGAATACATGACACTTCGCAAATCATATTATATCTTACCATGAAACATAGAAATGAGATGCGATATCGCGTTTTAAGAAGCATTAGAAATCTATTGCTACGATACGTAGACATCTGCAAACGCTATTCCCTAGCGAGGAAGTGTCGCATTTACATTCATTTGAAGTGTAGACGAGGAGTACATAACACTTCGCAAATCATATTATATCTTACCATGAAACATAGAAATGAGATGCGATATCGCGTTTTAAGAAGCATTAGAACTCTATCGCTACGATACCTAGACATCTCCAGACACTATTTCCTAGCAAGGAAGTGTCGCATTTACATTCATTTGAAGTGTAGACGAGGAATACATAACACTTCGCAAATCATATTATATCCTACCATAAAACATAGAAATGAGATGCGATATCGCGTTTTAAGAAGCATTAGAAATCTATTGCTACGATACCTAGACATCTGCAGACGCTATTTCCTAGCAAGGAAGTGTCACACTTACATTCATTTGAAGTGTAGAAGAGGAATACATGACACTTCGCAAATCATATTATATCTTACCATGAAAGATAGAAATGAGACGCGATATCGCGTTTTAAGAAGCATTAGAAAGCTGATGCTACGATACGTAGACATCTCCAAACGCTATTTCCTAGCGAGGAAGTATCGCATTCACATTCATTTGAAGTGTAGACGAGGAATACATAGCACTTCGCAAATCATGTTATATCTTACCATGAAACATAGAAATGAGATGCGATATCGCGTTTTAAGAATCATATGAACTCTATTGCTACGATACGTAAACATCTGCAATCGCTATTTCCTTGCAAGGAAGTGTCGCATTTACTTTCATTTGGATCGCAGACGAGGAATGCATAACACTTCGCAATGAATATTATATCTTATCATGAAACATAGAAATGAGATGCAATATCTCGTTTTAAGAAGCATTTGAACTCTATTGCTACGATACGTAGACATCTGCAATCGCTATTTCCTTGCAAGGAAGTGTCGCATTTACTTTCATTTGAAGTGTAGATGAGGAATACATAACACTTCGCAAATCATATTATATCTTACCATGAAACATAGAAATGTGATGCGATATCAAGTTTTAAGAATCATAAGAACTCTATTGCTACGATACGTAGACATCTGCAAACGCTATTTCCTTGCAAAGAAGTGTCGCATTTACATTCATTTGAAGTGTAGACGAGGAGTACATAACACTTCGCAAATCATATTATATCTTACCATGAAAAATAGAAATGAGATGCGATATCGCGTTTTAAGAAGCATTAGAACTCTATTGCTACGATACGTAGACATCTGCAATCGCTATTTCCTTGCAACGAAGTGTCACATTTACTTTCATTTGAATCGTAGACGAGGAATGCATAACACTTCGCAATGAATATTATATCTTATCATGAAACGTAGATATGAGAGGCAATATCTCGTTTTAAGAAGCATTTGAAATCTATTGCTTCGATACGCAGACATCTGCAAACGCTATTTCCTTGCAAGGAAGTGTCGCATTTACATTCATTTGAAGTGTAGACGAGGAATACATAACACTTCGCAAATCATATTATATCTTACCATGAAACATAGAAATGTGATGCGATATCGCGTTTTAAGAAGCATTAGAACTCTATTTCTACGATACCTAGACATCTGCAGACGTTATTTCCTAGCAAGGAAGTGTCGCATTTACATTCATTTGAAGTGTGGACGAGGAATACATGACACTTCGCAAATCATATTATATCTTACCTGGAAACATAGAAATGAGATGCGATATCGCGTTTTAAGAAGCATCAGAAATCCATTGCTACGATACGTAGACATCTGCAAACGCTATTTCCTTGCAAGGAATTGTCGCATTTACATTCATTTGAAGTGTAGACGAGGAATACATAACACTTCGCAAATCATATTATATCTTACCATGAAACATAGAAATGAGATGCGATATCGCGTTTTAAGAAGCATTAGAACTCTATTGCTACAATACGTAGACATCTGCAATCGCTATTTCCTTGCAATGAAGTGTCTCATTTACTTTCATTTGAATCGTAGACGAGGAATGCATAACACTTCGCAATGAATATTATATCTTATCTTGAAACATAGATATGAGATGCGACATCGCGTTTTAAGAACCATATGAACTCTATTGCTACGATACGTAGACATCTGCAATCGCTATTTCCTTGCAAGGAAGTGTCGCATTTACTTTCATTTGAATCGTAGACGAGGAATGCATAACCCTTCGCAATGAATATTATATCTTATCATGAAACGTAGATACGAGATGCAATATCTCGTTTTAAGAAGCATTTGAAATCTATTGCTAAGATACGTAGACATCTGCAAACGCTATTTCCTTGCAAGGAAGTGTCGCATTTACATTCATTTGAAGTGTAGACGAGGAATACATAACACTTCGCAAATCATATTATATCTTACCATGAAACATAGAAATGAGATGCGATATCGCGCTTTAAGAATCATAAGAACCCTATTGCCACAATACGTAGACATCTGCAAACGCTATTTCCGAGCAAGGCAGTGTCGCATTTACATTCATTTGATGTGTAGACGAGGAGTACATAACACTTCGCAAATCATATTATATCTTACCATGAAACATAGAAATGAGATGCGATATCGCGTTTTGAGAAGCATCAGAAATCCATTGCTACGATACGTAGACATCTGCAAACGCTATTTCCTAGCAAGGAAGTGTCGCATTTACATTCATTTGAAGTGTAGACGAGGAATACATAACACTTCGCAAATCATATTATATCTTACCATGAAACATAGAAATGTGATGCGATATCGCGTTTTAAGAAGCATTAGAACTCTATTTCTACGATACCTAGACATCAGCAGACGCTATTTCCTAGCAAGGAGGTGTCGCATTTACATTCATTTGAAGTGTGGACGAGGAATACATGACACTTCGCAAATCATATTATATCTTACCATGAAACATAGAAATGAGATGCGATATCGCGTTTTAAGAAGCATCAGAAATCCATTGCTACGATACGTAGACATCTGCAAACGCTATTTCCTTGCAAGAAAGTGTCGCATTTACTTTCATTTGATTCGTAGACGAGGAATGCATAACACTTCGCAATGAATATTATATCTTATCTTGAAACATAGATATGAGATGCGATATCGCGTTTTAAGAATCATATGAACTCTATTTCTACGATACGTAGACATCTGCAATCGCTATTTCCTTGCAAGGAAGTGTCGCATTTACTTTCATTTGAATCGTAGACGAGGAATGCATAACACTTCGCAATGAATATTATATCTTATCATGAAACGTAGATATGAGATGCAATATCTCGTTTTAAGAAGAATTTGAAATCTATTGCTTCGATACGTAGACATCTGCAAACGCTATTTCCTTGCAAGGAAGTGTCGCATTTACATTCATTTGAAGTGTAGACGAGGAATACATAACACTTCGCAAATCATATTCTATCTTACCATGAAAACATAGAAATGAGATGCGAAATCGCGTTTTAAGAATCATAAGAACTCTATTGCTACGATACGTAGACATCTGCAAACGCTATTTCCTAGCAAGGAAGTGTCGCATTTACATTCATTTGATGTGTAGACGAGGAGTACATAACACTTCGCAAATCATATTATATCTTACCATGAAACATAGAAATGAGATGCAATATCTCGTTTTAAGAAGCATTTGAAATCTATTGCTTCGATACATAGACATCTGCAAACGCTATTTTCTTGCAAGGAAGTGTCGCATTTACATTCATTTGAGGTGTAGACAAGGAATACATAACACTTCGCAAATCATATTATATCTTACCATGAAACATGGAAATGAGATGCGATATCGCGTTTTGAGAAGCATCAGAAATCCATTGCTACGATACGTAGACATCTGCAATCGCTATTTCCTTGCAAGGAAGTGTCGCATTTACTTTCATTTGGATCGCAGACGAGGAATGCATAACACTTCGCAATGAATATTATATCTTATCATGAAACATAGAAATGAGATGCAATATCTCGTTTTAAGAAGCATTTGAACTCTATTGCTACGATACGTAGACATCTGCAATCGCTATTTCCTTGCAAGGAAGTGTCGCATTTACTTTCATTTGAAGTGTAGACGAGGAATACATGACACGTCGCAAATCATATTATATCTTACCATGAAACATAGAAATGAGATGCGATATCAAGTTTTAAGAATCATAAGAACTCTATTGCTACGATACGTAGACATCTGCAAACGCTGTTTCCTTGCAAGGAAGTGTCGCATTCACATTCATTTGAAGTGTAGACGAGGAATACATAACACTTCGCAAATCATATTATATCCTACCATGAAACATAGAAACGAGATGCGATATCGCGTTTTAAGAAGCATTAGAACTCTATCGCTACGATACTTAGATATCTGCAGACACGATTTCCTAGCAAGGAAGTGTCGCATTTACATTCATTTGAAGTGTAGACGAGGAGTACATAACACTTCGCAAATCATATTATATCTTACCATGAAAAATAGAAATGAGATGCGATATCGCGTTTTAAGAAGCATTAGAACTCTATTGCTACGATACGTAGACATCTGCAATCGCTATTTCCTTGCAACGAAGTGTCACATTTACTTTCATTTGAATCGTAGACGAGGAATGCATAACACTTCGCAATGAATATTATATCTTATCATGAAACGTAGATATGAGAGGCAATATCTCGTTTTAAGAAGCATTTGAAATCTATTGCTTCGATACGCAGACATCTGCAAACGCTATTTCCTGGCAAGGAAGTGTCGCATTTACATTCATTTGAAGTGTAGACGAGGAATACATAACACTTCGCAAATCATATTATATCTTACCATGAAACATAGAAATGTGAATGCGATATCGCGTTTTAAGAAGCATTAGAACTCTATTTCTACGATACCTAGACATCTGCAGACGTTATTTCCTAGCAAGGAAGTGTCGCATTTACATTCATTTGAAGTGTGGACGAGGAATACATGACACTTCGCAAATCATATTATATCTTACCTTGAAACATAGAAATGAGATGCGATATCGCGTTTTAAGAAGCATCAGAAATCCATTGCTACGATACGTAGACATCTGCAAACGCTATTTCCTTGCAAGAAAGTGTCGCATTTACTTTCATTTGATTCGTAGACGAGGAATGCATAACACTTCGCAATGAATATTATATCTTATCTTGAAACATAGATATGAGATGCGATATCGCGTTTTAAGAATCATATGAACTCTATTTCTACGATACGTAGACATCTGCAATCGCTATTTCCTTGCAAGGAAGTGTCGCATTTACTTTCATTTGAATCGTAGACGAGGAATGCATAACACTTCGCAATGAATATTATATCTTATCATGAAACGTAGATATGAGATGCAATATCTCGTTTTAAGAAGAATTTGAAATCTATTGCTTCGATACGTAGACATCTGCAAACGCTATTTCCTTGCAAGGAAGTGTCGCATTTACATTCATTTGAAGTGTAGACGAGGAATACATAACACTTCGCAAATCATATTCTATCTTACCATGAAACATAGAAATGAGATGCGATATCGCGTTTTAAGAATCATAAGAACTCTATTGCTACGATACGTAGACATCTGCAAACGCTATTTCCTAGCAAGGAAGTGTCGCATTTACATTCATTTGATGTGTAGACGAGGAGTACATAACACTTCGCAAATCATATTATATCTTACCATGAAACATAGAAATGAGATGCAATATCTCGTTTTAAGAAGCATTCGAAATCTATTGCTTCGATACATAGACATCTGCAAACGCTATTTTCTTGCAAGGAAGTGTCGCATTTACATTCATTTGAGGTGTAGGCAAGGAATACATAACACTTCGCAAATCATATTATATCTTACCATGAAACATAGAAATGAGATGCGATATCGCGTTTTGAGAAGCATCAGAAATCCATTGCTACGATACGTAGACATCTGCAAACGCTATTTCCTAGCAAGGAGGTGTCGCATTTACATTCATTTGAAGTGTGGACGAGGAATACATGACACTTCGCAAATCATATTATATCTTACCATGAAACATAGAAATGAGATGCGATATCGCGTTTTAAGAATCATAAGAACTCTATTGCTTCGATACGTAGACATCTGCAAACGCTATTTCCTTGCAAGGAAGTGTCGCATTTACATTCATTTGAAGTGTAATCGAGGAATACATGACAGTTCGCAAATCATATTATATCTTACATGAAACATAGAAATGAGATGCGATATCGCGTTTTAAGAAGCATTAGAAATCTATTGCTACGATACGTAGACATCTGCAAACGCTATTCCCTAGCGAGGAAGTGTCGCATTACATTTACATTATTTGAAGTGTAGACGACGGATACATAACACTTCGCAAATCATATTATACCTTACCATGAAACATAGAAATGAGATGCGATATCGCGTTTTAAGGATCATAAGAACTCTATTGCTACGATAGGTAGACATTTGCAAACTCTATTTCCTTGCAAGGAAGTGTCGCATTTACATTCATTTGAAGTGTAGACTAGGAATACATAACACTTCGCAAATCATATTATATCTTACCGTGAAACATAGAAATGAGATGCGATATCGCGTTTTAAGAATCATAAGAAACACTATTGCTACGATACGTAGACATCTGCAAACGCTATTTCCTTGCAAGAAAGCGTCGCATTTACTTTCATTTGAATCGTAGACGAGGAATGCATAACACTTCGCAATGAATATTATATCTTATCTTGAAACATAGATATGAGATGCGATATCGCGTTTTAAGAATCATATGAACTCTATTGCTACGATACGTAGACATCTGCAATCGCTATTTCCTTGGAAGGAAGTGTCGCATTTACATTCATTTGAAGTGTGAACGAGGAATACATGACACTTCGCAAATCATATTATATCTTACCATGAAACATAGAAATGTGATGCGATATCGCGTTTTAAGAAGCATTAGAACTCTATTGCTACGATACGTAGACATCTGCAAACTCTATTTCCTTGCAAGGAAGTGTCGCATTTACATTCATTTGTATCGTAGACGTGGAATGCATAGCACTTCGCAAAGAATATTATATCTTATCATGAAACATAGATATGAGATGCAATATCTCGTTTTAAGAAGCATTTGAACTCTATTCCTTCGATACGTAGACATCTGCAAACGCTATTTCCATGCAAGGAAGGGTTGCATTTACATTCATTTGAAGTGTAGACGAGGAATACATAACACTTCGCAAATCATATTATATCTTACCATGAAACATAGAAATGAGATGCGATATCGCGTTTTAAGAAGCATTAGAACTCTATTGCTACGATACGTAGACATCTGCAATCGCTATTTCCTTGCAACGAAGTGTCACATTTACTTTCATTTGAATCGTAGACGAGGAATGCATAACACTTCGCAATGGATATTATGTCTTATCATGAAACGTAGATATGAGAGGCAATATCTCGTTTTAAGAAGCATTTGAAATCTATTGCTTCGATACGCAGACATCTGCAAACGCTATTTCCTTGCAAGGAAGTGTCGCATTTACATTCATTTGAAGTGTAGACGAGGAATACATAACACTTCGCAAATCATATTATATCTTACCATGAAACATAGAAATGAGATGCGATATCGCGTTTTAAGAAGCATTAGAACTCTATTGCTACAATACGTAGACATCTGCAATCGCTATTTCCTTGCAATGAAGTGTCTCATTTACTTTCATTTGAATCGTAGACGAGGAATGCATAACACTTCGCAAATCATATTATATCTTACCATGAAACATAGAAATGAGATGCGATATCGCGCTTTAAGAATCATAAGAACCCTATTGCCACAATACGTAGACATCTGCAAACGCTATTTCCTAGCAAGGCAGTGTCGCATTTACATTCATTTGATGTGTAGACGAGGAGTACATAACACTTCGCAAATCATATTATATCTTACCATGAAACATAGAAATGAGATGCGATATCGCGTTTTGAGAAGCATCAGAAATCCATTGCTACGATACGTAGACATCTGCAAACGCTATTTCCTAGCAAGGAAGTGTCGCATTTACATTCATTTGAAGTGTAGACGAGGAATACATAACACTTCGCAAACCATATTATATCTTACCATGAAACATAGAAATGTGATGCGATATCGCGTTTTAAGAAGCATTAGAACTCTATTTCTACGATACCTAGACATCAGCAGACGCTATTTCCTAGCAAGGAGGTGTCGCATTTACATTCATTTGAAGTGTGGACGAGGAATACATGACACTTCGCAAATCATATTATATCTTACCATGAAACATAGAAATGAGATGCGATATCGCGTTTTAAGAAGCATCAGAAATCCATTGCTACGATACGTAGACATCTGCAATCGCTATTTCCTTGCAACGAAGTGTCGCATTTACTTTCATTTGTATCGTAGACGTGGAATGCATAGCACTTCGCAAAGAATATTATATCTTATCATGAAACATAGATATGAGATGCAATATCTCGTTTTAAGAAGCATTTGAACTCTATTCCTTCGATACGTAGACATCTGCAAACGCTATTTCTATGCAAGGAAGGGTTGCATTTACATTCATTTGAAGTGTAGACGAGGAATACATAACACTTCGCAAATCATATTATATCTTACCATGAAACATAGAAATGAGATGCGATATCGCGTTTTAAGAAGCATTAGAACTCTATTGCTACGATACGTAGACATCTGCAATCGCTATTTCCTTGCAACGAAGTGTCACATTTACTTTCATTTGAATCGTAGACGAGGAATGCATAACACTTCGCAATGAATATTATATCCTATCATGAAACGTAGATATGAGAGGCAATATCTCATTTTAAGAAGCATTTGAAATCTATTGCTTCGATACGCAGACATCTGCAAACGCTATTTCCTTGCAACGAGGTGTCGCATTTACATTCATTTGAAGTGTAGACGAGGAATACATAACACTTCGCAATGAATATTATATCTCATCTTGAAACATAGATATGAGATGCGACATCGCGTTTTAAGAACCATATGAACTCCATTGCTACGATACGTAGACATCTGCAATCGCTTTTTCCTTGCAAGGAAGTGTCGCATTTTCTTTCATTTGAATCGTAGACGAGGAATGCATAACACTTCGCAATGAATATTATATCTTATCATGAAACGTAGATACGAGATGCAATATCTCGTTTTAAGAAGCATTTGAAATCTATTGCTAAGATACGTAGACATCTGCAAACGCTATTTCCTAGCAAGGAAGTGTCGCATTTACATTCATTTGATGTGTAGACGAGGAATGCATAACACTTCGCAAATCATATTATATCTTACCATGAAACATAGAAATGAGATGCAATATCTCGTTTTAAGAAGCATTTGAAATCTATTGCTTCGATACGTAGACATCTGCAAACGCTATTTCCTTGCAAGGAAGTGTCGCATTTACATTCATTTGAAGTGTAGACGAGGAATACATAACACTTCGCAAATCATATTATATCTTACCATGAAACATAGAAATGAGATGCGATATCGCGCTTTAAGAATCATAAGAACCCTATTGCCACAATACGTAGACATCTGCAAACGCTATTTCCTAGCAAGGCAGTGTCGCATTTACATTCATTTGATGTGTAGACGAGGAGTACATAACACTTCGCAAATCATATTATATCTTACCATGAAACATAGAAATGAGATGCGATATCGCGTTTTGAGAAGCATCAGAAATCCATTGCTACGATACGTAGACATCTGCAAACGCTATTTCCTAGCAAGGAAGTGTCGCATTTACATTCATTTGAAGTGTAGACGAGGAATACATAACACTTCGCAAATCATATTATATCTTACCATGAAACATAGAAATGTGATGCGATATCGCGTTTTAAGAAGCATTAGAACTCTATTTCTACGATACCTAGACATCAGCAGACGCTATTTCCTAGCAAGGAGGTGTCGCATTTACATTCATTTGAAGTGTGGACGAGGAATACATGACACTTCGCAAATCATATTATATCTTACCATGAAACATAGAAATGAGATGCGATTTCGCGTTTTAAGAAGCATCAGAAATCCATTGCTACGATACGTAGACATCTGCAAACACTATTTCCTTGCAAGAAAGTGTCGCATTTACTTTCATTTGATTCGTAGACGAGGAATGCATAACACTTCGCAATGAATATTATATCTTATCTTGAAACATAGATATGAGATGCGATATCGCGTTTTAAGAATCATATGAACTCTATTTCTACGATACGTAGACATCTGCAATCGCTATTTCCTTGCAAGGACGTGTCGCATTTACTTTCATTTGAATCGTAGACGAGGAATGCATAACACTTCGCAATGAATATTATATCTTATCATGAAACGTAGATATGAGATGCAATATCTCGTTTTAAGAAGAATTTGAAATCTATTGCTTCGATACGTAGACATCTGCAAACGCTATTTCCTTGCAAGGAAGTGTCGCATTTACATTCATTTGAAGTGTAGACGAGGAATACATAACACTTCGCAAATCATATTCTATCTTACCATGAAACATAGAAATGAGATGCGATATCGCGTTTTAAGAATTATAAGAACTCTATTGCTACGATACGTAGACATCTGCAAACGCTATTTCCTAGCAAGGAAGTGTCGCATTTACATTCATTTGATGTGTAGACGAGGAGTACATAACACTTCGCAAATCATATTATATCTTACCATGAAACATAGAAATGAGATGCGATATCGCGTTTTAAGAATTATAAGAACTCTATTGCTACGATACGTAGACATCTGCAAACGCTATTTCCTAGCAAGGAAGTGTCGCATTTACATTTATTTGAAGTGTAGACGAGGAATACATAACACTTCGCAAATCATATTATACCTTACCATGAAACATAGAAATGAGATGCGATATCGCGTTTTAAGGATCATAAGAACCCTATTGCCACAATACGTAGACATCTGCAAACGCTATTTCCTAGCAAGGAAGTGTCGCATTTACATTCATTTGAAGTGTAGACGAGGAATACATAACACTTCGCAAATCATATTATATCTTACCATGAAACATAGAAATGTGATGCGATATCGCGTTTTAAGAAGCATTAGAACTCTATTTCTACGATACCTAGACATCAGCAGACGCTATTTCCTAGCAAGGAGGTGTCGCATTTACATTCATTTGAAGTGTGGACGAGGAATACATGACACTTCGCAAATCATATTATATCTTACCATGAAACATAGAAATGAGATGCGATATCGCGTTTTAAGAAGCATCAGAAATCCATTGCTACGATACGTAGACATCTGCAAACGCTATTTCCTTGCAAGAAAGTGTCGCATTTACTTTCATTTGATTCGTAGACGAGGAATGCATAACACTTCGCAATGAATATTATATCTTATCTTGAAACATAGATATGAGATGCGATATCGCGTTTTAAGAATCATATGAACTCTATTTCTACGATACGTAGACATCTGCAATCGCTATTTCCTTGCAAGGAAGTGTCGCATTTACTTTCATTTGAATCGTAGACGAGGAATGTATAACACTTCGCAATGAATATTATATCTTATCATGAAACGTAGATATGAGATGCAATATCTCGTTTTAAGAAGAATTTGAAATCTATTGCTTCGATACGTAGACATCTGCAAACGCTATTTCCTTGCAAGGAAGTGTCGCATTTACATTCATTTGAAGTGTAGACGAGGAATACATAACACTTCGCAAATCATATTCTATCTTACCATGAAACATAGAAATGAGATGCGATATCGCGTTTTAAGAATCATAAGAACTCTATTGCTACGATACGTAGACATCTGCAAACGCTATTTCCTAGCAAGGAAGTGTCTCATTTACTTTCATTTGAATCGTAGACGAGGAATGCATAACACTTCGCAATGAATATTATATCTTATCTTGAAACATAGATATGAGATGCGACATCGCGTTTTAAGAACCATATGAACTCTATTGCTACGATACGTAGACATCTGCAATCGCTATTTCCTTGCAAGGAAGTGTCGCATTTACTTTCATTTGAATCGTAGACGAGGAATGCATAACACTTCGCAATGAATATTATATCTTATCATGAAACGTAGATACGAGATGCAATATCTCGTTTTAAGAAGCATTTGAAATCTATTTCTAAGATACGTAGACATCTGCAAACGCTATTTCCTAGCAAGGAAGTGTCGCATTTACATTCATTTGAAGTGTAGACTAGGAATACATAACACTTCGCAAATCATATTATATCTTACCATGAAACATAGAAATGAGATGCGATATCGCGTTTTAAGAAGCAGCAGAAATCCATTGCTACGATACGTAGACATCTGCAAACGCTATTTCCTTGCAAGAAAGTGTCACATTTACTTCATTTGAATCGTAGACGAGGAATGCATAACACTTCGCAATGAATATTATATCTTATCTTGAAACATAGGTATGAGATGCGATATCGCGTTTTAAGGATCATATGAACTCTATTGCTACGATACGTAGACATCTGCAATCGCTATTTCCTTGCAACGAAGTGTCGCATTTACTTCCATTTGAATCGTAGACGAGGAATGCATAACACTTCGCAAATCATATTATATCTTACCATGAAACATGGAAATGAGTTGCGATATCGCGTTTTAAGAAGCAGCAGAAATCCATTGCTACGATACGTAGACATCTGCACATGCTATTTCCTTGCAAGAAAGTGTCGCATTTACATTCATTTGATGTGTACACGAGGAATACATAACACTTCGCAAATCATATTATATCTTACCATGAAACATAGAAATGTGATGCGATATCGCGTTTTAAGAATCATAAGAACTCTATTGCTACGATACGTAGACATCTGCAAACGCTATTTCCTTGCAAGGAAGTGTCGCATTTACATTCATTTGAAGTGTAAACGAGGAATACATGACACTTCGCAAGTCATATTACATCTTACCATGAAACATAGAAATGTGATGCGATATCGCGTTTTAAGAAGCATTAGAACTCCATTGCTACGATACGTAGACATCTGCAAACGCTATTTCCTTGCAAGAAAGTGTCGCATTTACATTCATTTGAAGTGTAGACGAGGAATACATAAGACTTCGCAAATCATATTATATCTTACCATGAAACACAGAAATGAGATGCATTATCGCGTTTTAAGAAGCATCAGAAATCCATTGCTACGATACGTAGACATCTGCAAACGCTATTTCCTTGCAAGAAAGTGTCGCATTTACTTTCATTTGAATCGTAGACGAGGAATGCATAACACTTCGCAATGAATATTATATCTTATCTTGAAACATAGATATGAGATGCGATATCGCGTTTTAAGAATCATATGAACTCTATTGCTACGATACGTAGACATCTGCAATCGCTATTTCCTTGCAAGGAAGTGTCGCATTTACATTCATTCGAAGTGTAAACGAGGAATACATGACACTTCGCAAATCATATTATATCTTACCATGAAACATAGAAATGTGATGCGATATCGCGTTTTAAGAAGCATTAGAACTCTATTGCTACGATACGTAGACATCTGCAAACGCTATTTCCTTGCAAAGAAGTGTCGCATTTACATTCATTTGAAGTGTAGACGAGGTATACATAACACTTCGCAAATCATATTATATCTTACCATGAAACATAGAAATGAGGTGCGATATCGCGTTTTAAGAAGCATTAGAACACTATTGCTACGATAGGTAGACATTTGCAAACGCTATTTCCTTGCAAGGAAGTGTCGCATTTACATTCATTTGAAGTGTGGACGAGGAATACATGATACGTCGCTAGTCATATTATATCTTACCATGAGACATAGCAATGGGATGCGATATCGCGTTTTAAGAAGCACTAGAAAGCTATTGCTACGATACGTAGACATCTGCAAACGCTATTTCCTAGCGAGGAAGTATCGCATTCACATTCATTTGAAGTGTAGACGATGAATACGTAACACTTCGCAAATCATGTTATACCTTACCATGAAACATAGAAATGAGATGCGATATCGCGTTTTAAGAATCATAAGAAATCTATTGCTACGATACGTAGACATCTGCAATCGCTATTTCCTTGCAAGGAAGTGTCGCATTTACTTTCATTTGAATCGCAGACGAGGAATGCATAACACTTCGCAATGAATATTATATCTTATCATGAAACATAGATATGAGATGCAATATCTCGTTTTAAGAAGCATTTGAAATCTATTGCTTCAATACGTAGACATCTGCAAACGCTATTTCCTTGCAAGGAAGTGTCGCATTTACATTCATTTGAAGTGTAGACAAGGAATACATAACACTTCGCAAATCATATTATACCTTACCATGAAACATAGAAATGAGATGCGATATCGCGTTTTAAGAATCATAAGAACTATATTGCTACGATACGTAGACATCTGCAAACGCTATTTCCTTGCAAGGAAGTGTCGCATTTACATTCATTTGATGTGTAGACGAGGAATACATAACACTTCGCAAATCATATTATATCTTACCATGAAACATAGAAATGAGATGCGACATCGCGTTCTAAGAAGCATTAGAACACTACTGCTACGATAGGTAGACATTTGCAAACGCTATTTCCTTGCAAGGAAGTGTTGCATTTACATTCTGTTGATGTGTAGACGAGGAATACATAGCACATCGCAAATCATATTATATCTTACCATGAAACATAGAAATGAGGTGCGATATCGCGTTTTAAGAATCATAAGATCTCTATTGCTATGATACGTAGACATCTGCAAACGCTATTTCCTTGCAAGGAAGTGTCGCATTTACATCCATTTGAAGTGTAGACGAGGAATACATGACACATCGCAAATCATATTATATCTTACCATGAAACATAGAAATGAGATGCGATATCGCGTTTTAAGAAGCATTAGAACACTATTACTACGATAGGTAGACATTTGCAAACGCTATTTCTTTGCAAGGAAGTGTCGCATTTACATTCAATTGAAGTGTAGACGAGGAATACATAACACTTCGCAATTCATATTATATCTTACCATGAAACATAGAAATGAGATGCGATATCGCGTTTTAAGAATCATAAGAAATCTATTGCTACGATACGTAGACATCTGCAATCGCTATTTCCTTGCAAGGAAGTGTCGCATTTACTTTCATTTGAATCGCAGACGAGGAATGCATAACACTTCGCAATGAATATTATATCTTATCATGAAACATAGATATGAGATGCAATATCTCGTTTTAAGAAGCATTTGAAATCTATTGCTTCAATACGTAGACATCTGCAAACGCTATTTCCTTGCAAGGAAGTGTCGCATTTACATTCATTTGAAGTGTAGACAAGGAATACATAACACTTCGCAAATCATATTATACCTTACCATGAAACATAGAAATGAGATGCGATATCGCGTTTTAAGAATCATAAGAACTATATTGCTACGATACGTAGACATCTGCAAACGCTATTTCCTTGCAAGGAAGTGTCGCATTTACATTCATTTGATGTGTAGACGAGGAATACATAACACTTCGCAAATCATATTATATCTTACCATGAAACATAGAAATGAGATGCGACATCGCGTTCTAAGAAGCATTAGAACACTACTGCTACGATAGGTAGACATTTGCAAACGCTATTTCCTTGCAAGGAAGTGTTGCATTTACATTCTGTTGATGTGTAGACGAGGAATACATAGCACATCGCAAATCATATTATATCTTACCATGAAACATAGAAATGAGGTGCGATATCGCGTTTTAAGAATCATAAGATCTCTATTGCTACGATACGTAGACATCTGCAAACGCTATTTCCTTGCAAGGAAGTGTCGCATTTACATCCATTTGAAGTGTAGACGAGGAATACATGACACATCGCAAATCATATTATATCTTACCATGAAACATAGAAATGAGATGCGATATCGCGTTATAAGAAGCATTAGAACACTATTGCTACGATAGGTAGACATTTGCAAACGCTATTTCTTTGCAAGGAAGTGTCGCATTTACATTCAATTGAAGTGTAGACGAGGAATACATAACACTTCGCAATTCATATTATATCTTACCATGAAACATAGAAATGAGATGCGATATCGCGTTTTAAGAATCATAAGAAATCTATTGCTACGATACGTAGACATCTGCAATCGCTATTTCCTTGCAAGGAAGTGTCGCATTTACTTTCATTTGAATCGTAGACGAGGAATGCATAACACTTCGCAATGAATATTATATCTTATCATGAAACATAGATATGAGATGCAATATCTCGTTTTAAGAAGCATTTGAAATCTATTGCTTCGATACGTAGACATCTGCAAACGCTATTTTCTTGCAAGGAAGTGTCGCATTTACATTCATTTGAGGTGTAGACAAGGAATACATAACACTTCGCAAATCATATTATATCTTACCATGAAACATAGAAATGTGATGCGATATCGCGTTTTAAGATGCAGCAGAAATCCATTGCTACGATACGTAGACATCAGCAAACGCTATTTCCTTGCAAGAAAGTGTCGCATTTACATTCATTTGAAGTGTAGACGACGGATATATAACACTTCGCAAATCATATTATACCTTACCATGAAACATAGAAATGAGATGCGATATCGCGTTTTAAGAAACATTAGAACACTATTGCTACGATAGGTAGACATTTGCAAATGCCATATCCTTGCAAGGATGTGTCGCATTTACATTCATTTGAAGTGTAGACGTGGAATACATAACACTTCGCAAATCATATTATATCTTACCATGAAACATAGAAATGAGATGCGATATCGCGTTTTAAGAAGCATTAGAACACTACTGCTACGATACGTAGATATCTGCAAACACTATTTCCTAGCGAGGAAGTGTCGCATTCACATTCATTTGAAGTGTAGACGAGGAATACATAACACTCCGCAAATCATATTATATTTTACCATGAAACATAGAAATGTGATGCGATATCGCGTTTTAAGAATCATAAGAACTCTATTGTTACGATACGTAGACATCTGCAAACGCTATTTCCTTGCAAAGAAGTGTCGCATTTACATTCATTTGAAGTGTAGACGAGGAATACATAACACTTCGCAAATCATATTATATCTTACCATGAAACATAGAAATGAGATCCGATATCGCGATTTAAGAATCACAAGAACTCTATTGCTACGATACGTAGACATCTGCAAACGCTATTTCCTTGCAAGAAAGTGTCGCATTTACATTCATTCGAAGCGTGGACGAGGAATACATGACACTTCGCAAATCATATTATATCTTACCACGAAACATAGTAACGAGATGCGATATCGCGTTTTAAGAAGCATTAGAACTCTATTGCTACGATACCTAGACATCTGCAGACGCTACTTCCTAGCAAGGAAGTGTTGCATTTACATTCATTTGAAGTGTAGACGAGGAATACATAACACTCCTCAAATCATATTATATCTTACCATGAAACATAGAAATGAGATGCGATATCGCGTTTTAAGAATTATAAGAACTCTATTGCTACGATACGTAGACATCTGCAAACGCTATTTCCTTGCAAAGAAGTGTCGCACTTACATTCATTTGATATGTAGACGAGGAATACATAATACTTCGCAAATCATATTATATCTTACCATGAAACATAGAAATGAGATGCGATATCGCGTTTTAAGAAGCATTAGAGCACTATTGCTACGATAGGTAGACATTTGCAAACGCTATTTCCTTGCAAAGAAGTGTTGCATTTTCATTCATTTGAAGTGTAGACGAGGAATAAATAACACTTCGCAAATCATATTATATCTTACCATGAAACATAGAAATGAGATGCGATATCGCGTTTTAAGAATCATGAGAACTCTATTGTTACGATACGTAGACATCTGCAAACGCTATTTCCTTGCAAGGAAGTGTCGCATTTACATTCATTTGAAGTGTGGACGAGGAATACATAACACTTCGCAAATCATATTATATCTTACCATGAAACATAGAAATGAGATCCGATATCGCGTTTTAAGAATCATAAGAACTCTATTGCTACGATACGTAGACATCTGCAAACGCTATTTCCTTGCAAGGAAGTGTCGCATTTACATTCATTTGAAGCATGGACGAGGAATACATGACACTTCGCAAATCATATTATATCTTACCACGAAACATAGAAATGAGATGCGATATCGCGTTTTAAGAAGAATTAGAACTCTATTGCTACGATACCTAGACATCTGCAGACGCTACTTCCTAGCAAGGAAGTGTCGCATTTACATTCATTTGAAGGGTAGACGAGGAATACATGACACTTCGCAAATCAAATAGTATCTTACATGAAACGTAGAAATGAGATGCGATATCGCGTTTTAAGAATCGTAAGAACTCTATTGCTACGATACGTAGACATCTGCAAACGCCATTTCCTTGCAAGGAAGTGTCGCATTTACATTCAGTTGATGTGTAGACGAGGAATACATAACACATCGCAAATCATATTATATCTTACCATGAAACATAGAAATGAGATGCGATATCGCGTTTTAAGAAGCATTAGAACCCTATTGCTACGATACGTAGACATCTGCAAACGCTATTTCCTTGCAAGGAAGTGTCGCATTTACATTCATTTGAAGCGTGGACGAGGAATACATAACACTTCGCAATGAATATTATATCTTATCATGAAACATAGATATGAGATGCGATATCGCGTTTTAAGAAGCATTAGATCTCTATTGCTACGATACCTAGACATCTGCAGACGCTATTTCCTAGCAAGGAAGTGTCGCATTTACATTCATTTGAAGTGTGGACGAGGAGTACATGATACGTCGCTAGTCATATTATATCTTACCATGAAACATAGCAATGGGATGCGATATCGCGTTTTAAGAAGCACTAGAAAGCTATTGCTACGATACGTAGACATCTGCAAACGCTATTCCTAGCGAGGAAGTATCGCATTCACATTCATTTGAAGTGTAGACGATGAATACGTAACACTTCGCAAATCATGTTATACCTTACCATGAAACATAGAAATGAGATGCGATATCGCGTTTTAAGAATCATAAGAAATCTATTGCTACGATACGTAGACATCTGCAATCGCTATTTCCTTGCAAGGAAGTGTCGCATTTACTTTCATTTGAATCGTAGACGAGGAATGCATAACACTTCGCAATGAATATTATATCTTATCATGAACATAGATATGAGATGCAATATCTCGTTTTAAGAAGCATTTGAAATCTATTGCTTCAATACGTAGACATCTGCAAACGCTATTTCCTTGCAAGGAAGTGTCGCATTTACATTCATTTGAAGTGTAGATAAGGAATACATAACACTTCGCAAATCATATTATACCTTACCATGAAACATAGAAATGAGATGCGATATCGCGTTTTAAGAATCATAAGAACTATATTGCTACGATACGTAGACATCTGCCAACGCTATTTCCTTGCAAGAAAGTGTCGCATTTACATTCATTTGAAGTGTAGACGACGGATATATAACACTTCGCAAATCATATTATACCTTACCATGAACATAGAAATGAGATTCGATATCGCGTTTAAGAAACATTAGAACACTATTGCTACGATAGGTAGACATTTGCAAACGCCATATCCTTGCAAGGAAGTGTCGCATTTACATTCATTTGAAGTGTAGACGTGGAATACATAACACTTCGCAAATCATATTATATCTTACCATGAAACATAGAAATGAGATGCGATATCGCGTTTTAAGAAGCATTAGAACACTACTGCTACGATACGTAGATATCTGCAAACACTATTTCCTAGCGAGGAAGTGTCGCATTCACATTCATTTGAAGTGTAGACGAGGAATACATAACACTCCGCAAATCATATTATATTTTACCATGAAACATAGAAATGTGATGCGATATCGCGTTTTAAGAATCATAAGAACTCTATTGCTACGATACGTAGACATCTGCAAACGCTATTTCCTTGCAAAGAAGTGTCGCACTTACATTCATTTGATATGTAGACGAGGAATACATAATACTTCGCAAATCATATTATATCTTACCATGAAAGATAGAAATGAGATGCGATATCGCGTTTTTAAGAAGCATTAGAGCACTATTGCTACGATAGGTAGACATTTGCAAACGCTATTTCCTTGCAAAGAAGTGTTGCATTTTCATTCATTTGAAGTGTAGACGAGGAATAAATAACACTTCGCAAATCATATTATATCTTACCATGAAACATAGAAATGAGATGCGATATCGCGTTTTAAGAATCATGAGAACTCTATTGTTACGATACGTAGACATCTGCAAACGCTATTTCCTTGCAAGGAAGTGTCGCATTTACATTCATTTGAAGTGTGGACGAGGAATACATAACACTTCGCAAATCATATTATATCTTACCATGAAACATAGAAATGAGATCCGATATCGCGTTTTAAGAATCATAAGAACTCTATTGCTACGATACGTAGACATCTGCAAACGCTATTTCCTTGCAAGGAAGTGTCGCATTTACATTCATTTGAAGCATGGACGAGGAATACATGACACTTCGCAAATCATATTATATCTTACCACGAAACATAGAAATGAGATGCGATATCGCGTTTTTAAGAAGCATTAGAACTCTATTGCTACGATACCTAGACATCTGCAGACGCTACTTCCTAGCAAGGAAGTGTCGCATTTACATTCATTTGAAGGGTAGACGAGGAATACATGACACTTCGCAAATCATATAATATCTTACCATGAAACGTAGAAATGAGATGCGATATCGCGTTTTAAGAATCGTAAGAACTCTATTGCTACGATACGTAGACATCTGCAAACGCCATTTCCTTGCAAGGAAGTGTCGCATTTACATTCAGTTGATGTGTAGACGAGGAATACATAACACATCGCAAATCATATTATATCTTACCATGAAACATAGATATGAGATGCGATATCGCGTTTTAAGAAGCATTAGATCTCTATTGCTACGATACCTAGACATCTGCAGACGCTATTTCCTAGCAAGGAAGTGTCGCATTTACATTCATTTGAAGTGTGGACGAGGAGTACATGATACGTCGCTAGTCATATTATATCTTACCATGAAACATAGCAATGGGATGCGATATCGCGTTTTAAGAAGCACTAGAAAGCTATTGCTACGATACGTAGACATCTGCAAACGCTATTTCCTAGCGAGGAAGTATCGCATTCACATTCATTTGAAGTGTAGACGATGAATACGTAACACTTCGCAAATCATGTTATACCTTACCATGAAACATAGAAATGAGATGCGATATCGCGTTTTAAGAATCATAAGAAATCTATTGCTACGATACGTAGACATCTGCAATCGCTATTTCCTTGCAAGGAAGTGTCGCATTTACTTTCATTTGAATCGTAGACGAGGAATGCATAACACTTCGCAATGAATATTATATCTTATCATGAAATATGGATATGAGATGCAATATCTCGTTTTAAGAAGCATTTGAAATCTATTGCTTCAATACGTAGACATCTGCAAACGCTATTTCCTTGCAAGGAAGTGTCGCATTTACATTCATTTGAAGTGTAGACAAGGAATACATAACACTTCGCAAATCATATTATACCTTACCATGAAGCATAGAAATGAGATGCGATATCGCGTTTTAAGAAGCACTAGAAAGCTATTGCTACGATACGTAGATATCTGCAAACGCTATTTCCTAGCGAGAAAGTGTCGCATTCACATTCATTTGAATCGTAGACGAGGATACATGATACTTCGCAATCATTTTATATCTTATCATGATACATAGAATGAGATGCGATATCGCGTTTTAAGAAGCATTAGAACTCTATTGCTACGATACCTAGACATCTGCAGACGCTATTTCCTAGCAAGGAAGTGTCGCATTTACATTCATTTGATGTGTAGACGAGGAATACATAAAACTTCGCAAATCATGTTATATCTTACCATGAAACATAGAAATGAGATGCGATATCGCGTTTTAAGAAGCATTAGAACTCTACTGCTACGATACGTAGACATCTGCAAACGCTATTTCCTAGCGAGGAAGTATCGCAATAACATTCATTTGAAGTGTAGACGAGGAATACATAAATCTTCGCAAATCATATTATATCTTACCATGAAACATAGAAATGAGATGCAATATCTCGTTTTAAGAAGCATTTGAACTCTATTGCTTCGATACGAAGACATCTGCAAACGCTATTTCCTTGCAAGGAAGTGTCGCATTTACATTCATTTGAAGTGTAGACGAGTAATACATAACACTTCGCAAATCATATTATATCTTACCATGAAACATAGAAATGAGGTGCGATATCGCGTTCTAAGAAGCATTAGAACACTACTGCTACGATAGGTAGACATTTGCAAACGCTATTTCCTTGCGAGGAAGTGTCGCATTTACATTCAGTTGATGTGTAGACGAGGAATACATAACACTTCGCAAATCATATTATATCTTACCATGAAACATAGAAATGAGATGCGATATCGCGTTCTGAGAAGCATTAGAACTCTATTGCTACGATACGTAGACATCTGCAAACGCTATTTCCTTGGAAGGAAGTGTCGCATTTACATTCATTTGAATCGTAGACGAGGAATGCATAACACTTCGCAAATCATATTACATCTTACCATGAAACATAGAAATGAGATGCGATATCGAGTTTTAAGAAGCATTAGAACTCTATTGCTACGATACGCAGACATCTGCAAACGCCATTTCCTTGCAGGGAAGTGTCGCATTTACATTCATTTGAAGTGTAGACGAGGAATGCATGACACTTCGCAAATCATGTTATGTCTTACCATGAAACATAGAAATGAGATGCGATTTCGCGTTTTAAGAAGCACTAGAAAGCTATTGCTACGATACGTAGACATCTGCAAACGCTATTTCTAGCGAGGAAGTGTCGCATTCACATTCATTTGAAGTATAGACGAGGAATACATAACACTTCGCAAATCATATTATATCTTACCATGAAACATAGAAATGAGATGCGATATCGCGTTCTAAGAAGCATTAGAACTCTATTGCTACGATACGTAGACATCTGCAAACGCTATTTCCTTGCAAGGAAGTGTCGCATTTACATTCATTTGAAGTATAGACGAGGAATACATGACACTTCGCAAATCATATTATATCTTATCATGAAACATAGAAATGAGATGCGATAACGCGTTTTAAGAAGCACTAGAATTCTATTGCTACGATATGTAGACATCTGCAAACGCTATTTCCTTGCAAGGAAGTGTCGCATTTACATTCATTTGAAGTGTAGAGGAGGAATTAATAACACTTCGCAAATCATATTACATCTTACCATGAAACAGAAATGAGATGCAATATCGCGTTTTAAGAAGCATTAGAACACTATTGCTACGATACCTAGAAATCTGAAGACGCTATTTCCTAGCAAGGAAGTGTGGCATTTACATTCATTTGAAGTGTAGACGAGGAATGCATGACACTTCGCAAATCATATTATATCTTATCATGAAACATAGAAATGAGATGCGATATCGCGCTTTAAGAAGCATTAGAAATCTATTGCTACGATACGTAGACATCTGCAAACGCTATTTCCTAGCGAGGAAGTGTCGCATTCACATTCATTTGAAGTATAGACGAGGAATGCATAACACTTCGCAATGAATATTATATCTTATCATGAAACATAGATATGAGATGCGATATCGCGTTTTAAGAAACATTTGAACTCTATTGCTACGATACGTAGACATCTGCAAACGCTATTTCCTTGCAAGGAAGTGTCGCATTTACATTCATTTGAATCGTAGACGAGGAATGCATAACACTTCGCAATGAATATTATATCTTATCATCAAACATAGATATGAGATGCAATATCTCGTTTTATGAAGCATTAGAACTCTATTGCTACGATACGTAGACATCTGCAAACGCTATTTCCTTGCAAGGAAGTGTCGCATTTGCATTCATTTGAAGTGTAGACGAGGAATACATAACACTCCTCAAATCATATTATATCTTACCATGAAACATAGAAATGAGATGCGATATCGCGTTCTAAGAATCATAAGATCTCTACTGCTACGATACGTAGACATCTGCAATCGCTATTTCTAGCAAAGAAGTGTCGCATTTACATTCATTTGAAGTGTAGCCGAGGAATAAATAACACTTCGCAAATCGTATTATATCTTACCATGAAACATAGAAATGAGATGCCATATCGCGTTTTAAGAATCATAAGAACTCTATTGCTACGATACGTAGACATCTGCAAACGCTATTTCCTTGCAAGGAAGTGTCGCATTTACATTCATTTGAAGTGTAGACGAGGAATACATAACACTTCGCAAATCATATTATACCTTACCATGAAACATAGAAATGAGATGCGATATCGCGTTTTAAGTATCATAAGAACTCTATTGCAACGATACGTAGACATCTGCAAACGCTATTTCCTTGCAAGGAAGTGTCGTATTTACATTCATTTGATGTGTAGACGAGGAATACATAACAGCTTCGCAAATCATATTGTATCTTACCATGAAACATAGAAATGAGATGCGATATCGCGTTTTAAGAAGCATTAGATCTCTATTGCTACGATACCTAGACATCTGCAAACGCTATTTCCTAGCGAGGAAGTATCGCATTCACATTCATTTGAAGAGTAGACTAGGAATACGTAACACTTCGCAAATCATGTTATATCTTACCATGAAACATTAGAAATGAGATGCGATATCGCGTTTTAAGAAACATTTGAACTCTATTGCTACGATACGTAGACATCTGCAAACGCTATTTCCTTGCAAGGAAGTGTCGCATTTACATTCATTTGAATCGTAGACGAGGAATGCATAACACTTCGCAATGAATATTATATCTTATCATCAAACATAGATATGAGATGCAATATCTCGTTTTATGAAGCATTAGAACTCTATTGCTACGATACGTAGACATCTGCAAACGCTATTTCCTTGCAAGGAAGTGTCGCATTTACATTCGTTTGATGTGTAGACGAGGAATACATAACACTTCGCAAATCACATTATATCTTACCATGAAACATAGAAATGAGATGCGATATCGCGTTTAAGAAGCATTAGAACACTACTGCTACGATAGGTAGACATTTGCAAACGCTATTTCCTTGCAAGGAAGTGTCGCATTTGCATTCATTTGAAGTGTAGACAAGGAATACATAACACTCCGCAAATCATATTATATCTTACCATGAAGCATAGAAATGAGATGCGATATCGCGTTTTAAGAATCATAAGATCTCTACTGCTACGATACGTAGACATCTGCAATCGCTTATTTCCTAGCAAAGAAGTGTCGCATTTACATTCATTTGAAGTGTAGCCGAGGAATAAATAACACTTCGCAAATCGTATTATATCTTACCATGAAACATAGAAATGAGATGCGATATCGCGTTTTAAGAATCATAAGAACTCTATTGCTACGATACGTAGACATCTGCAAACGCTATTTCCTTGCAAGGAAGTGTCGCATTTACATTCATTTGAAGTGTAGACGAGGAATACATAACACTTCGCAAATCATATTATACCTTACCATGAAACATAGAAATGAGATGCGATATCGCGTTTTAAGAAGCATTAGATCTCTATTGCTACGATACCTAGACATCTGCAAACGCTATTTCCTAGCGAGGAAGTATCGCATTCGCATTCATTTGAAGAGTAGACTAGGAATACGTAACACTTCGCAAATCATGTTATATCTTACTTGAAACATAGAAATGAGATGCGATATCGCGTTTTAAGAATCATATGAACTCTATTGCTACGATACGTAGACATCTGCAATCGCTATTTCCTTGCAAGGAAGTGTCGCATTCACATTCATTTGAAGTGTAGACGAGGAATACATAACAGTTCGCAAATCATATTATATCTTACCATGAAACATAGAAATGAGATGCGATATCGCGTTTTAAGAAGCATTAGAACACTATTGCTACGATAGGTAGACATTTGCAAACGCTATTTCCTTGCAAGGAAGTGTCGCATTTACATTCATTTGAAGTGTAGAGGAGGAATACATAACACTTCGCAAATCATATTACATCTTACCATGAAACATAGAAATGAGATGCGATATGGCGTTTTAAGAAGCATTAGAACACTATTGCTACGATAGGCAGACATTTGCAAACGCTATTACCTTGCAAGGAAGTGTCGCATTTACATTCATTTGAAGTGTAGACGAGGAATACATGACACTTCGCAAATCATATTATGTCTTACCATGAAACATAGAAATGAGATGCGATATCGCGTTTTAAGAAGCATTAGAACACTATTGCTACGATAGGTAGACATTTGCAAACGCTATTTCCTTGCAAGGAAGTGTCGCATTTACATTCATTTGAAGTGTAGACTAGGAATACATAACACTTCGCAAATCATATTATATCTTACCATGAAACATAGAAATGAGTTGCGATATCGCGTTTTAAGAAGCAGCAGAAATCCATTGCTACGATACGTAGACATCTGCAAATGCTATATCCTTGCAAGTGAGTGTCGCATTTACATTCACTTGAAGTGTAGACGACGGATATATAACACTTCGCAAATCATATTATACCTTACCATGAAACAGAAATGAGATGCGATATCGCGTTTTAAGAATCATAAGAACTCTATTGCTACGATACGTAGACATCTGCAAACGCTATTTCCTTGCAAGGAAGTGTCGCATTTACATTCATTTGAATCGTAGAGGAGGAATGCATAGCACTTCGCAAAGAATATTATATCTTATCATGAAACATAGATATGAGATGCAATATCTCGTTTTAAGAAGCATTTGAACTCTATTGCTTCGATACGTAGACATCTGCAAACGCTATTTCCTGGTAAGGAAGGGTTGCATTTACATTCATTTGAAGTGTAGACGAGGAATACATAACACTTCGCAAATCATATTATATCTTACCATGAAACATAGAAATGAGATGCGATATCGCGTTTTAAGAAGCATTAGAACTCTATTGCCACGATACGTAGACATCTGCAATCGCTATTTCCTTGCAACGAAGTGTCACATTTACTTTCATTTGAATCGTAGACGAGGAATGCATAACACTTCGCAATGAATATTATATCTTATCTTGAAACATAGATATGAGATGCGATATCGCGTTTTAAGGATCATATAAACTCTATTGCTACGATACGTAGACATCTGCAAACGCTATTTCCTTGCAAGGAAGTGTCGCATTTACATTCATTTGAATCGTAGACGAGGAATGCATAACACTTCGCAATGAATATTATATCTTATCATCAAACATAGATATGAGATGCAATATCTCGTTTTATGAAGCATTAGAACTCTATTGCTACGATACGTAGACATGTGCAAACGCTATTTCCTTGCAAGGAAGTGTCGCATTTACATTCGTTTGATGTGTAGACGAGGAATACATAACACTTCGCAAATCATATTATATCTTACCATGAAACATAGAAATGAGATGCGATATCGCGTTTTAAGAAGCATTAGAACACTACTGCTACGATACGTAGACATTTGCAAACGCTATTTCCTTGCAAGGAAGTGTCGCATTTGCATTCATTTGAAGTGTAGACGAGGAATACATAACACTCCTCAAATCATATTATATCTTACCATGAAACATAGAAATGAGATGCAATATCTCGTTTTATGAAGCATTAGAACTCTATTGCTACGATACGTAGACATCTGCAAACGCTATTTCCTTGCAAGGAAGTGTCGCATTTACATTCGTTTGATGTGTAGACGAGGAATACATAACACTTCGCAAATCATATTATATCTTACCATGAAACATAGAAATGAGATGCGATATCGCGTTTTAAGAAGCATTAGAACACTACTGCTACGATAGGTAGACATTTGCAAACGCTATTTCCTTGCAAGGAAGTGTCGCATTTGCATTCATTTGAAGTGTAGACGAGAAATACATAACACTCCGCAAATCATATTATATCTTACCATGAAGCATAGAAATGAGATGCGATATCGCGTTTTAAGAATCATAAGATCTCTACTGCTACGATACGTAGACATCTGCAATCGCTATTTCCTAGCAAAGAAGTGTCGCATTTACATTCATTTGAAGTGTAGCCGAGGAATAAATAACACTTCGCAAATCGTATTATATCTTACCATGAAACATAGAAATGAGATGCGATATCGCGTTTTAAGAATCATAAGAACTCTATTGCTACGATACGTAGACATCTGCAAACGCTATTTCCTTGCAAGGAAGTGTCGCATTTACATTCATTTGAAGTGTAGACGAGGAATACATAACACTTCGCAAATCATATTGTACCTTACCATGAAACATAGAAATGAGATGCGATATCGCGTTTTAAGAATCATATGAACTCTATTGCTACGATACGTAGACATCTGCAATCGCTATTTCCTTGCAAGGAAGTGTCGCATTCACATTCATTTGAAGTGTAGACGAGGAATGCATAACACATCGCAATGAATATTATATCTTATCATGAAACATAGATATGAGATGCAATATCTCGTTTTAAGGAGCATTTGAACTCTATTGCTTCGATACGTAGACATCTGCATACGCTATTTCCTTGCAAGGAAGTGTCGCATTTACATTCATTTGAAGTGTAGACGAGGAATACATAACAGTTCGCAAATCATATTATATCTTACCATGAAACATAGAAATGAGATGCGATATCGCGTTTTAAGAAGCATTAGAACACTATTGCTACGATAGGTAGACATTTGCAAACGCTATTTCCTTGCAAGGAAGTGTCGCATTTACATTCATTTGAAGTGTAGACTAGGAATACATAACACTTCGCAAATCATATTATATCTTACCATGAAACATAGAAATGAGTTGCGATATCGCGTTTTAAGAAGCAGCAGAAATCCATTGCTACGATACGTAGACATCTGCAAATGCTATTTCCTTGCAAGAAAGTGTCGCATTTACATTCACTTGAAGTGTAGACGACGGATATATAACACTTCGCAAATCATATTATACCTTACCATGAAACAGAAATGAGATGCGATATCGCGTTTTAAGAATCATAAGAACTCTATTGCTACGATACGTAGACATCTGCAAACGCTATTTCCTTGCAAGGAAGTGTCGCATTTACATTCGTTTGAATCGTAGAGGAGGAATGCATAGCACTTCGCAAAGAATATTATATCTTATCATGAAACATAGATATGAGATGCAATATCTCGTTTTAAGAAGCATTTGAACTCTATTGCTTCGATACGTAGATATCTGCAAACGCTATTTCCTTGTAAGGAAGGGTTGCATTTACATTCATTTGAAGTGTAGACGAGGAATACATAACACTTCGCAAATCATATTATATCTTACCATGAAACATAGAAATGAGATGCGATATCGCGTTTTAAGTATCATAAGAACTCTATTGCAACGATACGTAGACATCTGCAAACGCTATTTCCTTGCAAGGAAGTGTCGTATTTACATTCATTTGATGTGTAGACGAGGAATACATAACACTTCGCAAATCATATTGTATCTTACCATGAAACATAGAAATGAGATGCGATATCGCGTTTTAAGAAGCATTAGATCTCTATTGCTACGATACCTAGACATCTGCAAACGCTATTTCCTAGCGAGGAAGTATCGCATTCACATTCATTTGAAGAGTAGACTAGGAATACGTAACACTTCGCAAATCATGTTATATCTTACCATGAAACATAGAAATGAGATGCGATATCGCGTTTTAAGAAACATTTGAACTCTATTGCTACGATACGTAGACATCTGCAAACGCTATTTCCTTGCAAGGAAGTGTCGCATTTACATTCATTTGAATCGTAGACGAGGAATGCATAACACTTCGCAATGAATATTATATCTTATCATCAAACATAGATATGAGATGCAATATCTCGTTTTATGAAGCATTAGAACTCTATTGCTACGATACGTAGACATCTGCAAACGCTATTTCCTTGCAAGGAAGTGTCGCATTTACATTCGTTTGATGTGTAGACGAGGAATACATAACACTTCGCAAATCACATTATATCTTACCATGAAACATAGAAATGAGATGCGATATCGCGTTTTAAGAAGCATTAGAACACTACTGCTACGATAGGTAGACATTTGCAAACGCTATTTCCTTGCAAGGAAGTGTCGCATTTGCATTCATTTGAAGTGTAGACAAGGAATACATAACACTCCGCAAATCATATTATATCTTACCATGAAGCATAGAAATGAGATGCGATATCGCGTTTTAAGAATCATAAGATCTCTACTGCTACGATACGTAGACATCTGCAATCGCTATTTCCTAGCAAAGAAGTGTCGCATTTACATTCATTTGAAGTGTAGCCGAGGAATAAATAACACTTCGCAAATCGTATTATATCTTACCATGAAACATAGAAATGAGATGCGATATCGCGTTTTAAGAATCATAAGAACTCTATTGCTACGATACGTAGACATCTGCAAACGCTATTTCCTTGCAAGGAAGTGTCGCATTTACATTCATTTGAAGTGTAGACGAGGAATACATAACACTTCGCAAATCATATTATACCTTACCATGAAACATAGAAATGAGATGCGATATCGCGTTTTAAGAAGCATTAGATCTCTATTGCTACGATACCTAGACATCTGCAAACGCTATTTCCTAGCGAGGAAGTATCGCATTCGCATTCATTTGAAGAGTAGACTAGGAATACGTAACACTTCGCAAATCATGTTATATCTTACCTTGAAACATAGAAATGAGATGCGATATCGCGTTTTAAGAATCATATGAACTCTATTGCTACGATACGTAGACATCTGCAATCGCTATTTCCTTGCAAGGAAGTGTCGCATTCACATTCATTTGAAGTGTAGACGAGGAATACATAACAGTTCGCAAATCATATTATATCTTACCATGAAACATAGAAATGAGATGCGATATCGCGTTTTAAGAAGCATTAGAACACTATTGCTACGATAGGTAGACATTTGCAAACGCTATTTCCTTGCAAGGAAGTGTCGCATTTACATTCATTTGAAGTGTAGAGGAGGAATACATAACACTTCGCAAATCATATTACATCTTACCATGAAACATAGAAATGAGATGCGATATGGCGTTTTAAGAAGCATTAGAACACTATTGCTACGATAGGCAGACATTTGCAAACGCTATTACCTTGCAAGGAAGTGTCGCATTTACATTCATTTGAAGTGTAGACGAGGAATACATGACACTTCGCAAATCATATTATGTCTTACCATGAAACATAGAAATGAGATGCGATATCGCGTTTTAAGAAGCATTAGAACACTATTGCTACGATAGGTAGACATTTGCAAACGCTATTTCCTTGCAAGGAAGTGTCGCATTTACATTCATTTGAAGTGTAGACTAGGAATACATAACACTTCGCAAATCATATTATATCTTACCATGAAACATAGAAATGAGTTGCGATATCGCGTTTTAAGAAGCAGCAGAAATCCATTGCTACGATACGTAGACATCTGCAAATGCTATATCCTTGCAAGTGAGTGTCGCATTTACATTCACTTGAAGTGTAGACGACGGATATATAACACTTCGCAAATCATATTATACCTTACCATGAAACAGAAATGAGATGCGATATCGCGTTTTAAGAATCATAAGAACTCTATTGCTACGATACGTAGACATCTGCAAACGCTATTTCCTTGCAAGGAAGTGTCGCATTTACATTCATTTGAATCGTAGAGGAGGAATGCATAGCACTTCGCAAAGAATATTATATCTTATCATGAAACATAGATATGAGATGCAATATCTCGTTTTAAGAAGCATTTGAACTCTATTGCTTCGATACGTAGACATCTGCAAACGCTATTTCCTGGTAAGGAAGGGTTGCATTTACATTCATTTGAAGTGTAGACGAGGAATACATAACACTTCGCAAATCATATTATATCTTACCATGAAACATAGAAATGAGATGCGATATCGCGTTTTAAGAAGCATTAGAACTCTATTGCCACGATACGTAGACATCTGCAATCGCTATTTCCTTGCAACGAAGTGTCACATTTACTTTCATTTGAATCGTAGACGAGGAATGCATAACACTTCGCAATGAATATTATATCTTATCTTGAAACATAGATATGAGATGCGATATCGCGTTTTAAGGATCATATAAACTCTATTGCTACGATACGTAGACATCTGCAAACGCTATTTCCTTGCAAGGAAGTGTCGCATTTACATTCATTTGAATCGTAGACGAGGAATGCATAACACTTCGCAATGAATATTATATCTTATCATCAAACATAGATATGAGATGCAATATCTCGTTTTATGAAGCATTAGAACTCTATTGCTACGATACGTAGACATGTGCAAACGCTATTTCCTTGCAAGGAAGTGTCGCATTTACATTCGTTTGATGTGTAGACGAGGAATACATAACACTTCGCAAATCATATTATATCTTACCATGAAACATAGAAATGAGATGCGATATCGCGTTTTAAGAAGCATTAGAACACTACTGCTACGATACGTAGACATTTGCAAACGCTATTTCCTTGCAAGGAAGTGTCGCATTTGCATTCATTTGAAGTGTAGACGAGGAATACATAACACTCCTCAAATCATATTATATCTTACCATGAAACATAGAAATGAGATGCAATATCTCGTTTTATGAAGCATTAGAACTCTATTGCTACGATACGTAGACATCTGCAAACGCTATTTCCTTGCAAGGAAGTGTCGCATTTACATTCGTTTGATGTGTAGACGAGGAATACATAACACTTCGCAAATCATATTATATCTTACCATGAAACATAGAAATGAGATGCGATATCGCGTTTTAAGAAGCATTAGAACACTACTGCTACGATAGGTAGACATTTGCAAACGCTATTTCCTTGCAAGGAAGTGTCGCATTTGCATTCATTTGAAGTGTAGACGAGAAATACATAACACTCCGCAAATCATATTATATCTTACCATGAAGCATAGAAATGAGATGCGATATCGCGTTTTAAGAATCATAAGATCTCTACTGCTACGATACGTAGACATCTGCAATCGCTATTTCCTTGCAAGGAAGTGTCGCATTCACATTCATTTGAAGTGTAGACGAGGAATGCATAACACATCGCAATGAATATTATATCTTATCATGAAACATAGATATGAGATGCAATATCTCGTTTTAAGGAGCATTTGAACTCTATTGCTTCGATACGTAGACATCTGCATACGCTATTTCCTTGCAAGGAAGTGTCGCATTTACATTCATTTGAAGTGTAGACGAGGAATACATAACAGTTCGCAAATCATATTATATCTTACCATGAAACATAGAAATGAGATGCGATATCGCGTTTTAAGAAGCATTAGAACACTATTGCTACGATAGGTAGACATTTGCAAACGCTATTTCCTTGCAAGGAAGTGTCGCATTTACATTCATTTGAAGTGTAGACTAGGAATACATAACACTTCGCAAATCATATTATATCTTACCATGAAACATAGAAATGAGTTGCGATATCGCGTTTTAAGAAGCAGCAGAAATCCATTGCTACGATACGTAGACATCTGCAAATGCTATTTCCTTGCAAGAAAGTGTCGCATTTACATTCACTTGAAGTGTAGACGACGGATATATAACACTTCGCAAATCATATTATACCTTACCATGAAACAGAAATGAGATGCGATATCGCGTTTTAAGAATCATAAGAACTCTATTGCTACGATACGTAGACATCTGCAAACGCTATTTCCTTGCAAGGAAGTGTCGCATTTACATTCGTTTGAATCGTAGAGGAGGAATGCATAGCACTTCGCAAAGAATATTATATCTTATCATGAAACATAGATATGAGATGCAATATCTCGTTTTAAGAAGCATTTGAACTCTATTGCTTCGATACGTAGATATCTGCAAACGCTATTTCCTTGTAAGGAAGGGTTGCATTTACATTCATTTGAAGTGTAGACGAGGAATACATAACACTTCGCAAATCATATTATATCTTACCATGAAACATAGAAATGAGATGCGATATCGCGTTTTAAGAAGCATTAGAACTCTATTGCTACGATACGTAGACATCTGCAATCGCTATTTCCTTGCAACGAAGTGTCACATTTACTTTCATTTGAATCGTAGACGAGGAATGCATAACACTTCGCAATGAATATTATATCTTATCTTGAAACATAGATATGAGATGCGATATCGCGTTTTAAGGATCATATAAACTCTATTGCTACGATACGTAGACATCTGCAATCGCTATTTCCTTGCAACGAAGTGTCGCATTTACTTTCATTTGAATCGTAGACGAGGAATGCATAACACTTCGCAATGAATATTATATCTTATCATGAAACGTAGATATGAGATGCAATATCTCGTTTTAAGAAGCATTTGAAATCTATTGCATCGATACGTAGACATCTGCAAACGCAATTTCCTTGCAAGGAAGTGTCGCATTTACATTCATTTGAAGTGTAGACGAGGAATACATAACACTTCGCAAATCATATTATATCATACCATGAAACATAGAAATGAGATGCGATATCGCGTTTTAAGAATCATAAGAACTCTATTGCTACGATACGTAGACATCTGCAAACGCTATTTCCTTGCAAGGAAGTGTCGCATTTACATTCATTTGAAGTATAGACGAGGAATACATGACACTTCGCAAATCATATAATATCTTACCATGAAACATAGAAATGAGAGGCGATATCGCGTTTTAAGAATCATAAGAACTCTATTGCTACGATACGTAGACATCTGCAAACGCTATTTCCTTGCAAGGAAGTGTCGCATTTACATTCATTTGAATCGTAGACGAGGAATGCATAACACTTCGCAATGAATATTATATCTTATCATCAAACATAGATATGAGATGCAATATCTCGTTTTATGAAGCATTAGAACTCTATTGCTACGATACGTAGACATGTGCAAACGCTATTTCCTTGCAAGGAAGTGTCGCATTTACATTCGTTTGATGTGTAGACGAGGAATACATAACACTTCGCAAATCATATTATATCTTACCATGAAACATAGCAATGAGATGCGATATCGCGTTTTAAGAAGCATTAGAACACTACTGCTACGATAGGTAGACATTTGCAAACGCTATTTCCTTGCAAGGAAGTGTCGCATTTGCATTCATTTGAAGTGTAGACGAGGAATACATAACACTCCTCAAATCATATTATATCTTACCATGAAACATAGAAATGAGATGCGATATCGCGTTCTAAGAATCATAAGATCTCTACTGCTACGATACGTAGACATCTGCAATCGCTATTTCCTAGCAAAGAAGTGTCGCATTTACATTCATTTGAAGTGTAGCCGAGGAATAAATAACACTTCGCAAATCGTATTATACCTTACCATGAAACATAGAAATGAGATGCGATATCGCGTTTTAAGTATCATAAGAACTCTATTGCAACGATACGTAGACATCTGCAAACGCTATTTCCTTGCAAGGAAGTGTCGTACTTACATTCATTTGATGTGTAGACGAGGAATACATAACACTTCGCAAATCATATTGTATCTTACCATGAAACATAGAAATGAGATGCGATATCGCGTTTTAAGAAGCATTAGATCTCTATTGCTACGATACCTAGACATCTGCAAACGCTATTTCCTAGCGAGGAAGTATCGCATTCACATTCATTTGAAGAGTAGACTAGGAATACGTAACACTTCGCAAATCATGTTATATCTTACCATGAAACATAGAAATGAGATGCGATTTCGCGTTTTAAGAAACATTTGAAATCTATTGCTACGATACGTAGACATCTGCAAACGCTATTTCCTTGCAAGGAAGTGTCGCATTTACATTCATTTGAATCGTAGACGAGGAATGCATAACACTTCGCAATGAATATTATATCTTATCATCAAACATAGATATGAGATGCAATATCTCGTTTTATGAAGCATTAGAACCCTATTGCTACGATACGTAGACATGTGCAAACGCTATTTCCTTGCAAGGAAGTGTCGCATTTACATTCGTTTGATGTGTAGACGAGGAATACATAACACTTCGCAAATCATATTATATCTTACCATGAAACATAGAAATGAGATGCGATATCGCGTTTTAAGAAGCATTAGAACACTACTGCTACGATAGGTAGACATTTGCAAACGCTATTTCCTTGCATGGAAGTGTCGCATTTGCATTCATTTGAAGTGTAGACGAGGAATACATAACACTTCGCAAATCATATTATACCTTACCATGAAACATAGAAATGATATGCGATATCGCGTTTTAAGTATCATAAGAACTCTATTGCAACGATACGTAGACATCTGCAAACGCTATTTCCTTGCAAGGAAGTGTCGTATTTACATTCATTTGATGTGTAGACGAGGAATACATAACACTTCGCAAATCATATTGTATCTTACCATGAAACATAGAAATGAGATGCGATATCGCGTTTTAAGAATCATAAGAACTCTATTGCTACGATACGTAGACATCTGCAAACGCTATTTCCTTGCAAGGAAGTGTCGCATTTACATTCATTTGAAGTGTAGACGAGGAATACATAACACTTCGCAAATCATATTATACCTTACCATGAAACATAGAAATGAGATGCGATATCGCGTTTTAAGTATCATAAGAACTCTATTGCAACGATACGTAGACATCTGCAAACGCTATTTCCTTGCAAGGAAGTGTCGTATTTACATTCATTTGATGTGTAGACGAGGAATACATAACACTTCGCATATCATATTGTATCTTACCATGAAACATAGAAATGAGATGCGATATCGCGTTTTAAGAAGCATTAGATCTCTATTGCTACGATCCGTAGACATCTGCAAACGCTATTTCCTTGCAAGGAAGTGTCGCATTTACATTCATTTGAATCGTAGACGAGGAATGCATAACACTTCGCAATGAATATTATATCTTATCATGAAACATAGATATGAGATGCAATATCTCGTTTTAAGAAGCATTTGAACTCTATTGCTTCGATACGTGGACATCTGCAATCGCTATTTCCTTGCAAAGAAGTGTCGCATTTACATTCATTTGAAGTGTAGACGACGGATACATAACACTTCGCAAATCATATTATGTCTTACCATGAAACATAGAAATGAGGTGCGATATCGCTTCTTAAGAAGCATTAGAAATCCATTGCTACGATACGTAGACATCTGCAAACGCTATTTCCTTGCAAGAAAGTGTCGCATTTACATTCATTTGAAGTGTAGCCGAGGAATACAGAACACTTCGCAAATCGTATTATATCTTACCATGAAACATTGAAATGAGATGCGATATCGCGTTTTAAGAATCATAAGAACTCTATTGCAACGATACGTAGACATCTGCAAACGCTATTTCCTTGCAAAGAAGTGTCGCATTTACATTCATTTGAAGTGTAGACGAGGAATACATAACACTTCGCAAATCATATTATATCTTACCATGAAACATAGAAATGACAGGCGATATCGCGTTTTAAGAAGCATCAGAAATCCATTACTACGATACGTAGACATCTGCAAACGCTATTTCCTTGCAAGAAAGTGTCGCATTTACATTCATTTGAAGTGTAGACGACGGATACATAACACTTCGCAAATCATATTATACCTTACCATGAAACATAGAAATGAGATGCGATATCGCGTTTTAAGAATCATAAGAACTCTATTGCAACGATACGTAGACATCTGCAAACGCTATTTCCTTGCAAGCAAGTGTCGCATTTACATTCATTTGATGTGTAGACGAGGAATACATAACACTTCGCAAATCATATTATATCTTACCATGAAACATAGAAATGAGATGCGATATCGCGTTTTAAGAAGCATTAGAACTCAACTGCGACGATACGTAGACATCTGCAAACGCTATTTCCTAGCGAGGAAGTGTCGCATTTGCATTCATTTGAAGTGTAGACGAGGAATACATAACACTCCGCAAATCATATTATATCTTACCATGAAACATAGAAATGAGATGCGATATCACGTTTTAAGAATCATAAGAAATCTACTGCTACGATACGTAGACATCTGCAATCGCTATTTCCTTGCAAGGAAGTGTCGCATTTACATTCATTTGAAGTGTAGCCGAGGAATACATAACACTTCGCAAATCGTATTATATCTTACCATGAATCATAGAAATGAGATGCGATATCGCGTTTTAAGAAGCATTAGAACTCTATTGCTACGATCCGTAGACATCTGCAAACGCTATTTCCTTGCAAGGAAGTGTCGCATTTACATTCATTTGAATCGTAGACGAGGAATGCATAACACTTCGCAATGAATATTATATCTTATCATGAAACATAGATATGAGATGCAATATCTCGTTTTAAGAAGCATTTGAACTCTATTGCTTCGATACGTGGACATCTGCAATCGCTATTTCCTTGCAAAGAAGTGTCGCATTTACATTCATGTGAAGTGTAGCCGAGGAATACATAACATTTCGCAAATCGTATTATATCTTACCATGAAACATAGAAATGAGATGCGATATCGCGTTTTAAGAAGCATTTGAACTCTATTGCTTCGATACGTAGACATCTGCAAACGTTATTTCCTAGCGAGGAAGTGTCGCATTCGCATTCATTTGAAGTGTTGACGAGGAATACATAACACTTCGCAAATCATGTTATATCTTACCATGAAACATAGAAATGAGATGCGATATCGCGTTTTAAGTATCATATGAACTCTATTGCTACGATACGTAGACATCTGCAAACGCTATTTCCTTGCAAGGAAGTGTCGCATTTACATTCATCTGAATCGTAGACGAGGAATGCATAACACTTCGCAATGAATATTATATCTCATCATGAAACATAGATATGAGATGCAATATCTCGTTTTAAGAAGCATTTGAACACTATTGCTTCGATACGTAGACATATGCAAACACTATTTCCTAGCGAGGAAGTGTCGCATTCACATTCGTTTGAAGTGTAGACGAGGAATACATAACACTTCGCAAATCATATTGTATCTTACCATGAAACATAGAAATGAGATGCGATATCGCGTTTTAAGAATCATAAGAACTCTATTGCTACGATACGTAGACATCTGCAAACGCTATTTCCTTGCAAAGAAGTGTCGCATTTACATTCATTCGAAGTGTAGACGAGGAATACATAACACTTCGCAAATCATATTATATCTTACCATGAAACATAGAAATGGGATGCGATATCGCTTGTTAAGAAGCATTAGAAATCCATTGCTACGATACGTGGACATCTGCAAACGCTATTTCCTAGCAAGAAAGTGTCGCATTTACATTCATTTGAAGTGTAGCCGAGGAATACAGAACACTTCGCAAATCGTATTATATCTTACCATGAAACATAGAAATGAGATGCGATATCGCGTTTTAAGAAGCATTAGAACTCTATTACTACGATCCGTAGACATCTGCAAACGCTATTTCCTTGCAAGGAAGTGTCGCATTTACATTCATTTGAAGTGTAGACGAGGAATACATAACACTCCGCAAATCATATTATATCTTACCATGAAACATTGAAATGAGATGCGATATCGCGTTTTAAGAATTATAAGAACTCTATTGCAACGATACGTAGACATCTGCAAACGCTATTTCCTTGCAAAGAAGTGTCGCATTTACATTCATTTGAAGTGTAGACGAGGAATACATAACACTTCGCAAATCATATTATATCTTACCATGAAACATAGAAATGACATGCGATATCGCGTTTTAAGAAGCATCAGAAATCCATTACTACGATACGTAGACATCTGCAAACGCTATTTCCTTGCAAGAAAGTGTCGCATTTACATTCATTTGAAGTGTAGACGACGGATACATAACACTTCGCAAATCATATTATATCTTACCATGAAACATAGAAATGAGATGCGATATCGCGTTTTAAGAATCATAAGAACTCTACTGCTACGATACGTAGACATCTGCAAACGCTATTTCCTTGCAAAGAAGTGTCGCATTTACATTCATTTGAAGTGTAGACGAGGAATACATAACACTTCGCAAATCATATTATATCTTACCACGAAACATAGAAATGACAGGCGATATCGCGTTTTAAGAAGCATCAGAAATCCATTACTACGATACGTAGACATCTGCAAACGCTATTTCCTTGCAAGAAAGTGTCGCATTTACATTCATTTGAAGTGTAGACGACGGATACATAACACTTCGCAAATCATATTATACCTTACCATGAAACATAGAAATGAGATGCGATATCGCGTTTTAAGAATCATAAGAACTCTATTGCAAAGATACGTAGACATCTGCAAACGCTATTTCCTTGCAAGCAAGTGTCGCATTTACATTCATTTGATGTGTAGACGAGGAATACATAACACTTCGCAAATCATATTATATCTTACCATGAAACATAGAAATGAGATGCGATATCGCGTTTTAAGAAGCATTAGAACTCAACTGCGACGATACGTAGACATCTGCAAACGCTATTTCCTAGCGAGGAAGTGTCGCATTTGCATTCATTTGAAGTGTAGACGAGGAATACATAACACTCCGCAAATCATATTATATCTTACCATGAAACATAGAAATGAGATGCGATATCGCGTTTTAAGAATCATAAGAAATCTACTGCTACGATACGTAGACATCTGCAATCGCTATTTCCTTGCAAGGAAGTGTCGCATTTACATTCATTTGAAGTGTAGCCGAGGAATACATAACACTTCGCAAATCGTATTATATCTTACCATGAATCATAGAAATGAGATGCGATATCGCGTTTTAAGAAGCATTAGAACTCTATTGCTACGATCCGTAGACATCTGCAAACGCTATTTCCTTGCAAGGAAGTGTCGCATTTACATTCATTTGAATCGTAGACGAGGAATGCATAACACTTCGCAATGAATATTATATCTTATCATGAAACATAGATATGAGATGCAATATCTCGTTTTAAGAAGCATTTGAACTCTATTGCTTCGATACGTGGACATCTGCAATCGCTATTTCCTTGCAAAGAAGTGTCGCATTTACATTCATTTGAAGTGTAGCCGAGGAATACATAACATTTCGCAAATCGTATTATATCTTACCATGAAACATAGAAATGAGATGCGATATCGCGTTTTAAGAAGCATTTGAACTCTATTGCTTCGATACGTAGACATCTGCAAACGTTATTTCCTAGCGAGGAAGTGTCGCATTCGCATTCATTTGAAGTGTAGACGAGGAATACATAACACTTCGCAAATCATGTTATATCTTACCATGAAACATAGAAATGAGATGCGATATCGCGTTTTAAGTATCATATGAACTCTATTGCTACGATACGTAGACATCTGCAAACGCTATTTCCTTGCAAGGAAGTGTCGCATTTACATTCATCTGAATCGTAGACGAGGAATGCATAACACTTCGCAATGAATATTATATCTCATCATGAAACATAGATATGAGATGCAATATCTCGTTTTAAGAAGCATTTGAACACTATTGCTTCGATACGTAGACATATGCAAACACTATTTCCTAGCGAGGAAGTGTCGCATTCACATTCGTTTGAAGTGTAGACGAGGAATACATAACACTTCGCAAATCATATTGTATCTTACCATGAAACATAGAAATGAGATGCGATATCGCGTTTTAAGAATCATAAGAACTCTATTGCTACGATACGTAGACATCTGCAAACGCTATTTCCTTGCAAAGAAGTGTCGCATTTACATTCATTCGAAGTGTAGACGAGGAATACATAACACTTCGCAAATCATATTATATCTTACCATGAAACATAGAAATGGGATGCGATATCGCTTGTTAAGAAGCATTAGAAATCCATTGCTACGATACGTGGACATCTGCAAACGCTATTTCCTAGCAAGAAAGTGTCGCATTTACATTCATTTGAAGTGTAGCCGAGGAATACAGAACACTTCGCAAATCGTATTATATCTTACCATGAAACATAGAAATGAGATGCGATATCGCGTTTTAAGAAGCATTAGAACTCTATTACTACGATCCGTAGACATCTGCAAACGCTATTTCCTTGCAAGGAAGTGTCGCATTTACATTCATTTGAAGTGTAGACGAGGAATACATAACACTCCGCAAATCATATTATATCTTACCATGAAACATTGAAATGAGATGCGATATCGCGTTTTAAGAATTATAAGAACTCTATTGCAACGATACGTAGACATCTGCAAACGCTATTTCCTTGCAAAGAAGTGTCGCATTTACATTCATTTGAAGTGTAGACGAGGAATACATAACACTTCGCAAATCATATTATATCTTACCATGAAACATAGAAATGACATGCGATATCGCGTTTTAAGAAGCATCAGAAATCCATTACTACGATACGTAGACATCTGCAAACGCTATTTCCTTGCAAGAAAGTGTCGCATTTACATTCATTTGAAGTGTAGACGACGGATACATAACACTTCGCAAATCATATTATATCTTACCATGAAACATAGAAATGAGATGCGATATCGCGTTTTAAGAATCATAAGAACTCTACTGCTACGATACGTAGACATCTGCAAACGCTATTTCCTTGCAAAGAAGTGTCGCATTTACATTCATTTGAAGTGTAGACGAGGAATACATAACACTTCGCAAATCATATTATATCTTACCACGAAACATAGAAATGACAGGCGATATCGCGTTTTAAGAAGCATCAGAAATCCATTACTACGATACGTAGACATCTGCAAACGCTATTTCCTTGCAAGAAAGTGTCGCATTTACATTCATTTGAAGTGTAGACGACGGATACATAACACTTCGCAAATCATATTATACCTTACCATGAAACATAGAAATGAGATGCGATATCGCGTTTTAAGAATCATAAGAACTCTATTGCAAAGATACGTAGACATCTGCAAACGCTATTTCCTTGCAAGCAAGTGTCGCATTTACATTCATTTGATGTGTAGACGAGGAATACATAACACTTCGCAAATCATATTATATCTTACCATGAAACATAGAAATGAGATGCGATATCGCGTTTTAAGAAGCATTAGAACTCAACTGCGACGATACGTAGACATCTGCAAACGCTATTTCCTAGCGAGGAAGTGTCGCATTTGCATTCATTTGAAGTGTAGACGAGGAATACATAACACTCCGCAAATCATATTATATCTTACCATGAAACATAGAAATGAGATGCGATATCGCGTTTTAAGAATCATAAGAAATCTACTGCTACGATACGTAGACATCTGCAATCGCTATTTCCTTGCAAGGAAGTGTCGCATTTACATTCATTTGAAGTGTAGCCGAGGAATACATAACACTTCGCAAATCGTATTATATCTTACCATGAATCATAGAAATGAGATGCGATATCGCGTTTTAAGAAGCATTAGAACTCTATTGCTACGGTCCGTAGACATCTGCAAACGCTATTTCCTTGCAAGGAAGTGTCGCATTTACATTCATTTGAATCGTAGACGAGGAATGCATAACACTTCGCAATGAATATTATATCTTATCATGAAACATAGATATGAGATGCAATATCTCGTTTTAAGAAGCATTTGAACTCTATTGCTTCGATACGTGGACATCTGCAATCGCTATTTCCTTGCAAAGAAGTGTCGCATTTACATTCATTTGAAGTGTAGCCGAGGAATACATAACATTTCGCAAATCGTATTATATCTTACCATGAAACATAGAAATGAGATGCGATATCGCGTTTTAAGAAGCATTTGAACTCTATTGCTTCGATACGTAGACATCTGCAAACGTTATTTCCTAGCGAGGAAGTGTCGCATTCGCATTCATTTGAAGTGTAGACGAGGAATACATAACACTTCGCAAATCATGTTATATCTTACCATGAAACATAGAAATGAGATGCGATATCGCGTTTTAAGTATCATATGAACTCTATTGCTACGATACGTAGACATCTGCAAACGCTATTTCCTTGCAAGGAAGTGTCGCATTTACATTCATCTGAATCGTAGACGAGGAATGCATAACACTTCGCAATGAATATTATATCTCATCATGAAACATAGATATGAGATGCAATATCTCGTTTTAAGAAGCATTTGAACACTATTGCTTCGATACGTAGACATATGCAAACACTATTTCCTAGCGAGGAAGTGTCGCATTCACATTCGTTTGAAGTGTAGACGAGGAATACATAACACTTCGCAAATCATATTGTATCTTACCATGAAACATAGAAATGAGATGCGATATCGCGTTTTAAGAATCATAAGAACTCTATTGCTACGATACGTAGACATCTGCAAACGCTATTTCCTTGCAAAGAAGTGTCGCATTTACATTCATTCGAAGTGTAGACGAGGAATACATAACACTTCGCAAATCATATTATATCTTACCATGAAACATAGAAATGAGATGCGATATCGCTTGTTAAGAAGCATTAGAAATCCATTGCTACGATACGTGGACATCTGCAAACGCTATTTCCTAGCAAGAAAGTGTCGCATTTACATTCATTTGAAGTGTAGCCGAGGAATACAGAACACTTCGCAAATCGTATTATATCTTACCATGAAACATAGAAATGAGATGCGATATCGCGTTTTAAGAAGCATTAGAACTCTATTGCTACGATCCGTAGACATCTGCAAACGCTATTTCCTTGCAAGGAAGTGTCGCATTTACATTCATTTGAAGTGTAGACGAGGAATACATAACACTCCGCAAATCATATTATATCTTACCATGAAACATTGAAATGAGATGCGATATCGCGTTTTAAGAATCATAAGAACTCTATTGCAACGATACGTAGACATCTGCAAACGCTATTTCCTAGCGAGGAAGTGTCGCATTTGCATTCATTTGAAGTGTAGACGAGGAATACATAACACTCCGCAAATCATATTATATCTTACCATGAAACATAGAAATGAGATGCGATATCGCGTTTTAAGAATCATAAGAAATCTACTGCTACGATACGTAGACATCTGCAATCGCTATTTCCTTGCAAGGAAGTGTCGCATTTACATTCATTTGAAGTGTAGCCGAGGAATACATAACACTTCGCAAATCGTATTATATCTTACCATGAATCATAGAAATGAGATGCGATATCGCGTTTTAAGAAGCATTAGAACTCTATTGCTACGATCCGTAGACATCTGCAAACGCTATTTCCTTGCAAGGAAGTGTCGCATTTACATTCATTTGAATCGTAGACGAGGAATGCATAACACTTCGCAATGAATATTATATCTTATCATGAAACATAGATATGAGATGCAATATCTCGTTTTAAGAAGCATTTGAACTCTATTGCTTCGATACGTGGACATCTGCAATCGCTATTTCCTTGCAAAGAAGTGTCGCATTTACATTCATTTGAAGTGTAGCCGAGGAATACATAACATTTCGCAAATCGTATTATATCTTACCATGAAACATAGAAATGAGATGCGATATCGCGTTTTAAGAAGCATTTGAACTCTATTGCTTCGATACGTAGACATCTGCAAACGTTATTTCCTAGCGAGGAAGTGTCGCATTCGCATTCATTTGAAGTGTAGACGAGGAATACATAACACTTCGCAAATCATGTTATATCTTACCATGAAACATAGAAATGAGATGCGATATCGCGTTTTAAGTATCATATGAACTCTATTGCTACGATACGTAGACATCTGCAAACGCTATTTCCTTGCAAGGAAGTGTCGCATTTACATTCATCTGAATCGTAGACGAGGAATGCATAACACTTCGCAATGAATATTATATCTCATCATGAAACATAGATATGAGATGCAATATCTCGTTTTAAGAAGCATTTGAACACTATTGCTTCGATACGTAGACATATGCAAACACTATTTCCTAGCGAGGAAGTGTCGCATTCACATTCGTTTGAAGTGTAGACGAGGAATACATAACACTTCGCAAATCATATTGTATCTTACCATGAAACATAGAAATGAGATGCGATATCGCGTTTTAAGAATCATAAGAACTCTATTGCTACGATACGTAGACATCTGCAAACGCTATTTCCTTGCAAAGAAGTGTCGCATTTACATTCATTCGAAGTGTAGACGAGGAATACATAACACTTCGCAAATCATATTATATCTTACCATGAAACATAGAAATGAGATGCGATATCGCTTGTTAAGAAGCATTAGAAATCCATTGCTACGATACGTGGACATCTGCAAACGCTATTTCCTAGCAAGAAAGTGTCGCATTTACATTCATTTGAAGTGTAGCCGAGGAATACAGAACACTTCGCAAATCGTATTATATCTTACCATGAAACATAGAAATGAGATGCGATATCGCGTTTTAAGAAGCATTAGAACTCTATTGCTACGATCCGTAGACATCTGCAAACGCTATTTCCTTGCAAGGAAGTGTCGCATTTACATTCATTTGAAGTGTAGACGAGGAATACATAACACTCCGCAAATCATATTATATCTTACCATGAAACATTGAAATGAGATGCGATATCGCGTTTTAAGAATCATAAGAACTCTATTGCAACGATACGTAGACATCTGCAAACGCTATTTCCTTGCAAAGAAGTGTCGCATTTACATTCATTTGAAGTGTAGACGAGGAATACATAACACTTCGCAAATCATATTATATCTTACCATGAAACATAGAAATGACATGCGATATCGCGTTTTAAGAAGCATCAGAAATCCATTACTACGATACGTAGACATCTGCAAACGCTATTTCCTTGCAAGAAAGTGTCGCATTTACATTCATTTGAAGTGTAGACGACGGATACATAACACTTCGCAAATCATATTATACCTTACCATGAAACATAGAAATGAGATGCGATATCGCGTTTTAAGAATCATAAGAACTCTATTGCAACGATACGTAGACATCTGCAAACGATATTTCCTTGCAAGCAAGTGTCGCATTTACATTCATTTGATGTGTAGACGAGGAATACATAACACTTCGCAAATCATATTATATCTTACCATGAAACATAGAAATGAGATGCGATATCGCGTTTTAAGAAGCATTAGAACTCTATTGCTACGATACGTAGACATCTGCAAATGCTATTTCCTTGCAAGGAAGTGTCGCATTTACATTCATTTGAATCGTAGACGAGGAATGCATAACACTTCGCAATGAATATTATATCTTATCATGAAACATATATATGAGATGCAATATCTCGTTTTAAGAAGCATTTGAACTCTATTGCTTCGATACGTAGATATCTGCAAACACTATTTCCTAGCGAGGAAGTGTCGCATTCACATTCATTTGAAGTGTAGACGAGGAATACATAACACTTCGCAAATCATATTATACCTTACCATGAAACATAGAAATGAGATGCGATATCGCGTTTTAAGAATCATAAGAACTCTATTGCAACGATACGTAGACATCTGCAAACGCTATTTCCTTGCAAGGAAGTGTCGCATTTACATTCATTTGATGTGTAGACGAGGAATACATAACACTTCGCAAATCATATTATATCTTACCATGAAACATAGAAATGAGATGCGATATCGCGTTTTAAGAAGCATTAGAACTCAACTTGCTACGATACGTAGACATCTGCAAACGCTATTTCCTAGCGAGGATGTGTCGCATTTGCATTCATTTGAATTGTAGACGAGGAATACATAACACTCCGCAAATCATATTATATCTTACCATGAAACATAGAAATGAGATGCGATATCGCGTTTTAAGAATCATAAGAACTCTACTGCTACGATACGTAGACATCTGCAATCGCTATTCCCTTGCAAAGAAGTGTCGCATTTACATTCATTTGAAGTGTAGCCGAGGAATACATAACACTTCGCAAATCGTATTATATCTTACCATGAAACATAGAAATGAGATGCGATGTCGCGTTTTAAGAATCATATGAACTCTGTTGCTACGATACGTAGACATCTGCAATCGCTATTTCCTAGCAAGGAAGTGTCGCATTTACATTCATTTGAAGTGTAGACGAGGAATACATAACTCTTCGCAAATCATATTATATCTTACCATGAAACATAGAAATGAGATGCGATATCGCGTTTTAAGAAGCATTAGAACTCTACTGCTACGATACGCAGACATCTGCAAACGCTATTTCCTTGCAAAGAAGTGTCGCATTTACATTGATTTGAAGTGTAGACGAGGAATACATAACACTTCGCAGATCATATTGTATCTTACCATGAAACATAGAAATGAGGTGCGATATCGCGTTTTAAGAAGCATTAGAACTCTACTGCTTCGATACGCAGACATCTGCAAACGCTATTTCCTAGCGAGGAAGTCACATTCACATTCATTTGAAGTGTAGACGAGGAATACATAACACTTCGCAAATCATGTTTTATCTTACCATGAAACATAGAAATGAGATGCGATATCGCTTTTTAAGAAAGATATGAACTCTATTGCTACGATACGTAGACATGTGCAATCGCTACTACCTTGCAAGGAAGTGTCGCATTTACTTTCATTTGAATCGTAGACGAGGAATACATGACACTTCGCAATGAATATTATATCTTATCATGAAACATAGATATGGGATGCAATATCTCGTTTTAAGAAGCACTTTGAACTCTATTGCTTCGATACGTAGACATCTGCTAACGCTATTTCCATGCAAGGAAGTGTCGCATTTACATTCATTTGAAGTGTAGACGAGGAATACATGATACTTCGCAAATCATATTATATCTTACCATGAAACATAGGAATGAGATGTGATATTGCGTTTTAAGAAGCATTTGAACTCTATTGCTTCGATACGTAGACATCTGCAAACGCTATTTCCTTGCAAGGAGGTGTCGCATTTACATTCATTTGATGTGTAGACGAGGAATACATGACACTTCGCAAATCATATTATATCTTACCATGAAACATAGAAATGAGATGCGATATCGCGTTTTAAGAAGCATTTGAACTCTATTGCTACGATACGTAGACATCTGCAAACGCTATTTCCAAGCGAGGAAGTGTCGCCTTCACATTCATTTGAAGTGTAGACGAGGAATACTTAACACTTCGCAGATCATATTGTATCTTACCATGAAACATAGAAATGAGGTGCGATATCGCGTTTTAAGAAGCATTAGAACTCTACTGCTTCGATACGCAGACATCTGCAAACGCTATTTCCTAGCGAGGAAGTATCGCATTCACATTCATTTGAAGTGTAGACGAGGAATACATAACACTTCGCAAATCATGTTATATCTTACCATGAAACATAGAAATGAGATGCGATGTCGCGTTTTAAGAATCATATGAACTCTGTTGCTACGATACGTTGACATCTGCAATCGCTATTTCCTAGCAAGGAAGTGTCGCATTTACATTCATTTGAAGTGTAGACGAGGAATACATGATACTTCGCAAATCATATTATATCTTACCATGAATCATAGAAATGAGATGCGATATCGCGTTTTAAGAAGCATTAGAACACTATTGCTACGATAGGTAGACATTTGCAAACGCTATTTCCTAGCAAAGAAGTGTCGCATTTACATTCATTTGAAGTGTAGACGAGGAATACATAACTCTTCGCAAATCATATTATATCTTACCATGAAACATAGAAATGAGATGCGATATCGCGTTTTAAGAAGCATTAGAACTCTACTGCTACGATACGCAGACATCTGCAAACGCTATTTCCTTGCAAAGAAGTGTCGCATTTACATTGATTTGAAGTGTAGACGAGGAATACATAACACTTCGCAAATCATATCATATCTTACCATGAAACATAGAAATGAGATCCGATATCGCGTTTTAAGAATCATAAGAAATCCATTGCTACGATACGTAGACATCTGCAAACGCTATTTCCTTGCAAGAAAGTGTCGCATTTACATTCATTTGAAGTGTAGACGAGGAATTCATAACACTTCCCAAATCATATTATATCTTACCATGAAACATAGAAATGACATGCGATATCGCGTTTTAAGAAGCATCAGAAATCCATTACTACGATACGTAGACATCAGCAAACGCTATTTCCTTGCAAGAAAGTGTCGCATTTACATTCATTTGAAGTGTAGACGACGGATACATAACACTTCGCAAATCATATTATACCTTACCATGAAACATAGAAATGAGATGCGATATCGCGTTTTAAGAATCATAAGAACTCTATTGCAACGATACGTAGACATCTGCAAACGCTATTTCCTTGCAAGCAAGTGTGGCATTTACATTCATTTGATGTGTAGACGAGGAATACATAACACTTCGCAAATCATATTATATCTTACCATGAAACATAGAAATGAGATGCGATATCGCGTTTTAAGAAGCATTAGAACTCAACTGCTACGATACGTAGACATCTGCAAACGCTATTTCCTAGCGAGGAAGTGTCGCATTTGCATTCATTTGAAGTGTAGACGAGGAATACATAACACTCCGCAAATCATATTATATCTTACCATGAAACATAGAAATGAGATGCGATATCGCGTTTTAAGAATCATAAGAACTCTACTGGTACGATACGTAGACATCTGCAATCGCTATTTTCTTGCAAAGAAGTGTCGCGTTTACATTCATTTGAAGTGTAGCCGAGGAATACGTAACACTTCGCAAATCGTATTATATCTTACCATGAAACATAGAAATGAGATGCGATATCGCGTTTTAAGAAGCATTAGAACTCTATTGCTACGATACGTAGAAATCTGCAAGCGCTATTTCCTTGCAAGGAAGTGTCGCATTTACATTCATTTGAATCGTAGACGAGGAATGCATAACACTTCGCAATGAATATTATATCTTATCATGAAACATAGATATGAGATGCAATATCTCGTTTTAAGAAGCATTTGAACTCTATTGCTTCGATACGTAGACATCTGCAAACGCTATTTCCTTGCAAGGAAGTGTCACATTTACATTCATTTGAAGTGTAGACGAGGAATACATGACACTTCGCAAATCATATTATATCTTACCATGAAACATAGAAATGAGATGCGATATCGCGTTTTAAGAATCATAAGAACTCTATTGCTACGATACGTAGACATCTGCAAACGCTATTTCCTTGCAAGGAAGTGTCGCATTTACATTCATCTGAATCGTAGACGAGGAATGCATAACACTTCGCAATGAATATTATATCTTATCATGAAACATAGATATGAGATGCAATATCTGGTTTTAAGAAGCATTTGAACTCTATTGCTTCGATACGTAGACATCTGCAAACGCTATTTCCTTGCAAGGAAGTGTCGCATTTACATTCATTTGAAGTGTAGCCGAGGAATACATAACACTTCGCAAATCGTATTATATCTTACCATGAAACATAGAAATGAGATGCGATATCGCGTTTTAAGAATCATAAGAACTCTATTGCAACGATACGTAGACATCTGCAAACGATATTTCCTTGCAAGCAAGTGTCGCATTTACATTCATTTGATGTGTAGACGAGGAATACATAACACTTCGCAAATCATATTATATCTTACCATGAATCATAGAAATGAGATGCGATATCGCGTTTTAAGAAGCATTAGAACTCAACTGCGACGATACGTAGACATCTGCAAACGCTATTTCCTAGCGAGGAAGTGTCGCATTTGCATTCATTTGAAGTGTAGACGAGGAATACATAACACTCCGCAAATCATATTATATCTTACCATGAAACATAGAAATGAGATGCGATATCGCGTTTTAAGAATCATAAGAACTCTACTGCTACGATACGTAGACATCTGCAATCGCTATTTCCTTGCAAGGAAGTGTCGCATTTACATTCATTTGAAGTGTAGCCGAGGAATACATAACACTTCGCAAATCGTATTATATCTTACCATGAATCATAGAAATGAAATGCGATATCGCGTTTTAAGAAGCATTAGAACTCTATTGCTACGATCCGTAGACATCTGCAAACGCTATTTCCTTGCAAGGAAGTGTCGCATTTACATTCATTTGAATCGTAGACGAGGAATGCATAACACTCCGCAATGAATATTATATCTTATCATGAAACATAGATATGAAATGCAATATCTCGTTTTAAGAAGCATTTGAACTCTATTGCTTCGATACGTGGACATCTGCAATCGCTATTTCCTTGCAAAGAAGTGTCGCATTTACATTCATTTGAAGTGTAGCCGAGGAATACATAACACTTCGCAAATCGTATTATATCTTACCATGAAACATAGAAATGAGATGCGATATCGCGTTTTAAGAAGCATTTGAACTCTATTGCTTCGATACGTAGACATCTGCAAACGCTATTTCCTAGCGAGGAAGTGTCGCATTCGCATTCATTTGATGTGTAGACGAGGAATACATAACACTTCGCAAATCATATTGTATCTTACCATGAAACATAGAAATGAGATGCGATATCGCGTTTTAAGAAGCATTAGAACTCTACTGCTACGATACGCAGAAATCTGCAAACGCTATTTCCTAGCGAGGAAGTGTCACATTCACATTCATTTGAAGTGTAGACGAGGAATACATAACACTTCGCAAATCATATTATATCTTACCATGAAACATAGAAATGAGATGCGATATCGCGTTTTAAGAAGCATTAGAACTCTATTGCTACGATACGTAGACATCTGCAAATGCTATTTCCTTGCAAGGAAGTGTCGCATTTACATTCATTTGAATCGTAGACGAGGAATGCATAACACTTCGCAAATCATATTATACCTTACCATGAAACATAGAAATGAGATGCGATATCGCGTTTTAAGAATCATAAGAACTCTATTGCAACGATACGTAGACATCTGCAAACGATATTTCCTTGCAAGCACGTGTCGCATTTACATTCATTTGATGTGTAGACGAGGAATACATAACACTTCGCAAATCGTATTATATCTTACCATGAAACATAGAAATGAGATGCGATATCGCGTTTTAAGAAGCATTTGAATTCTATTGCTTCGATACGTAGACATCTGCAAACGCTATTTCCTAGCGAGGAAGTGTCGCATTCGCATTCATTTGAAGTGTAGACGAGGAATACATAACACTTCGCAAATCATATTATATCTTACCATGAAACATAGAAATGAGATGCGATATCGCGTTTTAAGAAGCATTTGAACTCTATTGTTTCGATACGTAGACATCTGCAAACGCTATTTCCTTGCAAGGAAGTGTCGCATTTACATTCATTTGATGTGTAGACGAGGAATACATAACACTTCGCAAATCATATTATATCTTACCATGAAACATAGAAATGAGATGCGATATCGCGTTTTAAGAAGCATTAGAACTCAACTTGCTACGATACGTAGACATCTGCAAACGCTATTTCCTAGCGAGGATGTGTCGCATTTGCATTCATTTGAATTGTAGACGAGGAATACATAACACTCCGCAAATCATATTATATCTTACCATGAAACATAGAAATGAGATGCGATATCGCTTTTTAAGAATGATATGAACTCTATTGCTACGATACGTAGACATCTGCAAACGCTATTTCCTAGCGAGGAAGTATCGCATTCACATTCATTTGAAGTGTAGACGAGGAATACATAACACTTCGCAAATCATGTTATATCTTACCATGAAACATAGAAATGAGATGCGATATCGCGTTTTAAGAATCATATGAACTCTATTGCTACGATACGTAGACATCTGCAATCGCTATTTCCTAGCAAGGAAGTGTCGCATTTACATTCATTTGAAGTGTAGACGAGGAATACATGATACATCGCAAATCATATTATATCTTACCATGAATCATAGAAATGAGATGCGATATCGCGTTTTAAGAAGCATTAGAACACTATTGCTACGATAGGTAGACATTTGCAAACGCTATTTCCTAGCAAAGAAGTGTCGCATTTACATTCATTTGAAGTGTAGACGTGGAATACATAACACTTCGCAAATCATATTATATCTTACCATGAAACTTAGAAATGAGATGCGATATCGCCTTTTAAGAAGCATTAGAACTCTACTGCTACGATACGCAGACATCTGCAAACGCTATTTCCTTGCAAAGAAGTGTCGCATTTACATTCATTTGAAGTGTAGACGAGGAATACATAACACTTCGCAAATCATATTATATCTTACCATGAAACATAGGAATGAGGTGCGATATCGCGTTTTAAGAAGCATTAGAACTCAACTGCTACGATACGCAGACATCTGCAAACGCTATTTCCTAGCGAGGAAGTGTCGCATTTACTTTCATTTGAATCGTAGGCGAGGCATACATGACACTTCGCAAATCATATTATATCTTACCATGAAACGTAAAAATGAGATGTAATATAGCGTTCTAAGAATCACAAGAACTCTATTGCTACGATACGTAGACATCTGCAAACGCTATTTCCTAGCGAGGAAGTATCGCATTCACATTCATTTGAAGTGTAGACGAGGAATACATAACACTTCGCAAATCATGTTATATCTTACCATGAAACATAGAAATGTGATGCGATATCGCGTTTTAAGATTCATATGAACTCTATTGCTACGATACGCAGACATCTGCAATCGCTATTTCCTAGCAAGGAAGTGTCGCATTTACATTCATTTGAAGTGTAGACGAGGAATACATAACACTTCGCAAATCATATTGTATCTTACCATGAAACATAGAAATGAGATGCGATATCGCGTTTTAAGAAGCATTAGAACTCTACTGCTACGATGCGCAGACATCTGCAAACGCTATTTCCTAGCGAGGAAGTGTCACATTCACATTCATTTGAAGTGTAGACGAGGAATACATAACACTTCGCAAATCATATTATATCTTACCATGAAACATAGAAATGAGATGCGATATCGCGTTTTAAAAAGCATTAGAACTCTATTGCTACGATACGTAGACATCTGCAAATGCTATTTCCTTGCAAGGAAGTGTCGCATTTACATTCATTTGAATCGTAGACGAGGAATGCATAACACTTCGCAATGAATATTATATCTTATCATGGAACATATATATGAGATGCGATATCGCGTTTTAAAAAGCATTAGAACTCTATTGCTACGATACGTAGACATCTGCAAATGCTATTTCCTTGCAAGGAAGTGTCGCATTTACATTCATTTGAATCGTAGACGAGGAATGCATAACACTTTGCAATGAATATTATATCTTATCATGGAACATATATATGAGATGCAATATCTTGTTTTAAGAAGCATTTGAACTCTATTGCTTCGATACGTAGACATCTGCAAACACTATTTCCTAGCGAGGAAGTGTCGCATTCACATTCATTTGAAGTGTAGACGAGGAATACATAACACCTCGCAAATCATATTGTATCTTACCATGACACATAGAAATGAGATGCGATATCGCGTTTTAAGAATCATAAGAACTCTATTGCTACGATACGTAGCCATCTGCAAACGCTATTTCCTTGCAAGGAAGTGTCGCATTTACATTCATCTGAATTGTAGACGAGGAATGCATAACACTTCGCAATGAATATTATATCTTGTCATGAAACATAGATATGAGATGCAATATCTCGTTTTAAGAAGCATCAGAAATCCATTGCTACGATACGTAGACATCTGCAATCGCTATTTCCTTGCAAGAAAGTGTCGCATTTACATTCATTTGAAGTGTAGACGACGGATACATAACACTTCGCAAATCATATTATACCTTACCATGAAACATAGAAATGACATGCGATATCGCGTTTTAAGAAGCATCAGAAATCCATTACTACGATACGTAGACATCTGCAAACGCTATTTCCTTGCAAGAAAGTGTCGCATTTACATTCATTTGAAGTGTAGACGACGGATACATAACACTTCGCAAATCATATTATACCTTACCATGAATCATAGAAATGAGATGCGATATCGCGTTTTAAGAATCATAAGAACTCTATTGCAACGATACGTAGACATCTGCAAACGATATTTCCTTGCAAGCAAGTGTCGCATTTACATTCATTTGATGTGTAGACGAGGAATACATAACACTTCGCAAATCATATTATATCTTACCATGAAACATAGGAATGAGATGCGATATCGCGTTCTAAGAAGCATTAGAACTAAACTGCGACGATACGTAGACATCTGCAAACGCTATTTCCTAGCGAGGAAGTGTCGCATTTACATTCATTTGAATCGTAGACGAGGAATGCATAACACTTCGCAAATCGTATTATATCTTACCATGAAACATAGAAATGAGATGCGATATCGCGTTTTAAAAAGCATTAGAACTCTATTGCTACGATACGTAGACATCTGCAAATGCTATTTCCTTGCAAGGAAGTGTCGCATTTACATTCATTTGAATCGTAGACGAGGAATGCATAACACTTTGCAATGAATATTATATCTTATCATGGAACATATATATGAGATGCAATATCTTGTTTTAAGAAGCATTTGAACTCTATTGCTTCGATACGTAGACATCTGCAAACACTATTTCCTAGCGAGGAAGTGTCGCATTCACATTCATTTGAAGTGTAGACGAGGAATACATAACACTTCGCAAATCATATTGTATCTTACCATGACACATAGAAATGAGATGCGATATCGCGTTTTAAGAATCATAAGAACTCTATTGCTACGATACGTAGACATCTGCAAACGCTATTTCCTTGCAAGGAAGTGTCGCATTTACATTCATTTGAAGTGTAGACGAGGAATACATAACACTCCGCAAATCATATTATATCTTACCATGAAACATTGAAATGAGATGCGATATCGCGTTTTAAGAATCATAAGAACTCTATTGCAACGATACGTAGACATCTGCAAACGCTATTTCCTTGCAAAGAAGTGTCGCATTTACATTCATTTGAAGTGTAGACGAGGAATACATAACACTTCGCAAATCATATTATATCTTACCATGAAACATAGAAATGACATGCGATATCGCGTTTTAAGAAGCATCAGAAATCCATTACTACGATACGTAGACATCTGCAAACGCTATTTCCTTGCAAGAAAGTGTCGCATTTACATTCATTTGAAGTGTAGACGACGGATACATAACACTTCGCAAATCATATTATACCTTACCATGAATCATAGAAATGAGATGCGATATCGCGTTTTAAGAATCATAAGAACTCTATTGCAACGATACGTAGACATCTGCAAACGATATTTCCTTGCAAGCAAGTGTCGCATTTACATTCATTTGATGTGTAGACGAGGAATACATAACACTTCGCAAATCATATTATATCTTACCATGAAACATAGGAATGAGATGCGATATCGCGTTCTAAGAAGCATTAGAACTAAACTGCGACGATACGTAGACATCTGCAAACGCTATTTCCTAGCGAGGAAGTGTCGCATTTACATTCATTTGAATCGTAGACGAGGAATGCATAACACTTCGCAATGAATATTATATCTTATCATGAAACATATATATGAGATGCAATATCTCGTTTTGAGAAGCATTTGAACTCTATTGCTTCGATACGTAGATATCTGCAAACACTATTTCCTAGCGAGGAAGTGTCGCATTCACATTCATTTGAAGTGTAGACGAGGAATACATAACACTTCGCAAATCATATTATACCTTACCATGAAACATAGAAATGAGATGCGATATCGCGTTTTAAGAATCATAAGAACTCTATTGCAACGATACGTAGACATCTGCAAACGCTATTTCCTTGCAAGGAAGTGTCGCATTTACATTCATTTGATGTGTAGACGAGGAATACATAACACTTCGCAAATCATATTATATCTTACCATGAAACATAGAAATGAGATGCGATATCGCGTTTTAAGAAGCATTAGAACTCAACTTGCTACGATACGTAGACATCTGCAAAAGCTATTTCCTAGCGAGGATGTGTCGCATTTGCATTCATTTGAATTGTAGACGAGGAATACATAACACTCCGCAAATCATATTATATCTTACCATGAAACATAGAAATGAGATGCGATATCGCGTTTTAAGAATCATAAGAACTCTACTGCTACGATACGTTGACATCTGCAATCGCTATTCCCTTGCAAAGAAGTGTCGCATTTACATTCATTTGAAGTGTAGCCGAGGAATACATAACACTTCGCAAATCGTATTATATCTTACCATGAAACATAGAAATGAGATGCGATATCGCGTTTTAAGAAGCATTAGAACTCTATTGCTACGATCCGTAGACATCTGCAAACGCTATTTCCTTGCAAGGAAGTGTCGCATTTACATTCATTTGAATCGTAGACGAGGAATGCATAACACTTCGCAATGAATATTATATCTTATCATGAAACATAGATATGAGATGCAATGTCTCGTTTTAAGAAGCATTTGAACTCTATTGCTTCGATACGTGGACATCTGCAATCACTATTTCCTTGCAAAGAAGTGTCGCATTTACATTCATTTGAAGTGTAGCCGAGGAATACATAACACTTCGCAAATCGTATTATATCTTACCATGAAACATAGAAATGACATGCGATATCGCGTCTTAAGAAGCATCAGAAATCCATTACTACGATACGTAGACATCTGCAAACGCTATTTCCTTGCAAGAAAGTGTCGCATTTACATTCATTTGAAGTGTAGACGACGGATACATAACACTTCGCAAATCATATTATACCTTACCATGAATCATAGAAATGAGATGCGATATCGCGTTTTAAGAATCATAAGAACTCTATTGCAACGATACGTAGACATCTGCAAACGATATTTCCTTGCAAGCAAGTGTCGCATTTACATTCATTTGATGTGTAGACGAGGAATACATAACACTTCGCAAATCATATTATATCTTACCATGAAACATAGGAATGAGATGCGATATCGCGTTCTAAGAAGCATTAGAACTAAACTGCGACGATACGTAGACATCTGCAAACGCTATTTCCTAGCGAGGAAGTGTCGCATTTACATTCATTTGAATCGTAGACGAGGAATGCATAACACTTCGCAATGAATATTATATCTTATCATGAAACATATATATGAGATGCAATATCTCGTTTTGAGAAGCATTTGAACTCTATTGCTTCGATACGTAGATATCTGCAAACACTATTTCCTAGCGAGGAAGTGTCGCATTCACATTCATTTGAAGTGTAGACGAGGAATACATAACACTTCGCAAATCATATTATACCTTACCATGAAACATAGAAATGAGATGCGATATCGCGTTTTAAGAATCATAAGAACTCTATTGCAACGATACGTAGACATCTGCAAACGCTATTTCCTTGCAAGGAAGTGTCGCATTTACATTCATTTGATGTGTAGACGAGGAATACATAACACTTCGCAAATCATATTATATCTTACCATGAAACATAGAAATGAGATGCGATATCGCGTTTTAAGAAGCATTAGAACTCAACTTGCTACGATACGTAGACATCTGCAAAAGCTATTTCCTAGCGAGGATGTGTCGCATTTGCATTCATTTGAATTGTAGACGAGGAATACATAACACTCCGCAAATCATATTATATCTTACCATGAAACATAGAAATGAGATGCGATATCGCGTTTTAAGAATCATAAGAACTCTACTGCTACGATACGTAGACATCTGCAATCGCTATTCCCTTGCAAAGAAGTGTCGCATTTACATTCATTTGAAGTGTAGCCGAGGAATACATAACACTTCGCAAATCGTATTATATCTTACCATGAAACATAGAAATGAGATGCGATATCGCGTTTTAAGAAGCATTAGAACTCTATTGCTACGATCCGTAGACATCTGCAAACGCTATTTCCTTGCAAGGAAGTGTCGCATTTACATTCATTTGAATCGTAGACGAGGAATGCATAACACTTCGCAATGAATATTATATCTTATCATGAAACATAGATATGAGATGCAATGTCTCGTTTTAAGAAGCATTTGAACTCTATTGCTTCGATACGTGGACATCTGCAATCACTATTTCCTTGCAAAGAAGTGTCGCATTTACATTCATTTGAAGTGTAGCCGAGGAATACATAACACTTCGCAAATCGTATTATATCTTACCATGAAACATAGAATTGAGATGCGATATCGCGTTTTAAGAAGCATTTGAACTCTATTGCTTCGATACGTAGGCATCTGCAAACGCTATTTCCTAGCGAGGAAGTGTCGCATTCGCATTCATTTGAAGTGTAGACGAGGAATACATAACACTTCGCAAATCATATTATATCTTACCATGAAACATAGAAATGAGATGCGATATCGCGTTTTAAGAAGCATTTGAACTCTATTGCTTCGATACGTAGACATCTGCAAACGCTATTTCCAAGCGAGGAAGTGTCGCCTTCACATTCATTTGAAGTGTAGACGAGGAATACATAACACTTCGCAGATCATATTGTATCTTACCATGAAACATAGAAATGAGTTGCGATATCGCGTTTTAAGAAGCATTAGAACTCTACTGCTTCGATACGCAGACATCTGCAAACGCTATTTCCTAGCGAGGAAGTCACATTCACATTCATTTGAAGTGTAGACGAGGAATACATAACACTTCGCAAATCATGTTTTATCTTACCATGAAACATAGAAATGAGATGCGATATCGCTTTTTAAGAAAGATATGAACTCTATTGCTACGATACGTAGACATGTGCAATCGCTACTACCTTGCAAGGAAGTGTCGCATTTACTTTCATTTGAATCGTAGACGAGGAATACATGACACTTCGCAATGAATATTATATCTTATCATGAAACATAGATATGAGATGCAATATCTCGTTTTAAGAAGCACATTGAACTCTATTGCTTCGATACGTAGACATCTGCTAACGCTATTTCCATGCAAGGAAGTGTCGCATTTACATTCATTTGAAGTGTAGACGAGGAATACATGATACTTCGCAAATCATATTATATCTTACCATGAAACATAGGAATGAGATGTGATATTGCGTTTTAAGAAGCATTTGAACTCTATTGCTTCGATACGTAGACATCTGCAAACGCTATTTCCTTGCAAAGAAGTGTCGCATTTACACTCATTTGAAGTGTAGACGAGGAATACATAACACTTCGCAAATCATATTATATCTTACCATGAAACATAGAAATGACATGCGATATCGCGTTTTAAGAAGCATCAGAAATCCATTACTACGATACGTAGACATCAGCAAACGCTATTTCCTTGCAAGAAAGTGTCGCATTTACATTCATTTGAAGTGTAGACGACGGATACATAACACTTCGCAAATCATATTATTCCTTACCATGAAACATAGAAATGAGATGCGATATCGCGTTTTAAGAATCATAAGAACTCTATTGCAACGATACGTAGACATCTGCAAACGCTATTTCCTTGCAAGCAAGTGTGGCATTTACATTCATTTGATGTGTAGACGAGGAATACATAACACTTCGCAAATCATATTATATCTTACCATGAAACATAGAAATGAGATGCGATATCGCGTTTTAAGAAGCATTAGAACTCAACTGCTACGATACGTAGACATCTGCAAACGCTATTTCCTAGCGAGGAAGTGTCGCATTTGCATTCATTTGAAGTGTAGACGAGGAATACATAACACTCCGCAAATCATATTATATCTTACCATGAAACATAGAAATGAGATGCGATATCGCGTTTTAAGAATCATAAGAACTCTACTGGTACGATACGTAGACATCTGCAATCGCTATTTTCTTGCAAAGAAGTGTCGCATTTACATTCATTTGAAGTGTAGCCGAGGAATACATAACACTTCGCAAATCGTATTATATCTTACCATGAAACATAGAAATGAGATGCGATATCGCGTTTTAAGAAGCATTAGAACTCTATTGCTACGATACGTAGAAATCTGCAAGCGCTATTTCCTTGCAAGGAAGTGTCGCATTTACATTCATTCGAATCGTAGACGAGGAATGCATAACACTTCGCAATGAATATTATATCTTATCATGAAACATAGATATGAGATGCAATATCTCGTTTTAAGAAGCATTTGAACTCTATTGCTTCGATACGTAGACATCTGCTAACGCTATTTCCTTGCAAGGAAGTGTCACATTTACATTCATTTGAAGTGTAGACGAGGAATGCATGACACTTCGCAAATCATATTATATCTTACCATGAAACATAGAAAAGAGATGCGATATCGCGTTTTAAGAAGCATTAGAAAGCTATTGCTACGATACGTAGACATCTGCAAACGCTATTTCCTAGCGAGGAAGTATCGCATTCACATTCATTTGAAGTGTAGACGAGGAATACATAACACTTCGCAAATCATGTTATATCTTACCATGAAACATAGAAATGAGATGCGATATCGCGTTTTAAGAAGCATTAGAACTCTATTGCTACGATACGTAGACATCTGCAAATGCTATTTCCTTGCAAGGAAGTGTCGCATTTACATTCATTTGAATCGTAGACGAGGAATGCATAACACTTCGCAATGAATATTATATCTTATCATAAAACATATATATGAGATGCAATATCTTGTTTTAAGAAGCATTTGAACTCTATTGCTTCGATACGTAGACATCTGCAAACACTATTTCCTAGCGAGGAAGTGTCGCATTCACATTCATTTGAAGTGTAGACGAGGAATACATAACACCTCGCAAATCATATTGTAACTTACCATGACACATAGAAATGAGATGCGATATCGCGTTTTAAGAATCATAAGAACTCTATTGCTACGATACGTAGACATCTGCAAACGCTATTTCCTTGCAAGGAAGTGTCGCATTTACATTCATCTGAATCGTAGACGAGGAATGCATAACACTTCGCAATGAATATTATATCTTGTCATGAAACATAGATATGAGATGCAATATCTCGTTTTAAGAAGCATCAGAAATCCATTGCTACGATACGTAGACATCTGCAAACGCTATTTCCTTGCAAGAAAGTGTCGCATTTACATTCATTTGAAGTGTAGACGACGGATACATAACACTTCGCAAATCATATTACACCTTACCATGAAACATAGAAATGAGATGCGATATCGCGTTTTAAGAATCATAAGAACTCTATTGTAACGATACGTAGACATCTGCAAACGCTACTTCCTTGCAAGGAAGTGTCGCATTTACATTCATTTGATGTGTAGACGAGGAATACATAACACTTCGCAAATCATATTATATCTTACCATGAAACATAGAAATGAGATGCGATATCGCGTTTTAAGAAGCATTAGAACACAACTTGCTACGATACGTAGACATCTGCAAACGCTATTTCCTAGCGAGGATGTGTCGCATTTGCTTTCATTTGAATTGTAGACGAGGAATACATAACACTCCGCAAATCATATTATATCTTACCATGAAACATAGAAATGAGATGCGATATCGCGTTTTAAGAATCATAAGAACTCTACTACTACGATACGTAGATATCTGCAATCGCTATTTCCTTGCAAAGAAGTGTCGCATTTACATTCATTTGAAGTGTAGCCGAGGAATACATAACACTTCGCAAATCGTATTATATCTTACCATGAAACATAGAAATGAGATGCGATATCGCGTTTTAAGAAGCATTACAACTCTATTGCTACGATCCGTAGACATCTGCAAACGCTATTTCCTTGCAAGGAAGTGTCGCATTTACATTCATTTGAATCGTAGACGAGGAATGCATAACACTTCGCAATGAATATTATATCTTATCATGAAACATAGATATGAGATGCAATATCTCGTTTTAAGAAGCATTTGAACTCTATTGCTTCGATACGTGGACATCTGCAATCGCTATTTCCTTGCAAAGAAGTGTCGCATTTACATTCATTTGAAGTGTAGCCGAGGAATACATAACACTTCGCAAATCGTATTATATCTTACCATGAAACATAGAAATGAGATGCGATATCGCGTTTTAAGAAGCATTTGAACTCTATTGCTTCGATACGTAGACATCTGCAAACGCTATTTCCTAGCGAGGAAGTGTCGCATTTGCATTCATTTGAAGTGTAGACGAGGAATACATAACACTTCGCAAATCATATTATATCTTACCATGAAACATAGAAATGAGATGCGATATCGCGTTCTAAGAAGCATTAGAACAATACTGCTACTATAGGTAGACATTTGCAAACGCTACTTCCTTGCAAGGAAGTGTCGCATTTGCTTTCATTTGAAGTGTAGACGAGGAATACATAACACTCCGCAAATCATATTATATCCTACCATGAAACATAGAAATGAGATGCGATATCGCGTTTTAAGAATCATAAGATCTCTACTGCTACGATACGTAGACATCTGCAATCGCTATTTCCTTGCAAAGAAGTGTCGCATTTACATTCATTTGTAGTGTAGCCGAGGAATACATAACACTTCGCAAATCGTATTATGTCTTACCATGAAACATAGAAATGAGATGCGATATCGCGTTTTAAGAAGCATTAGAACTCTATTGCTACGATACGTAGACATCTGCAAATGCTATTTCCTTGCAAGGAAGTGTCGCATTTACATTCATTTGAATCGTAGACGAGGAATGCATAACACTTCGCAATGAATATTATATCTTATCATAAAACATATATATGAGATGCAATATCTTGTTTTAAGAAGCATTTGAACTCTATTGCTTCGATACGTAGACATCTGCAAACACTATTTCCTAGCGAGGAAGTGTCGCATTCACATTCATTTGAAGTGTAGACGAGGAATACATAACACCTCGCAAATAATATTGTAACTTACCATGACACATAGAAATGAGATGCGATATCGCGTTTTAAGAAGCATTAGAACTCTATTGCTACGATACGTAGAAATCTGCAAGCGCTATTTCCTTGCAAGGAAGTGTCGCATTTACATTCATTCGAATCGTAGACGAGGAATGCATAACACTTCGCAATGAATATTATATCTTATCATGAAACATAGATATGAGATGCAATATCTCGTTTTAAGAAGCATTTGAACTCTATTGCTTCGATACGTAGACATCTGCAAACGCTATTTCCTTGCAAGGAAGTGTCACATTTACATTCATTTGAAGTGTAGACGAGGAATGCATGACACTTCGCAAATCATATTATATCTTACCATGAAACATAGAAAAGAGATGCGATATCGCGTTTTAAGAAGCATTAGAAAGCTATTGCTACGATACGTAGACATCTGCAAACGCTATTTCCTAGCGAGGAAGTATCGCATTCACATTCATTTGAAGTGTAGACGAGGAATACATAACACTTCGCAAATCATGTTATATCTTACCATGAAACATAGAAATGAGATGCGATATCGCGTTTTAAGAAGCATTAGAACTCTATTGCTACGATACGTAGACATCTGCAAATGCTATTTCCTTGCAAGGAAGTGTCGCATTTACATTCATTTGAATCGTAGACGAGGAATGCATAACACTTCGCAATGAATATTATATCTTATCATAAAACATATATATGAGATGCAATATCTTGTTTTAAGAAGCATTTGAACTCTATTGCTTCGATACGTAGACATCTGCAAACACTATTTCCTAGCGAGGAAGTGTCGCATTCACATTCATTTGAAGTGTAGACGAGGAATACATAACACCTCGCAAATCATATTGTAACTTACCATGACACATAGAAATGAGATGCGATATCGCGTTTTAAGAATCATAAGAACTCTATTGCTACGATACGTAGACATCTGCAAACGCTATTTCCTTGCAAGGAAGTGTCGCATTTACATTCATCTGAATCGTAGACGAGGAATGCATAACACTTCGCAATGAATATTATATCTTGTCATGAAACATAGATATGAGATGCAATATCTCGTTTTAAGAAGCATCAGAAATCCATTGCTACGATACGTAGACATCTGCAAACGCTATTTCCTTGCAAGAAAGTGTCGCATTTACATTCATTTGAAGTGTAGACGACGGATACATAACACTTCGCAAATCATATTACACCTTACCATGAAACATAGAAATGAGATGCGATATCGCGTTTTAAGAATCATAAGAACTCTATTGTAACGATACGTAGACATCTGCAAACGCTACTTCCTTGCAAGGAAGTGTCGCATTTACATTCATTTGATGTGTAGACGAGGAATACATAACACTTCGCAAATCATATTATATCTTACCATGAAACATAGAAATGAGATGCGATATCGCGTTTTAAGAAGCATTAGAACACAACTTGCTACGATACGTAGACATCTGCAAACGCTATTTCCTAGCGAGGATGTGTCGCATTTGCTTTCATTTGAATTGTAGACGAGGAATACATAACACTCCGCAAATCATATTATATCTTACCATGAAACATAGAAATGAGATGCGATATCGCGTTTTAAGAATCATAAGAACTCTACTACTACGATACGTAGATATCTGCAATCGCTATTTCCTTGCAAAGAAGTGTCGCATTTACATTCATTTGAAGTGTAGCCGAGGAATACATAACACTTCGCAAATCGTATTATATCTTACCATGAAACATAGAAATGAGATGCGATATCGCGTTTTAAGAAGCATTACAACTCTATTGCTACGATCCGTAGACATCTGCAAACGCTATTTCCTTGCAAGGAAGTGTCGCATTTACATTCATTTGAATCGTAGACGAGGAATGCATAACACTTCGCAATGAATATTATATCTTATCATGAAACATAGATATGAGATGCAATATCTCGTTTTAAGAAGCATTTGAACTCTATTGCTTCGATACGTGGACATCTGCAATCGCTATTTCCTTGCAAAGAAGTGTCGCATTTACATTCATTTGAAGTGTAGCCGAGGAATACATAACACTTCGCAAATCGTATTATATCTTACCATGAAACATAGAAATGAGATGCGATATCGCGTTTTAAGAAGCATTTGAACTCTATTGCTTCGATACGTAGACATCTGCAAACGCTATTTCCTAGCGAGGAAGTGTCGCATTTGCATTCATTTGAAGTGTAGACGAGGAATACATAACACTTCGCAAATCATATTATATCTTACCATGAAACATAGAAATGAGATGCGATATCGCGTTCTAAGAAGCATTAGAACAATACTGCTACTATAGGTAGACATTTGCAAACGCTATTTCCTTGCAAGGAAGTGTCGCATTTGCTTTCATTTGAAGTGTAGACGAGGAATACATAACACTCCGCAAATCATATTATATCCTACCATGAAACATAGAAATGAGATGCGATATCGCGTTTTAAGAATCATAAGATCTCTACTGCTACGATACGTAGACATCTGCAATCGCTATTTCCTTGCAAAGAAGTGTCGCATTTACATTCATTTGTAGTGTAGCCGAGGAATACATAACACTTCGCAAATCGTATTATGTCTTACCATGAAACATAGAAATGAGATGCGATATCGCGTTTTAGAATCATAAGAACTCTATAGCTACGATACGTAGACATCTGCAAACGCTATTTCCTTGCAAAGAAGTGTCGCATTTACATTCATTTGAAGTGTAGACGAGGAATACATAACACTTCGCAAATCATATTATATCTTACCATGAAACATAGAAATGAGATGCGATATCGCTTTTTAAGAAGCATTAGAACACAACTTGCTACGATACGTAAACATCTGCAAACGCTATTTCCGAGCAAGAAAGTGTCGCATTTACATTCATTTGAAGTGTAGCCGAGGAATACAGAACACTTCGCAAATCGTATTATATCTTACCATGAAACATAGAAATGAGATGCGATATCGCGTTTTAAGAAGCATTAGAACTCTATTGCTACGATCCGTAGACATCTGCAAACGCTATTTCCTTGCAAGGAAGTGTCGCATTTACATTCATTTGAAGTGTAGACGAGGAATACATAACACTCCGCAAATCATATTATATCTTACCATGAAACATTGAAATGAGATGCGATATCGCGTTTTAAGAATCATAAGAACTCTATTGCAACGATACGTAGACATCTGCAAACGCTATTTCCTTGCAAAGAAGTGTCGCATTTACATTCATTTGAAGTGTAGACGAGGAATACATAACACTTCGCAAATCATATTATATCTTACCATGAAACATAGAAATGACATGCGATATCTCGTTTTAAGAAGCATCAGAAATCCATTGCTACGATACGTAGACATCTGCCAACGCTATTTCCTTGCAAGAAAGTGTCGCATTTACATTCATTTGAAGTGTAGACGACGGATACATAACACTTCGCAAATCATATTACACCTTACCATGAAACATAGAAATGAGATGCGATATCGCGTTTTAAGAATCATAAGAACTCTATTGTAACGATACGTAGACATCTGCAAACGCTACTTCCTTGCAAGGAAGTGTCGCATTTACATTCATTTGATGTGTAGACGAGGAATACATAACACTTCGCAAATCATATTATATCTTACCATGAAACATAGAAATGAGATGCGATATCGCGTTTTAAGAAGCATTAGAACACAACTTGCTACGATACGTAGACATCTGCAAACGCTATTTCCTAGCGAGGATGTGTCGCATTTGCATTCATTTGAATTGTAGACGAGGAATACATAACACTCCGCAAATCATATTATATCTTACCATGAAACATAGAAATGAGATGCGATATCGCGTTTTAAGAATCATAAGAACTCTACTACTACGATACGTAGATATCTGCAATCGCTATTTCCTTGCAAAGAAGTGTCGCATTTACATTCATTTGAAGTGTAGCCGAGGAATACATAACACTTCGCAAATCGTATTATATCTTACCATGAAACATAGAAATGAGATGCGATATCGCGTTTTAAGAAGCATTACAACTCTATTGCTACGATCCGTAGACATCTGCAAACGCTATTTCCTTGCAAGGAAGTGTCGCATTTACATTCATTTGAATCGTAGACGAGGAATGCATAACACTTCGCAATGAATATTATATCTTATCATGAAACATAGATATGAGATGCAATATCTCGTTTTAAGAAGCATTTGAACTCTATTGCTTCGATACGTGGACATCTGCAATCGCTATTTCCTTGCAAAGAAGTGTCGCATTTACATTCATTTGAAGTGTAGCCGAGGAATACATAACACTTCGCAAATCGTATTATATCTTACCATGAAACATAGAAATGAGATGCGATATCGCGTTTTAAGAAGCATTTGAACTCTATTGCTTCGATACGTAGACATCTGCGAACGCTATTTCCTAGCGAGGAAGTGTCGCATTCGCATTCATTTGAAGTGTAGACGAGGAATACATAACACTTCGCAAATCATATTATATCTTACCATGAAACATAGAAATGAGATGCGATATCGCGTTTTAAGAAGCATTAGAACTCAACTGCTACGATACGTAGACATCTGCAAACGCTATTTCCTAGCGAGGAAGTGTCGCATTTGCATTCATTTGAAGTGTAGACGAGGAATACATAACACTCCGCAAATCATATTATATCTTACCATGAAACATAGAAATGAGATGCGATATCGCGTTTTAAGAATCATAAGAACTCTACTGGTACGATACGTAGACATCTGCAATCGCTATTTTCTTGCAAAGAAGTGTCGCGTTTACATTCATTTGAAGTGTACCCGAGGAATACATAACACTTCGCAAATCGTATTATATCTTACCATGAAACATAGAAATGAGATGCGATATCGCGTTTTAAGAAGCATTAGAACTCTATTGCTACGATACGTAGAAATCTGCAAGCGCTATTTCCTTGCAAGGAAGTGTCGCATTTACATTCATTTGAATCGTAGACGAGGAATGCATAACACTTCGCAATGAATATTATATCTTATCATGAAACATAGATATGAGATGCAATATCTCGTTTTAAGAAGCATTTGAACTCTATTGCTTCGATACGTAGACATCTGCAAACGCTATTTCCTTGCAAGGAAGTGTCACATTTACATTCATTTGAAGTGTAGACGAGGAATACATGACACTTCGAAATTCATATTATATCTTACCATGAAACATAGAAAAGAGATGCGATATCGCGTTTTAAGAAGCATTAGAAAGCTATTGCTACGATACGTAGACATCTGCAAACGCTATTTCCTAGCGAGGAAGTATCGCATTCACATTCATTTGAAGTGTAGACGAGGAATACATAACACTTCGCAAATCATGTTATATCTTACCATGAAACATAGAAATGAGATGCGATATCGCGTTTTAAGAATCATAAGAACTCTATTGCTACGATACGTAGACATCTGCAAACGCTATTTCCTTGCAAGGAAGTGTAGCATTTACATTCATCTGAATCGTAGACGAGGAATGCATAACACTTCGCAATGAATATTATATCTTATCATGAAACATAGATATGAGATGCAATATCTCGTTTTAAGAAGCATTTGAACTCTATTGCTTCGATACGTAGACATCTGCAAACGCTATTTCCTTGCAAGGAAGTGTCGCATTTACATTCATTTGAAGTGTAGACGACGGATACATAACACTTCGCAAATCATATTATACCTTACCATGAAACATAGAAATGAGATGCGATATCGCCTTTTAAGAATCATAAGAACTCTATTGCAACGATACGTAGACATCTGCAAACGCTATTTCCTAGCGAGGAAGTGTCGCATTCGCATTCATTTGAAGTGTAGACGAGGAATACATAACACTTCGCAAATCATATTGTATCTTACCATGAAACATAGAAATGAGATGCGATATCGCGTTTTAAGAAGCATTAGAACTCTACTGCTACGATACGCAGACATCTGCAAACGCTATTTCCTAGCGAGGAAGTGTCACATTCACATTCATTTGAAGTGTAGACGAGGAATACATAACACTTCGCAAATCATATTATATCTTACCATGAAACATAGAAATGAGATGCGATATCGCGTTTTAAGAAGCATTAGAACTCTATTGCTACGATACGTAGACATCTGCAAATGCTATTTCCTTGCAAGGAAGTGTCGCATTTACATTCATTTGAATCGTAGCCTAGGAATGCATAACACTTCGCAATGAATATTATATCTTATCATGAAACATATATATGAGATGCAATATCTTGTTTTAAGAAGCATTTGAACTCTATTGCTTCGATACGTAGACATCTGCAAACACTATTTCCTAGCGAGGAAGTGTCGCATTCACATTCATTTGAAGTGTAGACGAGGAATACATAACACTTCGCAAATCATATTGTATCTTACCATGACACATAGAAATGAGATGCGATATCGCGTTTTAAGAATCATAAGAACTCTATTGCTACGATACGTAGACATCTGCAAACGCTATTTCCTTGCAAGGAAGTGTCGCATTTACATTCATTTGAATCGTAGACGAGGAATGCATAACACTTCGCAATGAATATTACATCTTATCATGAAACATATATATGAGATGCAATATCTTGTTTTAAGAAGCATTTGAACTCTATTGCTTCGATACGTAGACATCTGCAAACACTATTTCCTAGCGAGGAAGTGTCGCATTCACATTCATTTGAAGTGTAGACGAGGAATACATAACACTTCGCAAATCATATTGTATCTTACCATGACACATAGAAATGAGATGCGATATCGCGTTTTAAGAATCATAAGAACTCTATTGCTACGATACGTAGACATCTGCAAACGCTATTTCCTTGCAAGGAAGTGTCGCATTTACATTCATCTGAATCGTAGACGAGGAATGCATAACACTTCGCAATGAATATTATATCTTGTCATGAAACATAGATATGAGATGCAATATCTCGTTTTAAGAAGCATCAGAAATCCATTGCTACGATACGTAGACATCTGCAAACGCTATTTCCTTGCAAGAAAGTGTCGCATTTACATTCATTTGAAGTGTAGACGACGGATACATAACACTTCGCAAATCATATTATACCTTACCATGAAACATAGAAATGAGATGCGATATCGCGTTTTAAGAATCATAAGAACTCTATTGTAACGATACGTAGACATCTGCAAACGCTATTTCCTTGCAAGGAAGTGTCGCATTTACATTCATTTGATGTGTAGACGAGGAATACATAACACTTCGCAAATCATATTATATCTTACCATGAAACATAGAAATGAGATGCGATATCGCGTTTTAAGAAGCATTAGAGCACAACTTGCTACGATACGTAGACATCTGCAAACGCTATTTCCTAGCGAGGATGTGTCGCATTTGCATTCATTTGAATTGTAGACGAGGAATACATAACACTCCGCAAATCATATTATATCTTACCATGAAACATAGAAATGAGATGCGATATCGCGTTTTAAGAATCATAAGAACTCTACTACTACGATACCTAGATATCTGCAATCGCTATTTCCTTGCAAAGAAGTGTCGCATTTACATTCATTTGAAGTGTAGCCGAGGAATACATAACACTTCGCAAATCGTATTATATCTTACCATGAAACATAGAAATGAGATGCGATATCGCGTTGTAAGAAGCATTACAACTCTATTGCTACGATCCGTAGACATCTGCAAACGCTATTTCCTTGCAAGGAAGTGTCGCATTTACATTCATTTGAATCGTAGACGAGGAATGCATAACACTTCGCAATGAATATTGTATCTTATCATGAAACATAGATATGAGATGCAATATCTCGTTTTAAGAAGCATTTGAACTCTATTGCTTCGATACGTAGACATCTGCAATCGCTATTTCCTTGCAAAGAAGTGTCGCATTTACATTCATTTGAAGTGTAGCCGAGGAATACATAACACTTCGCAAATCGTATTATATCTTACCATGAAACATAGAAATGAGATGCGATATCGCGTTTTAAGAAGCATTTGAACTCTATTGCTTCGATACGTAGACATCTGCAAACGCTATTTCCTAGCGAGGAAGTGTCGCATTCGCATTCATTTGAAGTGTAGACGAGGAATACATAACACTTCGCAAATCATATTGTATCTTACCATGAAACATAGAAATGAGATGCGATATCGCGTTTTAAGAAGCATTAGAACTCTACTGCTACGATACGCAGACATCTGCAAACGCTATTTCCTAGCGAGGAAGTGTCACATTCACATTCATTTGAAGTGTAGACGAGGAATACATAACACTTCGCAAATCATATTATATCTTACCATGAAACATAGAAATGAGATGCGATATCGCGTTTTAAGAAGCATTAGAACTCTATTGCTACGATACGTAGACATCTGCAAATGCTATTTCCTTGCAAGGAAGTGTCGCATTTACATTCATTTGAATCGTAGCCTAGGAATGCATAACACTTCGCAATGAATATTATATCTTATCATGAAACATATATATGAGATGCAATATCTTGTTTTAAGAAGCATTTGAACTCTATTGCTTCGATACGTAGACATCTGCAAACACTATTTCCTAGCGAGGAAGTGTCGCATTCACATTCATTTGAAGTGTAGACGAGGAATACATAACACTTCGCAAATCATATTGTATCTTACCATGACACATAGAAATGAGATGCGATATCGCGTTTTAAGAATCATAAGAACTCTATTGCTACGATACGTAGACATCTGCAAACGCTATTTCCTTGCAAGGAAGTGTCGCATTTACATTCATTTGAATCGTAGACGAGGAATGCATAACACTTCGCAATGAATATTACATCTTATCATGAAACATATATATGAGATGCAATATCTTGTTTTAAGAAGCATTTGAACTCTATTGCTTCGATACGTAGACATCTGCAAACACTATTTCCTAGCGAGGAAGTGTCGCATTCACATTCATTTGAAGTGTAGACGAGGAATACATAACACTTCGCAAATCATATTGTATCTTACCATGACACATAGAAATGAGATGCGATATCGCGTTTTAAGAATCATAAGAACTCTATTGCTACGATACGTAGACATCTGCAAACGCTATTTCCTTGCAAGGAAGTGTCGCATTTACATTCATCTGAATCGTAGACGAGGAATGCATAACACTTCGCAATGAATATTATATCTTGTCATGAAACATAGATATGAGATGCAATATCTCGTTTTAAGAAGCATCAGAAATCCATTGCTACGATACGTAGACATCTGCAAACGCTATTTCCTTGCAAGAAAGTGTCGCATTTACATTCATTTGAAGTGTAGACGACGGATACATAACACTTCGCAAATCATATTATACCTTACCATGAAACATAGAAATGAGATGCGATATCGCGTTTTAAGAATCATAAGAACTCTATTGTAACGATACGTAGACATCTGCAAACGCTATTTCCTTGCAAGGAAGTGTCGCATTTACATTCATTTGATGTGTAGACGAGGAATACATAACACTTCGCAAATCATATTATATCTTACCATGAAACATAGAAATGAGATGCGATATCGCGTTTTAAGAAGCATTAGAGCACAACTTGCTACGATACGTAGACATCTGCAAACGCTATTTCCTAGCGAGGATGTGTGGCATTTGCATTCATTTGAATTGTAGACGAGGAATACATAACACTCCGCAAATCATATTATATCTTACCATGAAACATAGAAATGAGATGCGATATCGCGTTTTAAGAATCATAAGAACTCTACTACTACGATACGTAGATATCTGCAATCGCTATTTCCTTGCAAAGAAGTGTCGCATTTACATTCATTTGAAGTGTAGCCGAGGAATACATAACACTTCGCAAATCGTATTATATCTTACCATGAAACATAGAAATGAGATGCGATATCGCGTTGTAAGAAGCATTACAACTCTATTGCTACGATCCGTAGACATCTGCAAACGCTATTTCCTTGCAAGGAAGTGTCGCATTTACATTCATTTGAATCGTAGACGAGGAATGCATAACACTTCGCAATGAATATTGTATCTTATCATGAAACATAGATATGAGATGCAATATCTCGTTTTAAGAAGCATTTGAACTCTACTGCTTCGATACGTGGACATCTGCAATCACTATTTCCTTGCAAGGAAGTGTCGCATTTACATTCATTTGAAGTGTAGACGACGGATACATAACACTTCGCAAATCATATTATACCTTACCATGAAACATAGAAATGAGATGCGATATCGCGTTTTAAGAATCATAAGAACTCTATTGTAACGATACGTAGACATCTGCAAACGCTATTTCCTTGCAAGGAAGTGTCGCATTTACATTCATTTGATGTGTAGACGAGGAATACATAACACTTCGCAAATCATATTATATCTTACCATGAAACATAGAAATGAGATGCGATATCGCGTTTTAAGAAGCATTAGAGCACAACTTGCTACGATACGTAGACATCTGCAAACGCTATTTCCTAGCGAGGATGTGTGGCATTTGCATTCATTTGAATTGTAGACGAGGAATACATAACACTCCGCAAATCATATTATATCTTACCATGAAACATAGAAATGAGATGCGATATCGCGTTTTAAGAATCATAAGAACTCTACTACTACGATACGTAGATATCTGCAATCGCTATTTCCTTGCAAAGAAGTGTCGCATTTACATTCATTTGAAGTGTAGCCGAGGAATACATAACACTTCGCAAATCGTATTATATCTTACCATGAAACATAGAAATGAGATGCGATATCGCGTTGTAAGAAGCATTACAACTCTATTGCTACGATCCGTAGACATCTGCAAACGCTATTTCCTTGCAAGGAAGTGTCGCATTTACATTCATTTGAATCGTAGACGAGGAATGCATAACACTTCGCAATGAATATTGTATCTTATCATGAAACATAGATATGAGATGCAATATCTCGTTTTAAGAAGCATTTGAACTCTACTGCTTCGATACGTGGACATCTGCAATCACTATTTCCTTGCAAGGAAGTGTCGCATTTACATTCATTTGAAGTGTAGCCGAGGAATACATAACACTTCGCAAATCGTATTATATCTTACCATGAAACATAGAAATGAGATGCGATATCGCGTTTTAAGGAGCATTTGAACTCTATTGCTTCGATACGTAGACATCTGCAAACGCTATTTCCTAGCGAGGAAGTGTCGCATTCGCATTCATTTGAAGTGTAGACGAGGAATACATAACACTTCGCAAATCATATTATATCTTACCATGAAACATAGAAATGAGATGCGATATCGCGTTTTAAGAAGCATTTGAACTCTATTGTTTCGATACGTAGACATCTGCAAACGCTATTTCCTTGCAAGGAAGTGTCGCATTTACATTCATTTGATGTGTAGACGAGGAATACATAACACTTCGCAAATCATATTATATCTTACCATGAAACATAGAAATGAGATGCGATATCGCGTTTTAAGAAGCATTAGAACTCAACTTGCTACGATACGTAGACATCTGCAAACGCTATTTCCTAGCGAGGATGTGTCGCATTTGCATTCATTTGAATTGTAGACGAGGAATACATAACACTCCGCAAATCATATTATATCTTACCATGAAACATAGAAATGAGATGCGATATCGCTTTTTAAGAATGATATGAACTCTATTGCTACGATACGTAGACATGTGCAATCGCTACTACCTTGCAAGGAAGTGTCGCATTTACTTTCATTTGAATCGTAGACGAGGAATACATGACACTTCGCAAATCGTATTATATCTTACCATGAAACATAGAAATGAGATGCGATATCGCGTGTTAAGAAGCATTTGAACTCTACTGCTACGATACGCAGACATCTGCAAACGCTATTTCCTAGCGAGGAAGTGTCGCATTCACATTCATTTGAAATGTAGACGAGGAATACATAACACTTCGCAAATCGTATTATATCTTACCATGAATCATAGAAATGAGATGCGATATCGCGTTTTAAGAAGCATTAGAACTCAACTGCGACGATACGTAGACATCTGCAAACGCTATTTCCTAGCGAGGAAGTGTCGCATTTGCATTCATTTGAAGTGTAGACGAGGAATACATAACACTCCGCAAATCATATTGTATCTTACCATGAAACATAGAAATGAGATGCGATATCGCGTTTTAAGAAGCATTAGAACTCTACTGCTACGATACGCAGACATCTGCAAACGCTATTTCCTAGCGAGGAAGTGTCACATTCACATTCATTTGAAGTGTAGACGAGGAATACATAACACTTCGCAAATCATATTATATCTTACCATGAAGCATAGAAATGAGATGCGATATCGCGTTTTAAGAAGCATTAGAACTCTATTGCTACGATACGTAGACATCTGCAAATGCTATTTCCTTGCAAGGAAGTGTCGCATTTACATTCATTTGAATCGTAGACGAGGAATGCATAACACTTCGCAATGAATATTATATCTTATCATGAAACATATATATGAGATGCAATATCTTGTTTTAAGAAGCATTTGAAATCTACTGCTTCGATACGTAGACATCTGCAAACACTATTTCCTAGCGAGGAAGTGTCGCATTCACATTCATTTGAAGTGTAGACGAGGAATACATAACACTTCGCAAATCATATTGTATCTTACCATGACACATAGAAATGAGATGCGATATCGCGTTTTAAGAATCATAAGAACTCTATTGCTACGATACGTAGACATCTGCAAACGCTATTTCCTTGCAAGGAAGTGTCGCATTTACATTCATCTGAATCGTAGACGAGGAATGCATAACACTTCGCAATGAATATTATATCTTGTCATGAAACATAGATATGAGATGCAATATCTCGTTTTAAGAAGCATCAGAAATCCATTGCTACGATACGTAGACATCTGCAAACGCTATTTCCTTGCAAGAAAGTGTCGCATTTACATTCATTTGAAGTGTAGACGACGGATACATAACACTTCGCAAATCATATTATACCTTACCATGAAACATAGAAATGAGATGCGATATCGCGTTTTAAGAATCATAAGAACTCTATTGTAACGATACGTAGACATCTGCAAACGCTATTTCCTTGCAAGGAAGTGTCGCATTTACATTCATTTGATGTGTAGACGAGGAATACATAACACTTCGCAAATCATATTATATCTTACCATGAAACATAGAAATGAGATGCGATATCGCGTTTTAAGAAGCATTAGAACACAACTTGCTACGATACGTAGACATCTGCAAACGCTATTTCCTAGCGAGAATGTGTCGCATTTGCATTCATTTGAATTGTAGACGAGGAATACATAACACTCCGCAAATCATATTATATCTTACCATGAAACATAGAAATGAGATGCGATATCGCGTTTTAAGAATCATAAGAACTCTACTACTACGATACGTAGATATCTGCAATCGCTATTTCCTTGCAAAGAAGTGTCGCATTTACATTCATTTGAAGTGTAGCCGAGGAATACATAACACTTCGCAAATCGTATTATATCTTACCATGAAACATAGAAATGAGATGCGATATCGCGTGTTAAGAAGCATTTGAACTCTACTGCTACGATACGCAGACATCTGCAAACGCTATTTCCTAGCGAGGAAGTGTCGCATTCACATTCATTTGAAATGTAGACGAGGAATACATAACACTTCGCAAATCATATTATATCTTACCATGAAACATAGGAATGAGGTGCGATATCGCGTTTTAAGAAGCATTAGAACTCAACTGCTACGATACGTAGACATCTGCAAACGCTATTTCCTTGCAAGGAAGTGTTGCATTTACATTCATTTGAATCGTAGGCGAAGAATGCATAACACTTCGCAATGAATATTATATCTTACCATGAAACATAGGAATGAGATGTGATATCGCGTTTTAAGAAGCATTTGAAATCTATTGCTTCGATACGTAGACATCTGCAAACGCTATTTCCTTGCAAGGAGGTGTCGCATTTACATTCATTTGATGTGTAGACGAGGAATACATGACACTTCGCAAATCATATTATATCTTATCATGAAACATAGAAATGAGATGCGATATCGCGCTTTAAGAAGCATTAGAAAGCTATTGCTACGATACGTAGACATCTGCAAACGCTATTTCCTAGCGAGGAAGTATCGCATTCACATTCATTTGAAGTGTAGACGAGGAATACATAACACTTCGCAAATCATGTTATATCTTACCATGAAACATAGAAATGAGATGCGATATCGCGTTTTAAGAATCATATGAACTCTATTGCTACGATACGTAGACATCTGCAATCGCTATTTCCTAGCAAGGAAGTGTCGCATTTACATTCATTTGAAGTGTAGACGAGGAATACATGATACATCGCAAATCATATTATATCTTACCATGAATCATAGGAATGAGATGTGATATCGCGTTTTAAGAAGCATTTGAAATCTATTGCTTCGATACGTAGACATCTGCAAACGCTATTTCCTTGCAAGGAGGTGTCGCATTTACATTCATTTGAAGTGTAGACGAGGAATACATAACACTTCGAAAATCATATTATATCTTACCATGAAACTTAGAAATGAGATGCGATATCGCCTTTTAAGAAGCATTAGAACTCTACTTCTACGATACGCAGACATCTGCAAACGCTATTTCCTTGCAAAGAAGTGTCGCATTTACATTCATTTGAAGTGTAGACGAGGAATACATAACACTTCGCAAATCATATTATATCTTACCATGAAACATAGAAATGAGATCCGATATCGCGTTTTAAGAATCATAAGAAATCCATTGCTACGACACGTAGACATCTGCAAACGCTATTTCCTTGCAAGAAAGTGTCGCATTTACATTCATTTGAAGTGTAGACGAGGAATACATAACACTTCCAAAATCATATTATACCTTACCATGAAACATAGAAATGAGATGCGATATCGCGTTTTAAGAAGCATTAGAACTCTACTGCTACGATACGCAGACATCTGCAAACGCTATTTCCTAGCGAGGAAGTGTCACATTCACATTCATTTGAAGTGTAGACGAGGAATACATAACACTTCGCAAATCATATTATATCTTACCATGAAACGTAAAAATGAGATGCAATATAGCGTTCTAAGAATCATAAGAACTCTATTGCTACGATACGTACACATCTGCAAACGCTATTTCCTTTCAAGGAAGTGTCGCATTTACATTCATTTGAATCGTAGACGAGGAATACATAACACTTCGCAAATCATGTTATATCTTACCATGAAACATAGAAATGAGATGCGATATCGCGTTTTAAGAATCATATGAACTCTATTGCTACGATACGTAGACATCTGCAATCGCTATTTCCTAGCAAGGAAGTGTCGCATTTACATTCATTTGAAGTGTAGACGAGGAATACATGATACATCGCAAATCATATTATATCTTACCATGAATCATAGGAATGAGATGTGATATCGCGTTTTAAGAAGCATTTGAAATCTATTGCTTCGATACGTAGACATCTGCAAACGCTATTTCCTTGCAAGGAGGTGTCGCATTTACATTCATTTGAAGTGTAGACGAGGAATACATAACACTTCGAAAATCATATTATATCTTACCATGAAACTTAGAAATGAGATGCGATATCGCCTTTTAAGAAGCATTAGAACTCTACTGCTACGATACGCAGACATCTGCAAACGCTATTTCCTTGCAAAGAAGTGTCGCATTTACATTCATTTGAAGTGTAGACGAGGAATACATAACACTTCGCAAATCATATTATATCTTACCATGAAACATAGAAATGAGATCCGATATCGCGTTTTAAGAATCATAAGAAATCCATTGCTACGACACGTAGACATCTGCAAACGCTATTTCCTTGCAAGAAAGTGTCGCATTTACATTCATTTGAAGTGTAGACGAGGAATACATAACACTTCCAAAATCATATTATACCTTACCATGAAACATAGAAATGAGATGCGATATCGCGTTTTAAGAAGCATTAGAACTCTACTGCTACGATACGCAGACATCTGCAAACGCTATTTCCTAGCGAGGAAGTGTCACATTCACATTCATTTGAAGTGTAGACGAGGAATACATAACACTTCGCAAATCATATTATATCTTACCATGAAACGTAAAAATGAGATGCAATATAGCGTTCTAAGAATCATAAGAACTCTATTGCTACGATACGTACACATCTGCAAACGCTATTTCCTTTCAAGGAAGTGTCGCATTTACATTCATTTGAATCGTAGACGAGGAATGCATAACACTTCGCAGATCATATTATATCTTACCACGAAACATAGAAATGAGATGCGATATCGCGTTTTAAGAAGCATTAGAACTCTATTGCTACGATACGTAGACATCTGCAAACGCTATTTCCTTGCAAGGAAGTGTCGCATTTACTTTCATTTGAATCGTAGGCGAGGCATACATGACACTTCGCAAATCATATTATATCTTACCATGAAACGTAAAAATGAGATGTAATATAGCGTTCTAAGAATCACAAGAACTCTATTGCTACGACACGTAGACATCTGCAAACGCTATTTCCTAGCGAGCAAGTATCGCATTCACATTCATTTGAAGTGTAGACGAGGAATACATAACACTTCGCAAATCATGTTATATCTTACCATGAAACATAGAAATGAGATGCGATATCGCGTTTTAAGATTCATATGAACTCTATTGCTACGATACGTAGACATCTGCAATCGCTATTTCCTAGCAAGGAAGTGTCGCATTTACATTCATTTGAAGTGTAGACGAGGAATACATAACACTTCGCAAATCATATTGTATCTTACCATGAAACATAGAAATGAGATGCGATATCGCGTTTTAAGAAGCATTAGAACTCTACTGCTACGATACGCAGACATCTGCAAACGCTATTTCCTAGCGAGGAAGTGTCACATTCACATTCATTTGAAGTGTAGACGAGGAATACATAACACTTCGCAAATCATATTATATCTTACCATGAAACATAGAAATGAGATGCGATATCGCGTTTTAAAAAGCATTAGAACTCTATTGCTACGATACGTAGACATCTGCAAATGCTATTTCCTTGCAAGGAAGTGTCGCATTTACATTCATTTGAATCGTAGACGAGGAATGCATAACACTTCGCAATGAATATTATATCTTATCATGGAACATATATATGAGATGCAATATCTTGTTTTAAGAAGCATTTGAACTCTATTGCTTCGATACGTAGACATCTGCAAACACTATTTCCTAGCGAGGAAGTGTCGCATTCACATTCATTTGAAGTGTAGACGAGGAATACATAACACTTCGCAAATCATATTGTATCTTACCATGACACATAGAAATGAGATGCGATATCGCGTTTTAAGAATCATAAGAACTCTATTGTAACGATACGTAGACATCTGCAAACGCTATTTCCTTGCAAGGAAGTGTCGCATTTACATTCATTTGATGTGTAGACGAGGAATACATAACACTTCGCAAATCATATTATATCTTACCATGAAACATAGAAATGAGATGCGATATCGCGTTTTAAGAAGCATTAGAACACAACTTGCTACGATACGTAGACATCTGCAAACGCTATTTCCTAGCGAGGATGTGTCGCATTTGCATTCATTTGAATTGTAGACGAGGAATACATAACACTCCGCAAATCATATTATATCTTACCATGAAACATAGAAATGAGATGCGATATCGCGTTTTAAGAATCATAAGAACTCTACTACTACGATACGTAGATATCTGCAATCGCTATTTCCTTGCAAAGAAGTGTCGCATTTACATTCATTTGAAGTGTAGCCGAGGAATACATAACACTTCGCAAATCGTATTATATCTTACCATGAAACATAGAAATGAGATGCGATATCGCGTTTTAAGAAGCATTACAACTCTATTGCTACGATCCGTAGACATCTGCAAACGCTATTTCCTTGCAAGGAAGTGTCGCATTTACATTCATTTGAATCGTAGACGAGGAATGCATAACACTTCGCAATGAATATTATATCTTATCATGAAACATAGATATGAGATGCAATACCTCGTTTTAAGAAGCATTTGAACTCTATTGCTTCGATACGTGGACATCTGCAATCACTATTTCCTTGCAAAGAAGTGTCGCATTTACATTCATTTGAAGTGTAGCCGAGGAATACATAACACTTCGCAAATCGTATTATATCTTACCATGAAACATAGAAATGAGATGCGATATCGCGTTTTAAGAAGCATTTGAACTCTATTGCTTCGATACGTAGACATCTGCAAACGCTATTTCCTAGCGAGGAAGTGTCGCATTCGCATTCATTTGAAGTGTAGACGAGGAATACATAACACTTCGCAAATCATATTATATCTTACCATGAAACATGGAAATGAGATGCGATATCGCGTTTTAAGAAGCATTTGAACTCTATTGTTTCGATACGTAGACATCTGCAAACGCTATTTCCTTGCAAGGAAGTGTCGCATTTACATTCATTTGATGTGTAGACGAGGAATACATAACACTTCGCAAATCATATTATATCTTACCATGAAACATAGAAATGAGATGCGATATCGCGTTTTAAGAAGCATTAGAACTCAACTTGCTACGATACGTAGACATCTGCAAACGCTATTTCCTAGCGAGGATGTGTCGCATTTGCATTCAATTGAATTGTAGACGAGGAATACATAACACTCCGCAAATCATATTATATCTTACCATGAAACAAAGAAATGAGATGCGATATCGCTTTCTAAGAATGATATGAACTCTATTGCTACGATACGTAGACATGTGCAATCGCTACTACCTTGCAAGGAAGTGTCGCATTTACTTTCATTTGAATCGTAGACGAGGAATACATGACACTTCGCAAATCGTATTATATCTTACCATGAAACATAGAAATGAGATGCGATATCGCGTGTTAAGAAGCATTTGAACTCTACTGCTACGATACGCAGACATCTGCAAACGCTATTTCCTAGCGAGGAAGTGTCGAATTCACATTCATTTGAAATGTAGACGAGGAATACATAACACTTCGCAAATCATATTATATCTTACCATGAAACATAGGAATGAGGTGCGATATCGCGTTTTAAGAAGCATTAGAACTCAACTGCTACGATACGTAGACATCTGCAAACGCTATTTCCTTGCAAGGAAGTGTTGCATTTACATTCATTTGAATCGTAGGCGAAGAATGCATAACACTTCGCAATGAATATTATATCTTACCATGAAACATAGGAATGAGATGTGATATCGCGTTTTAAGAAGCATTTGAACTCTATTGCTTCGATACGTAGACATCTGCAAACGCTATTTCCTTGCAAGGAGGTGTCGCATTTACATTCATTTGATGTGTAGACGAGGAATACATGACACTTCGCAAATCATATTGTATCTTATCATGAAACATAGAAATGAGATGCGATATCGCGCTTTAAGAAGCATTAGAAAGCTATTGCTACGATACGTAGACATCTGCAAACGCTATTTCCTAGCGAGGAAGTATCGCATTCACATTCATTTGAAGTGTAGACGAGGAATACATAACACTTCGCAAATCATGTTATATCTTACCATGAAACATAGAAATGAGATGCGATATCGCGTTTTAAGAATCATATGAACTCTATTGCTACGATACGTAGACATCTGCAATCGCTATTTCCTAGCAAGGAAGTGTCGCATTTACATTCATTTGAAGTGTAGACGAGGAATACATAACACTTCCCAAATCATATTATACCTTGCCATGAAACATAGAAATGAGATGCGATATCGCGTTTTAAGAAGCATTAGAACTCTACTGCTACGATACGTAGACATCTGCAAACGCTATTTCCTTGCAAGCAAGTGTCGCATTTACATTCATTTGATGTGTAGACGAGGAATACATAACACTTCGCAAATCATATTATATCTTACCATGAAACACAGAAATGAGATGCGATATCGCGTTTTAAGAAGCATTAGAACTCAACTGCTACGATACGTAGACATCTGCAAACGCTATTTCCTAGCGTGGAAGTGTCGCATTTGCATTCATTTGAAGTGTAGACGAGGAATACATAACACTCCGCAAATCATATTATATCTTACCATGAAACATAGAAATGAGATGCGATATCGCGTTTTAAGAATCATAAGAAATCTACTGCTACGATACGTAGACATCTGCAATCGCTATTTTCTTGCAAAGAAGTGTCGCATTTACATTCATTTGAAGTGTAGCCGAGGAATACATAACACTTCGCAAATCGTATTATATCTTACCATGAAACATAGAAATGAGATGCGATATCGCGTTTTAAGAAGCATTAGAACTCTATTGCTACGATACGTAGAAATCTGCAAGCGCTATTTCCTTGCAAGGAAGTGTCGCATTTACATTCATTTGAATCGTAGACGAGGAATGCATAACACTTCGCAATGAATATTATATCTTATCATGAAACATAGATATGAGATGCAATATCTCGTTTTAAGAAGCATTTGAAATCTATTGCTTCGATACGTAGACATCTGCAAACGCTATTTCCTTGCAAGGAAGTGTCACATTTACATTCATTTGAAGTGTAGACGAGGAATACATGACACTTCGCAAATCATATTATATCTTACCATGAAACATAGAAAAGAGATGCGATATCGCGTTTTAAGAAGCATTAGAAAGCTATTGCTACGATACGTAGACATCTGCAAACGCTATTTCCTAGCGAGGAAGTATCGCATTCACATTCATTTGAAGTGTAGACGAGGAATACATAACACTTCGCAAATCATGTTATATCTTACCATGAAAAATGGAAATGAGATGCGATATCGCGTTTTAAGTATCATATGAACTCTATTGCTACGATACGTAGACATCTGCAAACGCTATTTCCTTGCAAGGAAGTGTCGCATTTACATTCATCTGAATCGTAGACGAGGAATGCATAACACTTCGCAATGAATATTATATCTCATCATGAAACATAGGTATGAGATGCAATATCTCGTTTTAAGAAGCATTTGAACTCTATTGCTTCGATACGTAGACATCTGCAAACACTATTTCCTAGCGAGGAAGTGTCGCATTCACATTCATTTGAAGTGTAGACGAGGAATACATAACACTTCGCAAATCATATTGTATCTTACCATGAAACATAGAAATGAGATGCGATATCGCGTTTTAAGAATCATAAGAACTCTATTGCTACGATACGTAGACATCTGCAAACGCTATTTCCTTGCAAGGAAGTGTCGCATTTACATTCATCTGAATCGTAGACGAGGAATGCATAACACTTCGCAATGAATATTATATCTTATCATGAAACATAGATATGAGATGCAATATCTCGTTTTAAGAAGCATTTGAACTCTATTGCTTCGATACGTAGACATCTGCAAACGCTAATTCCTTGCAAGGAAGTGTCGCATTTACATTCATTTGAAGTGTAGACGAGGAATACATAACACTTCGCAAATCATATTATATCTTACCATGAAACATAGAAATGAGATGCGATATCGCGTTCTAAGAAGCATTAGAACAATACTGCTACTATAGGTAGACATTTGCAAACGCTATTTCCTTGCAAGGAAGTGTCGCATTTGCTTTCATTTGAAGTGTGGACGAGGAATACATAACACTCCGCAAATCATATTATATCCTACCATGAAACATAGAAATGAGATGCGAAATCGCGTTTTAAGAATCATAAGATCTCTACTGCTACGATACGTAGACATCTGCAAACGCTATTTCCTTGCAAGGAAGTGTCGCATTTACATTCATCTGAATCGTAGACGAGGAATGCATAACACTTCGCAATGAATATTATATCTCATCATGAAACATAGGTATGAGATGCAATATCTCGTTTTAAGAAGCATTTGAACTCTATTGCTTCGATACGTAGACATCTGCAAACACTATTTCCTAGCGAGGAAGTGTCGCATTCACATTCATTTGAAGTGTAGACGAGGAATACATAACACTTCGCAAATCATATTGTATCTTACCATGAAACATAGAAATGAGATGCGATATCGCGTTTTAAGAATCATAAGAACTCTATTGCTACGATACGTAGACATCTGCAAACGCTATTTCCTTGCAAGGAAGTGTCGCATTTACATTCATCTGAATCGTAGACGAGGAATGCATAACACTTCGCAATGAATATTATATCTTATCATGAAACATAGATATGAGATGCAATATCTCGTTTTAAGAAGCATTTGAACTCTATTGCTTCGATACGTAGACATCTGCAAACGCTATTTCCTTGCAAGGAAGTGTCGCATTTACATTCATTTGAAGTGTAGACGAGGAATACATAACACTTCGCAAATCATATTATATCTTACCATGAAACATAGAAATGAGATGCGATATCGCGTTCTAAGAAGCATTAGAACAATACTGCTACTATAGGTAGACATTTGCAAACGCTATTTCCTTGCAAGGAAGTGTCGCATTTGCTTTCATTTGAAGTGTAGACGAGGAATACATAACACTCCGCAAATCATATTATATCCTACCATGAAACATAGAAATGAGATGCGAAATCGCGTTTTAAGAATCATAAGATCTCTACTGCTACGATACGTAGACATCTGCAATCGCTATTTCCTTGCAAAGAAGTGTCGCATTTACATTCATTTGTAGTGTAGCCGAGGAATACATAACACTTCGCAAATCATATTATATCTTACCATGAAACATAGAAATGACATGCGATATCGCGTTTTAAGAAGCATCAGAAATCCATTACTACGATACGTAGACATCTGCAAACGCTATTTCCTTGCAAGAAAGTGTCGCATTTACATTCATTTGAAGTGTAGACGACGGATACATAACACTTCGCAAATCATATTATACCTTACCATGAAACATAGAAATGAGATGCGATATCGCGTTTTAAGAATCATAAGAACTCTATTGCAACGATACGTAGACATCTGCAAACGATATTTCCTTGCAAGCAAGTGTCGCATTTACATTCATTTGATGTGTAGACGAGGAATACATAACACTTCGCAAATCATATTATATCTTACCATGAAACATAGAAATGAGATGCGATATCGCGTTTTAAGAAGCATTAGAACTCAACTGCGACGATACGTAGACATCTGCAAACGCTATTTCCTAGCGAGGAAGTGTCGCATTTGCATTCATTTGAAGTGTAGACGAGGAATACATAACACTCCGCAAATCATATTATATCTTACCATGAAACATAGAAATGAGATGCGATATCGCGTTTTAAGAATCATAAGAACTCTACTGCTACGATACGTAGACATCTGCAATCGCTATTTCCTTGCAAGGAAGTGTCGCATTTACATTCATTTGAAGTGTAGCCGAGGAATACATAACACTTCGCAAATCGTATTATATCTTACCATGAAACATAGAAATGAGATGCGATATCGCGTTTTAAGAAGCATTACAACTCTATTGCTACGATCCGAAGACATCTGCAAACGCTATTTCCTTGCAAGGAAGTGTCGCATTTACATTCATTTGAATCGTAGACGAGGAATGCATAACACTTCGCAATGAATATTATATCTTATCATGAAACATAGATATGAGATGCAATATCTCGTTTTAAGAAGCATTTGAACTCTATTGCTTCGATACGTGGACATCTGCAATCACTATTTCCTTGCAAAGAAGTGTCGCATTTACATTCATTTGAAGTGTAGACGAGGAATACATGACACTTCGCAAATCGTATTATATCTTACCATGAAACATAGAAATGAGGTGCGATATCGCGTGTTAAGAAGCATTTGAACTCTACTGCTACGATACGCAGACATCTGCAAACGCTATTTCCTAGCGAGGAAGTGTCGCATTCACATTCATTTGAAATGTAGACGAGGAATACATAACACTTCGCAAATCATATTATATCTTACCATGAAACATAGGAATGAGGTGCGATATCGCGTTTTAAGAAGCATTAGAACTCAACTGCTACGATACGTAGACATCTGCAAACGCTATTTCCTTGCAAGGAAGTGTTGCATTTACATTCATTTGAATCGTAGGCGAAGAATGCATAACACTTCGCAATGAATATTATATCTTACCATGAAACATAGGAATGAGATGTGATATCGCGTTTTAAGAAGCATTTGAACACTATTGCTTCGATACGCAGACATCTGCAAACGCTATTTCCTTGCAAAGAAGTGTCGCATTTACATTCATTTGAAGTGTAGACGAGGAATACATAACACTTCGCAAATCATATTATATCTTACCATGAAACATAGAAATGAGATCCGATATCGCGTTTTAAGAATCATAAGAAATCCATTGCTACGACACGTAGACATCTGCAAACGCTATTTCCTTGCAAGAAAGTGTCGCATTTACATTCATTTGAAGTGTAGACGAGGAATACATAACACTTCCCAAATCATATTATACCTTACCATGAAACATAGAAATGAGATGCGATATCGCGTTTTAAGAAGCATTAGAACTCTACTGCTACGATACGCAGACATCTGCAAACGCTATTTCCTAGCGCGGAAGTGTCACATTCACATTCATTTGAAGTGTAGACGAGGAATACATAACACTTCGCAAATCATATTATATCTTACCATGAAACGTAAAAATGAGATGCAATATAGCGTTCTAAGAATCATAAGAACTCTATTGCTACGATACGTACACATCTGCAAACGCTATTTCCTTTCAAGGAAGTGTCGCATTTACATTCATTTGAAGTGTAGACGAGGAATACATGATACTTCGCAAATCATATTATATCTTACCATGAATCATAGAAATGAGATGCGATATCGCGTTTTAAGAAGCATTAGAACACTATTGCTACGATAGGTAGACATTTGCAAACGCCATTTCCTAGCAAAGAAGTGTCGCATTTACATTCATTTGAATCGTAGACGAGGCATACATGACACTTCGCAAATCATATTATATCTTACCATGAAACGTAAAAATGAGATGCAATATAGCGTTCTAAGAATCACAAGAACTCTATTGCTACGATACGTAGACATCTGCAAACGCTATTTCCTAGCGAGGAAGTATCGCATTCACATTCATTTGAAGTGTAGACGAGGAATACATAACACTTCGCAAATCATGTTATATCTTACCATGAAACATAGAAATGAGATGCGATATCGCGTTTTAAGAATCATATGAACTCTATTGCTACGATACGTAGACATCTGCAATCGCTATTTCCTAGCAAGGAAGTGTCGCATTTACATTCATTTGAAGTGTAGACGAGGAATACATGATACATCGCAAATCATATTATATCTTACCATGAATCATAGAAATGAGATGCGATATCGCGTTTTAAGAAGCATTAGAACACTATTGCTACGATAGGTAGACATTTGCAAACGCTATTTCCTAGCAAAGAAGTGTCGCATTTACATTCATTTGAAGTGTAGACGAGGAATACATAACACTTCGCAAATCATATTATATCTTACCATGAAACATAGAAATGAGATGCGATATCGCCTTTTAAGAAGCATAATAACTCTACTGCTACGATACGCAGACATTTGCAAACGCTATTTCCTTGCAAAGAAGTGTCGCATTTACATTCATTTGAAGTGTAGACGAGGAATACATAACACTTCGCAAATCATATTATATCTTACCATGAAACATAGAAATGAGATCCGATATCGCGTTTTAAGAATCATAAGAAATCCATTGCTACGACACGTAGACATCTGCAAACGCTATTTCCTTGCAAGAAAGTGTCGCATTTACATTCATTTGAAGTGTAGACGAGGAATACATAACACTTCCCAAATCATATTATACCTTACCATGAAACATAGAAATGAGATGCGATATCGCGTTTTAAGAAGCATTAGAACTCTACTGCTACGATACGCAGACATATGCAAACGCTATTTCCTAGCGAGGAAGTGTCACATTCACATTCATTTGAAGTGTAGACGAGGAATACATAACACTTCGCAAATCATATTATATCTTACCATGAAACGTAAAAATGAGATGCAATATAGCGTTCTAAGAATCATAAGAACTCTATTGCTACGATACGTACACATCTGCAAACGCTATTTCCTTTCAAGGAAGTGTCGCATTTACATTCATTTGAATCGTAGACGAGGAATGCATAACACTTCGCAAATCATATTATATCTTACCATGAAACATAGAAATGAGATGCGATATCGCGTTTTAAGAAGCATTAGAACTCTATTGCTACGATACGTAGACATCTGCAAACGCTATTTCCTTGCAGGGAAGTGTCGCATTTACTTTCATTTGAATCATAGACGAGGCATACATGACACTTCGCAAATCATATTATATCTTACCATGAAACGTAAAAATGAGATGCAATATAGCGTTCTAAGAATCATAAGAACTCTATTGCTACGATACGTAGACATCTGCAAACGCTATTTCCATGCAAGGAAGTGTCGCATTTACATTCATTTGAATCGTAGACGAGGAATGCATAACACTTCGCAATGAATATTATATCTTATCATGAAACATAGATATGAGATGCAATATCTCGTTTTAAGAAGCATTAGAACTCTATTGCTACGATACGTAGACATCTGCAAACGCTATTTCCTTGCAAGGAAGTGTCTCATTTACATTCATTTGATGTGTAGAATAAGAATACATAACACTTCGCAAATCATACTAAATCTTACCACGAAACATAGAAATGAGATGCGATATCGCGTTTTAAGAATCATAAGAACTCTACTGCTACGATACGTAGACATCTGCAAACGCTATTTCCTTGCAAGGAAGTGTCGCATTTACTTTCATTTGAATCGTAGACGAGGCATACATGACACTTCGCAAATCATATTATATCTTACCATGAAACGTAAAAATGAGATGCAATATAGCGTTCTAAGAATCACAAGAACTCTATTGCTACGATACGTAGACATCTGCAAACGCTATTTCCTAGCGAGGAAGTATCGCATTCACATTCATTTGAAGTGTAGACGAGGAATACATAACACTTCGCAAATCATGTTATATCTTACCATGAAACATAGAAATGAGATGCGATATCGCGTTTTAAGATTCATATGAACTCTATTGCTACGATACGTAGACATCTGCAATCGCTATTTCCTAGCAAGGAAGTGTCGCATTTACATTCATTTGAAGTGTAGACGAGGAATACATGATACTTCGCAAATCATATTATATCTTACCATGAATCATAGAAATGAGATGCGATATCGCGTTTTAAGAAGCATTAGAACACTATTGCTACGATAGGTAGACATTTGCAAACGCTATTTCCTAGCAAAGAAGTGTCGCATTTACATTCATTTGAAGTGTAGACGAGGAATACATAACACTTCGCAAATCATATTATATCTTACCATGAAACATAGAAATGAGATGCGATATCGCCTTTTAAGAAGCATTAGAACTCTACTGCTACGATACGCAGACATCTGCAAACGCTATTTCCTTGCAAAGAAGTGTCGCATTTACATTCATTTGAAGTGTAGACGAGGAATACATAACACTTCGCAAATCATATTATATCTTACCATGAAACATAGAAATGAAATCCGATATCGCGTTTTAAGAATCATAAGAAATCCATTGCTACGACACGTAGACATCTGCAAACGCTATTTCCTTGCAAGAAGGTGTCGCATTTACATTCATTTGAAGTGTAGACGAGGAATACATAACACTTCCCAAATCATATTATACCTTACCATGAAACATAGAAATGAGATGCGATATCGCGTTTTAAGAAGCATTAGAACTCTACTGCTACGATACGCAGACATCTGCAAACGCTATTTCCTAGCGAGGAAGTGTCACATTCACATTCATTTGAAGTGTAGACGAGGAATACATAACACTTCGCAAATCATATTATATCTTACCATGAAACGTAAAAATGAGATGCAATATAGCGTTCTAAGAATCATAAGAACTCTATTGCTACGTTACGTACACATCTGCAAACGCTATTTCCTTTCAAGGAAGTGTCGCATTTACATTCATTTGAATCGTAGACGAGGAATGCATAACACTTCGCAAATCAAATTATATCTTACCATGAAACATAGAAATGAGATGCGATATCGCGTTTTAAGAAGCATTAGAACTCTATTGCTACGATACGTAGACATCTGCAAACGCTATTTCCTTGCAAGGAAGTGTCGCATTTACTTTCATTTCAATCATAGACGAGGCATACATGACACTTCGCAAATCATATTATATCTTACCATGAAACGTAAAAATGAGATGCAATATAGCGTTCTAAGAATCACAAGAACTCTATTGCTACGATACGTAGACATCTGCAAACGCTATTTCCTAGCGAGGAAGTATCGCATTCACATTCATTTGAATCGTAGACGAGGAATGCATGACACTTCGCAAATCATATTATATCTTACCATGAAACATAGAAATGAGATGCGATATCGCGTTTTAAGAATCATTAGAACTCTACTGCTACGATACGCAGACATCTGCAAACGCTATTTCCTAGCGAGGAAGTGTCGCATTCACATTCATTTGAAGTGTAGACGATGAATACGTAACACTTCGCAAATCATATTATATCTTACCATGAAACATAGGAATGAGATGCGATATCGCGTTTTAAGAAGCATTAGAACTCTATTGCTACGATACGTAGACATCTGCAAACGCTGTTTCCTTGCAAGGAAGTGTCGCATTTACATTCATTCGAATCGCAGACGAGGAATGCATAACACTTCGCAATGAATATTATATCTTATCATGAAACATATATATGAGATGCAATATCTCGTTTTAAGAAGCATTTGAACTCTATTGCTTCGATACGTAGACATCTGCAAACGCTATTTCCTTGCGAGGAAGTGTCGCATTTACATTCATTTGAAGTGTAGACGAGGAATACATAACACTTCGCAAATCATATTGTATCTTACCATGAAACATAGAAATGAGATGCGATATCGCGTTCTAAGAAGCATTAGAACACTACTGCTACGATAGGTAGACATTTGCAAACGCTATTTCCTTGCAAGGAAGTGTCGCATTTACATTCATTTGAAGCGTGGACGAGGAATACATGACACTTCGCAAATCATATTATACCTTACCATGAAACATAGAAATGAGATGCGATATCGCGTTTTAAGAAGCATCAGAAATCCATTGGTACGATACGTAGACATCTTCAAACGCTATTTCCTAGCGAGGAAGTATCGCATTTACATTCATTTGAAGTGTAGACGAGGAATACATAACACTTCGCAAATCATGTTATATCTTACCATGAAACATAGAAATGAGATGCGATATCGCGTTTTAAGATTCATATGAACTCTATTGCTACGATACGTAGACATCTGCAATCGCTATTTCCTAGCAAGGAAGTGTCGCATTTACATTCATTTGAAGTGTAGACGAGGAATACATGATACTTCGCAAATCATATTATATCTTACCATGAAACATAGAAATGAGATGCGATATCGCGTTTTAAGAAGCATTAGAACACTATTGCTACGATACGCAGACATCTGCAAACGCTATTTCCTTGCAAAGAAGTGTCGCATTTACATTCATTTGAAGTGTAGACGAGGAATACATAACACTTCGCAAATCATATTATATCTTACCATGAATCATAGAAATGAGATGCGATATCGCGTTTTAAGAAGCATTAGAACACTATTGCTACGATAGGTAGACATTTGCAAACGCTATTTCCTAGCAAAGAAGTGTCGCAAAAACATTCATTTGAAGTGTAGACGAGGAATACATAACACTTCGCAAATCATATTATATCTTACCATGAAACATAGAAATGAGATCCGATATCGCGTTTTAAGAATCATAAGAAATCCATTGCTACGACACGTAGACATCTGCAAACGCTATTTCCTTGCAAGAAAGTGTCGCATTTACATTCATTTGAAGTGTAGACGAGGAATACATAACACTTCCCAAATCATATTATACCTTACCATGAAACATAGAAATGAGATGCGATATCGCGTTTTAAGAAGCATTAGAACTCTACTGCTACGATACGCAGACATCTGCAAACGCTATTTCCTAGCGAGGAAGTGTCACATTCACATTCATTTGAAGTGTAGACGAGGACTACATAACACTTCGCAAATCATATTACATCTTACCATGAAACGTAAAAATGAGATGCAATATAGCGTTCTAAGAATCATAAGAACTCTATTGCTACGATACGTACACATCTGCAAACGCTATTTCCTTTCAAGGAAGTGTCGCATTTACATTCATTTGAATCGTAGACGAGGAATGCATAACACTTCGCAAATCATATTATATCTTACCATGAAACATAGAAATGAGATGCGATATCGCGTTTTAAGAAGCATTAGAACTCTATTGCTACGATACGTAGACATCTGCAAACGCTATTTCCTTGCAAGGAAGTGTCGCATTTACTTTCATTTGAATCGTAGACGAGGCAGACATGACACTTCGCAAATCATATTATATCTTACCATGAAACGTAAAAATGAGATACAATATAGCGTTCTAAGAATCACAAGAACTCTATTGCTACGATACGTAGACATCTGCAAACGCTATTTCCATGCAAGGAAGTGTCGCATTTACATTCATTTGAATCGTAGACGAGGAATGCATAACACTTCGCAATGAATATTATATCTTATCATGAAACATAGATATGAGATGCAATATCTCGTTTTAAGAAGCATTAGAACTCTATTGCTACGATACGTAGACATCTGCAAACGCTATTTCCTTGCAAGGAAGTGTCTCATTTACATTCATTTGATGTGTAGACGAAGAATACATAACACTTCGCAAATCATACTATATCTTACCACGAAACATAGAAATGAGATGCGATATCGCGTTTTAAGAATCATAAGAACTCTACTGCTACGATACGTAGACATCTGCAAACGCTATTTCCTTGCAAGGAAGTGTCGCATTTACTTTCATTTGAATCGTAGACGAGGCATACATGACACTTCGCAAATCATATTATATCTTACCATGAAACGTAAAAATGAGATGCAATATAGCGTTCTAAGAATCACAAGAACTCTATTGCTACGATACGTAGACATCTGCAAACGCTATTTCCTAGCGAGGAAGTATCGCATTCACATTCATTTGAAGTGTAGACGAGGAATACATAACACTTCGCAAATCATGTTATATCTTACCATGAAACATAGAAATGAGATGCGATATCGCGTTTTAAGATTCATATGAACTCTATTGCTACGATACGTAGACATCTGCAATCGCTATTTCCTAGCAAGGAAGTGTCGCATTTACATTCATTTGAAGTGTAGACGAGGAATACATGATACTTCGCAAATCATATTATATCTTACCATGAATCATAGAAATGAGATCCGATATCGCGTTTTAAGAATCATAAGAAATCCATTGCTACGACACGTAGACATCTGCAAACGCTATTTCCTTGCAAGAAAGTGTCGCATTTACATTCATTTGAAGTGTAGACGAGGAATACATAACACTTCCCAAATCATATTATACCTTACCATGAAACATAGAAATGAGATGCGATATCGCGTTTTAAGAAGCATTAGAACTCTACTGCTACGATACGCAGACATCTGCAAACGCTATTTCCTAGCGAGGAAGTGTCACATTCACATTCATTTGAAGTGTAGACGAGGAATACATAACACTTCGCAAATCATATTACATCTTACCATGAAACGTAAAAATGAGATGCAATATAGCGTTCTAAGAATCATAAGAACTCTATTGCTACGATACGTACACATCTGCAAACGCTATTTCCTTTCAAGGAAGTGTCGCATTTACATTCATTTGAATCGTAGACGAGGAATGCATAACACTTCGCAAATCATATTATATCTTACCATGAAACATAGAAATGAGATGCGATATCGCGTTTTAAGAAGCATTAGAACTCTATTGCTACGATACGTAGACATCTGGAAACGCTATTTCCTTGCAAGGAAGTGTCGCATTTACTTTCATTTGAATCGTAGACGAGGCATACATGACACTTCGCAAATCATATTATATCTTACCATGAAACGTAAAAATGAGATGCAATATAGCGTTCTAAGAATCACAAGAACTCTATTGCTACGATACGTAGACATCTGGAAACGCTATTTCCTTGCAAGGAAGTGTCGCATTTACTTTCATTTGAATCGTAGACGAGGCATACATGACACTTCGCAAATCATATTATATCTTACCATGAAACGTAAAAATGAGATGCAATATAGCGTTCTAAGAATCATAAGAACTCTATTGCTACGATACGTAAACATCTGCAAACGCTATTTCCTTGCAAGGAAGTGTCTCATTTACATTCATTTGATGTGTAGACGAAGAATACATAACACTTCGCAAATCATACTATATCTTACCACGAAACATAGAAATGAGATGCGATATCGCGTTTTAAGAATCATAAGAACTCTACTGCTACGATACGTAGACATCTGCAAACGCTATTTCCTTGCAAGGAAGTGTCGCATTTACTTTCATTTGAATCGTAGACGAGGCATACATGACACTTCGCAAATCATATTATAT